>NC_090647.1:264986197-265334530 GCF_040937935.1 Hyperolius riggenbachi | reverse complement strand
TCTATAGGTAGCCAGTGAAGGGAATGCAGGACTGGCGTTATGTGGCAGTGACGGGGTTGGTTGGTTAGCAGTCTGGCAGCAGGATTCAGTATCAGCTGTAGGCGATACAAGACCTTTTTTGGAAGGCCAGTGTAGAGAGCATTGCAGTAGTCCAGTCGGGATGTGATGAAGGCGTGGACTAAGGTTGGCAGATCTTCTGGGGGTATGAGCTGCTTGATTTTTGCAATGTTCTTCAGGTGAAAATAGGATGATTTACCAACAGCAGAGATTTGAGTTCTGAAGTTTAAATCCCCATATTAGTGGGAAGAAAAAGAGGTGAAATTCATTTGGGTGCTAACTTGTATGGCCGAGCATTAAACTGTTAAAGTGGAGAAGTGCTGAATTGTAAAAAAATGGCTGGTCACTAGGGGGTATAAACTTGTGGTCCTCAAGAGGTTAAAGGTTATTATATTGTTGCATATCTTTTAGAGCAGAGAAGAAGTTCTGAGTTCAGGTCCGTTTTAAGGCAGTGCTGGAAAATAATGGTGGGCGCACAAAATATTGACACTTTAGGGACAATTTGGACATTCTTCGCTTAGGGGTTTACTCACTTTTGTTACCACCAATTGAAAAATGAATGGCTGTGTGATTTATTTTGATGAGATGGCAAATTTACACCTGTACAAACTGTATGCTGATAACTTTACAATGTATCAAAGTGTCACCTCTTCAGTGTTGTCCCATGAAATATAAATAATAAAATATATATAAAAAATATTTACAGAAATGTGAGAGATGTACTTACTTTTGCGAGATACTGTATTTACAGTGTTTGGGTATGTATTTAAAACATTTTCATTGATATATATTATTTTAACTTTTTTCTTAAAATGTATTGTTGGTGTTTTTTCAGTTTTTTAAATTAAAATATTAATTAAGGGAACTTGGTCCCCTCCTTTAAGATATGGAGCTTGATTCACAAAGCAGTGATAATTTCACATGAAAACAGTTATCGCGTGCAACATTCTGCGTTTGCGCGATAAATTTGCATAATTGCGCGAGCGCGACCGTTAATGTGCGAAAACTCGAGTTAACCCACGAACGCAAATTTTTGCACTTTTTCACAGCCGTGATAACAGTTATCACGGCTTTGTGAATCAAGCCCAATGTCTGTAACCATATTTTTGTTTCTTATTATTTGGTATTTATATAGCACTGACATCTTCCGCAGCGCTGTACAGCGTATACTGTCTTGTCACCAACTGTCCCTCAGAGGGGCTCACAATCTAATCCCTTCATCTTTATCTGAGATAGAATAATAAATATGGTAAAATAACGGTGCTAAAATTGCAAAATATTGTCTGTAACAGTGAAAACGAAACTATATTTACAGTCGTAATAAGCATAATAAAACATTGGTATATATTACCGATTTTTTACTACAACTAAACCTAACCCTACTCTCACACAGAACCCACCCTCTACCGATGCCTAACCCGAAGACCTCCCCGGGTGATTTTCTAAACCTGAACCCTCCCCTGGTGGTGCATAATCCTAAGAACCCCCCCCCCTATGGTGGTGCATAACCCGAAGAACTCCTGAACCCTCCCCCCCAATGGTGGTGCCTAACACCTAGAACTCCCTTCTTGATGCCTAACACTAAATCCCCCTTCTCCACTGCAAGTAACATTAATACAAAAAGCTATAAATTTAAATAAAATAAAGTTCAAGATGATAATTTATGATATAATTCTCAAAATGAATTTCAAGACGTTATTTACCGAAAAACACTAATTCTTAAAGGGGAACTGAAGAGAGAGGTATATGGAGGCTGACATGTTTATTTCCTTTTAGACAATACCAGTTGCCTGGCAGCCCTGCTGATCCTCTGCCTCTAATACTATTAGCCATAGCCCCTGAACAAGCATGCAGCAGATCAGGTGTTTCAGTGTTTCAGACTTATAAGTCTGATCTGACAAGACTAGCTGATGCTTGTTTCTGGTTTTAATCAGATACTACTGCAGAGAAATAGACCAGCAGGGCTGCCAGGCAACTGGTATTGATTAACAGGAAATAAACATGACAGCCTCCATATACCTATCTCTTCAGGTCCCCTTTAAAATGAAACATTTTGGTTGGACGGACCCGGCATCTACTTTTTATGGAGTGCCCAAATTTCTTCTTTGGTGCCCAATAGCTTATATTTCGCCCAAATAGTCCATTAGCCCCAGGTGCCCACATTTCCTGATTCCGGTTGGTAAAACACAGGAACTGTGGAGCCTACACTCCTGGAGCAATACCAACCCAAAAGGTCCATAACCTTGGTCAGGCAACCTGAAAAAGTAGGTGGAAAAGTCGTCCACAAGTCAAATATGTACTTAACATCAGTCTTTCCCCACACCCAATTCAATGAGTACAGAAATTATATCTATAAGAAGGCGGCGCGGGGGGGGGGGGGGGGGGTAGCTAAAGTTGCTGACACTCTATCACTTTTCCCTCATAGCCACTTTAACAAGCATATAAATTACCTCCTGTGCACTTATCTACTGATTATTGAGATGCACTAATATATAAAAGCACTGAGTTTATTAAACAGAAGGTCTCCAAGTTGAAGTAAATCGAGTTTACAGTGCAGTCTAGTGTTGGAGGGCACACTAGCGTAGGAGTTCACTTCCTTAGCAGCAGTTGAGAGCTGATATAGCAGCAGTTATATCAAAGTTTACTATAATGAGTTTCTATGGGGGAAAGAAGAGAAGAAGAGAACAGGTCCATTACGGAGCAGATTGTTATGGCTTTACCTCTTTCTGGTAAATGAATTACTTAGATAAATCTATTATTTTGACACAAATTCATCTTCTCCTCTTTGCTTAGAAATGTGCAGTAGCCTGCTGCTCTTCCAAACTTCGGGGCTTGCTTAGTAGGAAATCTTTATTGCTACACATCGTGCCATAGATTGGAAGGCCACGCTTCTGACCCCACCACTAGGTGCAATTGGTGGTGATATTGGAATTTCCACACAATGCTGTATTTTTTAGCCTATGACAATAGACAGAGGAAGACAGCTTCCTTTGGTTACTAGTCAAGCTACATGTGTGTTTGGGGGTAAGAGAGGAGGAATAGCAGGGGTCTAGTTCTGGAAAAAAGAAGTGAGTGGGCTCACCCTAAAAACCTCTGCGCCGCGCCCAGACAAAAATGGGCGTGGTTAAGCATAGGGTGGGCGTGGTCATGGGTGAAGCCAAATATTCCTGCAGTGGTATAAAAGGACTGCCAGGGGACGTTTGAGCTCTGTCGTAGTGTATCCAGGGCCGGTCCGCCCATGAGGCGGAGTGAGGCAGGTTCCTCAGGCGGCAGAAGTGGGTGGGCGGCTTCCAGGCAGAAAGAGGAAGTGAGTGTGCCTGGCTTTTGCCATCTCCCACTTTACCGCTGCCCGTCTGACTGAACTGGACATTGTGACACGGCCAGACTGCACCCATGGGACCCCCCTAGGCTGTGCACCGCCAGCCCACCACCCTATATGCTAGCTTCTGAGTCTCCAGGCTTCCCAGCAAGCTGCCTTCGTGACAGTCGGCGCCGGGTGCGGGCGGAGGCAGAATCCGGAAGTGACTGCCGCCCGCCCGCCCTGAATATCACTGAGCGCCGCTTCTGCTGTCAGTAATGATGACCTGCTGCCCCGGGTGTCCCCTGCCCGCCAGCGCCAGATGGATGCCCGCCCCCCGCCAGGAATCAAGTATGGATCGTGGTGCTGGCGACACTGATGGGTACATGCTGTACAAGCTGCTCACCCCAACCCTGGAGGAGGAGGAACTGCCAGTCCCCGGGCTGATCCTGCTGGAGGTGCCCAGGCACGACTCACCCCGACCCAGCTCACCACTGGTGAGTCACCAGAGAGAAGTAGCAACGGCTTCCTGAGCTCCTACCGGGAGGATGACAATTCCATAGGTAGGTGCTGTGATCATGCTGTGCCCAGGCTCTGCCCCATTGTCACCCTAGTCTGTCACCTGTTCTATCAGTGTGCCCACATCATCGGGACTGCTGACAGGTGCCCATGTAATGCTTCCCTGTACTGATATACCTGCACTTCCAGTGTATCCTTAGGGATGCTTATAGATGGCCATGCTGTGCCCATATTGTGCTTCCCTGTACTGAGATGCCTGTTATCCCAGTGTATCCTCGGGGATACTGATAGGTGCCCATACTGCTTCCTTGTACTAATGACTGTACTTACAGTGTATCCTCACAGCTGCCTATAGGGATGCGTGGTATTGCTATTAGGGACTTTAGATGCCCTTGTTGCTTCTCTACAGTTGTGTGTGTATTGCCAATGCTTTGGTTCTCAGGGCTGCTGATGGGTGTCTTAGCTATGCCCACATTGGTTTCCTGAAAATACTCTGCCCTTACTGTTTCCCTATTCTGACATCTGTGTTGTTAATGTACCCTCACTGTAAGATTGGTGGTGGATGTTGTTGTTGTGCCCTCGTTGTTTTCTGATACAAACACCTGAACAGCCAAGGGTACCTTTATCCTCAAGGCTGCTGATTGGTGACCATGCTGACACTTGTTCTGCCAGTGTACCCATACACTCAAGGCAGCTGATAGGTGCCCATATTAATTCTTTATGCAGCACGGTGGCGTAGTGGTTAGCTCTCTCGCCTTGCAGCGCTGGGTCCCTGGTTCGAATCCCAGCCAGGGCACTATCTGCAAAGAGTTTGTATGTTCTCTCCATGTCTGCGTGGGTTTCCTCCGGGCACTCCGGTTTCCTCCCACATTCCAAAAACATACGGATAAGTTAATTGGCTCCCCCTAAAATTGGCCCTAGACTACAGTACTTACACTACATAATATAGACATATGGCAATGGTAGGGATTAGATTGTGAGCTCCTTTGAGGGACAGTTAGTGATAAGATATATATATACATTGTACAGCGCTGCGTAATATGTCGGCGCTATATAAATACTAAATAATAATAATAATAATTATACGAACACTTGTATTGTCAGTGAACCTTCACAGCTGCTTATAGGTGCCCATTCTGTGTCCGGATAGCTTCCTTGTGTGAATGCCTGTGTTGACATTCTGTGCCCACATTTGTTCCCTGTTTCATGTTATGCCCTCATTGCTTCTCTATACTGACACTTGGACTGTAAGTGTACTTTCACCTTCAGAGTGCTATGTCCACATTGCTTCCCTATATGGACACCTGTTTTGTCAGTGTGCTCAAATATGTAGGGCCCTTCATAGGTCGTTAGAGATGGTCAATGATATTGCATGCAAGAATTAGGCCAATCATATTAAATATTAAATGAAGCAGTGTAAATTGTTTGGTGCTGTACGATCATTCAAAATCAGGAGGGATGGCGGGGGGTGGGGTGGGGGTGGGGGGTTATTGGGGGGGGCGCATCCTCAAAAGTTTGCCTCAGGCAGCAAAAAGTCTAGGACCGGCCCTGAGTGTATCCCCAAAAAGTAGATGTAATCTCACAGCATTTCACCAAAAATACACATAATCGGGCAGAGGTTCCCCCAAAATACAGATAATATGGCAGTGGTTCCCCCAAAATAGACTATCTGGCAGCAGCAGTTCCCCCAACATACACATAATCTGGAAGCAGTTCCCCAAAATACGCGAAACCTGGCAGTGGATCACCCAAAATACATGTAACACCCAAAATACATGCAATCCGCCATCAGCGGTTCCCCAAAATACAGATCTGACAGCAGTTCCCCCAAAATAGGTACCCCCAGTATAGCTAGCCAGGTCTATAGGTGTCCCCAGTATAAGTTGCCATGTGTATAGTTGTCCCCAGAATAGGTGGCCAGAAGTAGAGATGTCACCAGAATAGGTAGCCAGGTGTATAGATGTCCTTAAAATAGGTGGTCAGGTGTATAGATATTCCCAGAATAGGTGGCCAAGTGTATAGATGTCCCCAGAATAGGTTGCAAGGTCTATAGGTGTCCCCAGTATACCCAGGTGTCCCCAGTATATGTAACCAGGTGTTCAGGTGTCCCCAGTATAGCCAGGTGTATAGGTGTCCCCAGTATATGTAGCCAGGTGTATATGTGCCCAGTATATGTAGCCAGGTGTATATGTGCTTAGTATATGTAGTTAGGTGTATAGGTGTCCCCAGTATATGTAGCCAGGTGTATAGGTGTCCCCAGTATATGTAGCCAGGTGTATATGTGCCCAGTATATGTAGCCAGGTGTATAGGTGTCCCCAGTATATGTAGCCAGGTGTATAGGTGTCCCCAGTATAGCCAGGTGTATATGTGCTCAGTATATGTAGGCAGGGGTATATGTGCCCAGTATATGTAGTTAGGGGTATATGTGCCCAGTATATGTAGCCAGGGGTATATGTGCTTAATATATGTAGCCAGGGGTATATGTGCCCAGTATATGTAGCCAGGGGTATATGTGCCAGTATATGTAGCCAGGGGTATATGTGCCCAGTATATGTAGCCAGGTGTATAGGTGTCCCCATTATATGTAGCCAGGTGTATATGTGCCCAGTATATGTAGCCATGGGGTATATGTGCCAGTATATGTAGCCAGGGGTATATGTGCCCAGTATATGTAGCCAGGGGTATATGTGCCCAGTATATGTAGCCAGGGGTATATGTGCCAGTATATGTAGCCAGGGGTATATGTGCCCAGTATATGTAGCCAGGGGTATATGTGCCCAGTATATGTAGCCAGGTGTATAGGTGTCCCCATTATATGTAGCCAGGTGTATATGTGCCCAGTATATGTAGCCAGGGGTATATGTGCCAGTATATGTAGCCAGGGGTATATCTAGCCAGGGGTATATGTGCCCAGTATATGTAGCCAGGGGTATATGTGCCAGTATATGTAGCCAGGGGTATATGTGCCCAGTATATGTAGCCAGGTGTATATGTGCCCAGTATATGTAGCCAGGGGTATATGTGCCCAGTATATGTAGCCAGGGGTATATGTGCCAGTATATGTAGCTAGGGGTATATGTGCCCAGTATATGTAGCCAGGTTTATATGTGCCCAGTATATGTAGCCAGGTGTATAAATGCCCAGTATATGTAGCCAGGTGTATATGTGCCCAGTATATGTAGTCAGGTGTATATGTGCCCAGTATATGTAGCCAGGTGTATAAGTGCCCAGTATATGTAGCCAGGTGTATAAGTGCCCAGTATATGTAGCCAGGTATATAGGTGTTCCCAGTATATGTAGCCAGGTGTATAGGTGTCCCCAGTATATGTAGCAAGGTGTATAGGTGTCCCCCCAGCTGGAGGGGAGCAGCGCAGTGGAGAGGAGCATTGGGCAGAGCAGCGGGGAAGGGCGGGCGTCCCCCCCCCCCCTTCCCTCACCTTCGATCTCCCTGGCTCTTCCCTCCATAACGATTGCAGCGGAGGCTGGCGGCGATGGCTGGCAGCGGCATCAGTGGGCGGGACTTACCTCCTTCAGTGTTTCGTCGAGTTGACGCTGTTCGTGCAGCTAGTCTGGTCTAGTGAAGACCAGAGCACCGGCGCGCACAGCGTCAACTCACCGGAACACTGGAGGAGGTAAGTCCCGCCCACTTATGCCGCTGCCAGCCATCGCCGCCAGCCACCGCTGCAATCGTTATGGAGGGGAGAGCCAGGGAGAGGAGCCCCAAGGTGAGGGAAGGGGGGGAAACGTCCGCCCTTCCCCGCTGCTCTGCCCAATGCTCCTCTCCCCTGCGCTGCTCCCCTCCAGGGTGCTAGGGGAACGGCGTCCACTCTCCAAAAAAAGTGAGTGGACGTCGTCCCCCCACGTTCACGCAGGACTTGACCCCTGACATAGCCACTACAGAAACTATTTAGCACCTCCAAGGTACGGGGTCTTTTAAAGATTTATATTTTTTTTCTTTTTTTGGAGGGGGGGGGGGGGTCCTAGGGATCAGAAAGCCTCAAATATTGTGGATTATATAATAAAATCATATAATTGTTTTAAAATGTCTTTATCACACAAGTACCTCATTTTTATGCACACTCAATGTCTTCTTTTTAGTTTCTTTCTCAAACATTGATATTGTCTATTAGCATAGTAAGCGCCATATTCTGTGGCCGTTTGGGAAAGATTGAATTCGACTCCGTACAACTTGCTGTGACTGTAAGTATTAACATTATATTTAAAGATTATCTTTAGTTAAAAATAAAATTTTAGTTTTTGGATGTTTGGTGCCAAGCTGTATCCCATATTTGGGGATTGAATTATGTCCATCATAGACTATGTTTTTTTTCCCTTTTCACCAAGAAAATAGTGCTATTTTTTGTTGCTTTTTATCTCATTGTCAATATTTATTGTACATCACTTACTGGCCATCTGTAAAGTTCAACCTCATTAGTAAGGTCACAGCAATTAAAAAAAGACAGAAGTTATAACACTTTTTACCCATCTATTCACAGCTTAATTTGGCTTTCAATTCTACAAATAACCAACCTTGTGATCACTGTTTAGATATAAACAGAATACCACAATTGTCAGTTTAAAATGTTATTTTGTATCAACAGGTCATAAATATTACAGGGTTAGCTGTTGGAACCGGTTTAGCCTCCACTTGTGATACGCTTTTGTCTCAGGTATGCTCAGGTATGTTATGTCATATTGGGGCAGATTCACTAACCTACGGTAACATTTTACCAGCATTCACATAAAGGGCATTGCGCAAAAAGTGCTACTTTATTATGTACACAATGGGCTCTATTCACAAAGCTTCTCATAAATGACCTATTTTTTACCTAATTGATAAAAACAACCTTTCACCACATTTACAAGCAAAATAATCACTTATAGTAAGTTGTTCCTGATTAACTTCATTTCAATATTACTTTTCTTACCTTAATTATACTATATTTTTGCTCTTTGGGAGCTTAAAAATGTAACATAGATAAGGTGAGAACAGTGGAAAACAGGTGAAAAAGCTTTGTCAATCATGCCCAATGGCATCATTTCACGAAGAACTCTTCAGGTAAAAAATAATTGGTCAGTAAAATACCACAGTCAGTATTGAAGCCATTATTCTGGGGTAAGTTACCCAACTAAGAGCTGTTCAGTAGAAGTCTAACCAGCTGTGGATTAAGTCTTGGCAACAATCTGTTCTGCTACTGTGTTGTTCTCCCACTTCTGGTGAGATTTGTGCCGATACTTCTACAAGTGTTCTGCCCTGAGCTGTTCATTTGTTAGTTGCTAGTTCTGATAGCTTTAATATTAAAAGGCATCCTCTGCATCCCTTTAGACTGCATGCTTCCTCTAGTCCCTCTGATTCACTGTATCGGTGTATAAATGTTTATGACTAAAGGGATACAGGGAAGCCTCTGTGAAGGTGCCCTGCTCCTGCAGCTCTGTTTTGTTTACTTTTTAATGTCCTGCCCAGCAGTATATTGTCACCAATGGAGTAAGTATTAGGACAGGGTGCCTCCTCTTTGCCTGGCCTGCCTGTGGCCTTTGCCTGGTTATTTTACCAAATGCTAAATGTTGGTTACTGACCGCATCAGGCTGTTCTTAAAATACTGAACATGTCACTTGTTCTACCGAATGCTCTAATGTTTATAAATTGACATTTATTCAGGTACTATTTACTGCATAAGTCGGTAATTTACCTCACTAGTTGTTGAACCCTCCACCGGGCTACCTAATACTGGGGGTCCCCTTAGGCTACCAAACACTAGAGGCATCACTGGCTACCTAATACTGGGGGTCCCCTCGGGCTACCAAACACTAGAGGCATCACTGGCTACCTAATACTGGGGGTCCCCTCAGGCTACATAACACTATGGGCACTTCTGGCTACCAATTGCTGGGGGATCCCATGGCTCTTTAATACTGGGAGTCTCATCTAGCTACTTAAAGAGCAACTTTAACCCAGGATTGAACTTCATCCCAATTAGAAATCTTTACCTTTTCTCGAATATATCATCAAGGGGGTCTGTATGGCTGATATTGTGTTGAAATCCCTCCCACTGTGTGAGGTCATGACCATGGTCTTGACAGTTTGCTGTCTGTTAATCCTGTTGTATTGTGGGAAATAACAGCTGTTTCCAACTGACAAGCAAGCAGTATCTCCTTTTGTGCAAATAACTCTCAGTAAACAAACATTCCGTACAAATCACCTGGCAGAACTAAAGATGTCACCACCTGTGATACATTTCAGAAATGTAAATTGGGGAGAGGAACAATTTTACAACGGGCAAGGGAAAACACTGTCTAAATAATCTATAAATGAATAGTGTAAAAAAATAAAAAAAATAAAATAAAAAAAAAGCAATTTTATTCATTATGTTATTATCCCTACAGTTCCTCCTTGATACTGCCATCCTACCTGGCTATCTAATACTGGAGACTCCAAGAGGCTACCAAATATTGAGGGTACCTCTGGTTACCTAATACTGGAGGTCTTATTTGGCTACCTAATACTGTGGAAACTCTAGCTACTTAATACTGAGGACATCTTTGGCTAGCAGATACTATTTGTGGGCTCCTCACTGCTCTGCCTGGGGACTATCCAGCTCTGTTCCAGTCCTCTCCCACTTTTCCTTCCCTATTTGACAGAGTAGGGCAGCTGCGGAGGTGCGTTGAACAGGGCCAAAGAGAGTACCGGTATTTCAGCAATCTCTTTATCACGTTCCCTCTCCCTCTTGTATTCCAACAATAACTAGAGTTGGGCCGAACGGTTCGCCTGCGAACGGTTCCATGCGGACTTCAGTGGTTCGCGTTCGCGTCTCGCAGGCGAACTTTTGCAGTTCGCCCCATAATGCACCATGAGGGTCAACTTTGACCCTCTACATCACAGTCAGCAGGCCCAGTGTAGCCAATTAGGCTACACTAGCCCCTGGAGCCACTCCCCCCCTAATAAAAGGCAGGCAGAGGCGGCCATTACGCTCACTCGTGTGCCTGCGTTAGTGAGAGTAGGGCGAGCTGCTGCAGACTGTCTCTCATAGGGAAAGATTAGTTAGGCTTAGCTTGTTCCTGGCTGCATACCTGTTCTGTTCAGTGAGCCCACCATACCTGTTCTGTTCAGTGAGCCCACTGGATACCTGCATACCTGTTCAGTTAACCTGTCACTGCATACCTGTTCTGTGAACCCACCACTGCATACCTGTACTGTGAACCCACCACTGCATACCTGTTCAGTGAACCTGCCACTGCATACCTGTTCTGTGAACCCACCACTGCATACCTGTACTGTGAACCCACCACTGCATACCTGTTCAGTGAACCCACCACTGCATACCTGTTCAGTGAACCTGCCACTGCATACCTGTTCTGTGAACCCACCACTGCATACCTGTTGTGTTCAGTGAACCCGCCACTGTATACCTGTTCAGTGAACCTGCCACTGCATACCTGTTCTGTGAACCCGCCACTGTAGACCTGTTCTGTTCAGTGAGCCCGCCACTGTATACCTGTTCAGTTAACCCGCCACTGCATACCTGTTGTGTTCAGTGAACCCGCCACTGTATACCTGTTCTGTTCAGTGAACCTGCCACTGCATACCTGTTCTGTGAACCCACCACTGCATACCTGTTCTGTTCAGTGAACCCGCCACTGTATTCCTGTTCAGTGAACCCGCCACTGCACTCTCGCCATGGTGCGCACCAGTCCAGCACGGCCGTCACTACACAAACAGCTGTTTGCGGTGCGTTACACGGTGAGTTTGGTGTGTCAGTGTGAAGCAGTACCTTAATTACACTACCTGATTGATGTATACACATGCAAGATGTTTTAAAGCACTTTAGGCCTGTCATTTAGCATTCAATGTGATTTCTGCCCTTAAAACGCTGCTTTGCGTCAAATCCAGATTTTTGCCGGGGACTTTTGGCATGTATCCCACTCCTCCACCTGGGGATCCAGGTGTTAGACCCCTTGAAACATCTTTTCCATAATTTTTTTTTTCATCCCCATTGAAGTCTATTGCGGTTCGCGAACTTTTACGCGAACCGAACCTTACGCGGAAGTTCGCGAACCCGGTTCGCGAACCTAAAATCGGAGGTTCGGCCCCACTCTAACAATAACTTCCTCCCTCTTTATGCTTAACACTAATCTCCCTCTCCACTCCTAACACTAGCAAAAGCCAGCATTAGTGATAGTATGGTGGTGCTCTGGGGCATATGGCATGGATAAATTGTACATCCGAGGCACGATTAAAATCACTATTAAAGAGACACTAAGTGAAAAATAACTTTATGATATAATGAATTGTATGTGTAGTACAGATAATGAATATAACATTAGTAGCACAAAAAAAAAGTCTCATATTTTTACTTTCAGTTGTAAAGCTTTTTTTTTTTTTTTTTATAACATTGCATCATTCTATCATATTAGCAATTACAAACCACACTCTTCTGAGGTCTTCCATCCAATTTGGGTTGGAGACAGTCTTGTTTTCTAAAGCACTTATACATCAAAGAAAACGGCAAGATGCAGCTTCAGATAAGGTTTTACCGCAGTGGAGTTTAAAGGGTCATTAGCTCTGCTCTGTTTCATACCGTAGTTTAAAAAAACTTTTTCTCTGGAGTTTTCTCTTAGATAATATTTTTTTATCTTGTCAATAAAAAGCCTTTTAAGCCACCAGAAAGAAAGAAAATATTCAAAATCATTTTGATAGTACCCTTTCATTTACTTTTCAGTAATTTTTAAGTTGATAAGTGGCAAAAAGTTATTTTAAATAGAAAATTTAAAAAACATTTTTTTGTATAAGTGCTTCAGATAATATATATACACTGTATATGTATGTGTTTGTGTGTGTTTATTTTCACTTCAGATTCCCTTTAAACTGAGGTTTTTGTTGTTGTTGTTGTTGTTGTTGTTAGCAATGATACATACAGCCAATTTACAATCAGTAGTGTTTATGTCTGTAAAGGAATCACAGAGGTTCCAACTTGTATTTAATAAACCCTTTATCCCAACCCCCCTCCCCATTTGCTCTCTCTCAATGTTATTAGCTTTGCTTAGGTGGTTTACTTCATTATGTAAACATCGGATCTCTTATCAAGCGCGCCTTTGAGTTGTTCGTAGGCATATCACAAAGAGTATTATACAGAGTTTTTAAAGCAACGTATGCTGCCATTGTAGGATTTCTTTTTCACAGAATGCCTTGCTTACTTCAATAAGATAATGCCAAACTTATATTGCATATACAGTGGGGTGCGAAAGTTTGGGCAACCTTGTTAATCGTCATGATTTTCCTGTATAAATCGTTGGTTGTTACGATAAAAAATGTCAGTTAAATATATCATATAGGAGACACACACAGTGATATTTGAGAAGTGAAATGAAGTTTATTGCATTTACAGAAAGTGTGCAATAATTGTTTAAATAAAATTAGGCAGGTGCATAAATGTGGGCACTGTTGTCATTTTATTGATTTCAAAACCTTTTAAACAATTGATTGGAACGCAAATTGGCTTGGTAAGCTCAGTGACCCATGACCTACATACACAGGTGAATCCAATTATAAGAAATAGTTTTTAAGGGGGTCAATCATAAGTTTTCCTTCCTCTTTTAAATTTCTCTGAAGAGTAGCAACATGGGGGTCTCAAAACAACTCTCAAATTACCTGAAAACAAAGATTGTTCACCATCATGGTTTAGGGGAAGGATACAGAAAGCTGTCTTAGAGATCCAAGCTGTCTGTTTCCACAGTTAGGAACATATTGAGGAAATATAAGACCACAGGCTCAGTTCAAGTTAAGGCTCAAAGTGGCAGACCAAGAAAAATCTTGGATATGGTGAGAACAGTCAGAATCAACCCACAGACCAGCACCAAAGACCTACAACATCATCTTGCTGCAGATAGAGCCACTGTGCATCGTTCAACCATTCCGCGCTCCTTACACAAGGAGATGCTGTATGCAGAGGAAGCATTTTCTCCACCAACAGCACAAACAGAGCCGCTTGAGGTATGCTAAAGCACATTTGGACAAGCCAGTTTCATTTTGGAATACGGTGCTGTGGACTGCTGAAACTAAAATTAAGTTATTTGGGCATAACAAGGGGCGTTATGCATGGAGGAAAAACAACACAGCATTTCAAGAAAAACACCTGCTACCTACATTAAAATATGGTGGTGATTCCATCATGCTGTGGGGCTGTGTAGCTAGTGCAGGGACTGGGAATCTTGCCAAAGTTGAGGGACGCATTGATTCCACTCAGTATCAGCAGATTCTGGAGACCAATGTCCAGGAATCTGTGACAAAGCTGAAGCTGCGCCGGGGCTGGATCTTTCAACAAGACAACGATCCTAAACACTGCTCAAAATCCACTAAGGCAGTGGTCCTCACACTAAGGCCCGTAGGCCGAATGCGGCCCCGGAGGCTTTTTTACCGCCCCCCCCACACACAAAGTGTATTACTTATAGATGCGGACTGCTGCATCTTTAAAAATTGCCAGCCCACATATAGATTAGCAGTGCTGACACCACCTTGTCATATGGAAGCCAGAAAGAAGTCATTCACTGTCTTACAATAATTCACTGTTGTCCAATTGGACGGCAGGTTGTCACCTGGGTATGCTTCTTTGTCTGGCCTGCAAAGACTTCTTTGGATTGTGCTGCAGGCTTTTGCAGGCCATTTGGTGACATTATGGCTCACATATGACTTGCTATGTTAGGGTCACAATATCTGCACTTACTGTGTTGGTGACATAATAACTGCACTTGTTGAGTTGGAGGGCATACAATCTGCACATGTTAAAATGGTCTGGTTAAATGAGAGACATTAGGACATTCGGAGCTGTCTACAATACCTAGGTACAATATAATGTTTCTCTACATCATTTTATGTAACTCTGGCCCCCCAGCAGTCTGAAATATGTTGTCCCGACCCTTGACCGAAAACGTTTGTGGACCCTTGCACTAAGGCATTTATGCAGAGGAACAAGTACAATGTTCTGGAATGGCCATCTCAGTCCCCAGACCTGAAGATAATAGAAAATCTATGGTGTGAGTTAAAGAGAGCTGTGCATTCTTGGAAGCCATCAAACCTGAATGAACTAGAGATGTTTTGTAAAGAGGAATGGTCCAAAATACCTTCAACCAGACTCCAGACTCTCTCATTGGAACCTATGGGAACCGTTTAGAGGCTGTAATTTCTGCAAAAGGAGGATCTGCCAAATATTGATTTCATTTCTTTTTTGTGGTGCCCAAATTTATGCACAATAATTTTGTTTAAACAATTATTGCATACTTTCTGTAAATTCAATAAACTTAATTTCACTTCTTAAAGTGGATCCGAGATGAACTTTTACACACTGCATAATTGGATTCCTTTCCTATTGTTTATAGGGCATTCCTCAAGCCAAATACTTTTTTGTTTTTGTTTTAATATTCTAATTCCCTATAAACTAAACAAACCACACCCACAGGTTTTCAGACAGCCAAGGCACTTTCAGACAGTAGCAAGGGCTCATGGGAGCTCAGTCTGGGCAGGAGGAGGGGAGGTATTACTAGCCAGAGATTTCAGAGGCAGAGGGGAGGAGGCAGGAGGAGGGGGATTAGGTTTTTTTGCTCAAGATGCAGATAAGCCTGCCTCTGTGTAATGTTTACAAACAACATGGCTGCTGTCATTGTATCACAGGAAGAAATAATCATATTCTATTAAAGCTGTTTGCAGCTAGATTTGTTGTGTAAACGATCTAAACTTTAGATAAGATATATAGACAAGTTACAAGTTATAGACGCGGCGATCAAGCTGTGCGCGCGGCTAGCAAAGTGCTAGCTGAGTGCACAGCATTTTGAATGGAGAAAATAGCCCCACTAGGGGCTGAGATATCTTCCTGCGCGGCATAGCCCGAGCTCAGCTCGGGCTTACCGCCAGGAAGGTTAACTGACATTTTTTTATCGCAATAAATCATGATGATTAACAACGTTGTCCAAACTTTCGCATCCCACTGTATTACAGCATCATGACTCTGTCTCAGTGCTGATCTGCTCAGACCTGTCACTAACTGAAAATATCTGGTGAATTATGAAACAAAAAGCAAGAAAAATAAACCCTGCTGAAAAATGTACCAGTCAAGAATAGGATGATTCTTACATTGAAAAATAGGGCAACTGATCTTTTCAGTCCCCATTACATTAATCAACATTTCTATTGATATTTTACACAGTGTCATTACTTTTGTGGACATGGACGATGCAATTGTTTATAGGACTTTTTTATTGTCAGTAGAATTGTGCATTGAAAATGATGTAGAAGCTGCATAAACAGCAGTCATGCCTGTAAAACATTTAATCTGGTTCAGCCTTCAGACCTAGCGATATATGCACCAAACTGTGTTAAAGTGGTCTGAAACTCAGCATTTCTTCTTTGCTCTTAAAGATTCCTTACAGCCTTAAACCTACCAGCACAAAAAACTGTAGCAGATCAGCATTCAAACAATTAAACACAACACTTTGTCCTACGGCAGAAAGCCCCTTCAGCTTATGCATCCAAAGAGGAGATAACATACCTGTTCAAGATATTCCTTTTGTTTCCTCTGTGCTGATATGTTATGCACTGTTTAAATTGTTTAAAACCTTAAAATTTCAATAAAACCTTCGAAAACCAAGAGGAGATAACATTTATTTTGTTTACATTCCTCAGTTGTTACTTAGCTGTGCTGAAAAGGGGCTAAACATGCACACATTTCAGAAGAGCTCACTAGAATATTTTAACTACAGATAAAATGTACTTTGGGAACTTGTAATGTTTAAATGGACAATATAACTTGTGCACAAAAGCAAATATGCTTACTGAATGAGTAATAAAAAGTAAACAAAACATATTTTTATTGAATGTTATGTTAGAGTTTCAGACCACTTAAAGCAGAATTACAATGAGTAGAGGGTTATGCGTTGCATGTAATGTATTAGCGGTGCATTCTGCTCTACTCATTGTGCGGTAACGATTTTTTACACGTAATTCTTCTTACCACAGTTTATTATATACCTAAGAGTATGGGACTCCAGGAACGTTCTATTTAAAAATAGGTCTATGGATATACCGCAATTGCTTATTTCACCAGTTTATTTTCACTTCTGGTTCACTTTAAAGGGAAGCTTAAAGGACTGCTGTAGGGGGGTAGGGGGAAAAAGAGTTGAACTTACCTGGGGCTTCTAACAGTCCCCCGCAGATGTCCTGTGCCCATGCAACCACTCACTGATGCTCCAGTCCCCGCTTCCGGTTCACTTCCAGAATGTGTGACTTTAAAGTTGGAAAACCACTGCGCCTGTGGCCGCGCAGGCGCAGTGGTTTTCTGACTTTAACTATTTGACATTCCTGGACGTGAAACTCACGTCCAAGAAGCCATGTGCGCTTCTGCGCGTTCCCGCGGCCGATCGCGCTCCCGGCCCGCGGTTTGTTAGCCAGCGAATCAGTGAATCGGGCAGCGGTGCCCGATCACTGATTCCTCTCCCCCGCAGAAAAAGCGACAGCTTCTCTCAGAAGCCTAGCTTTTTCTGCTTCCTATTTCCCCTACGTCGCTCTAAGCGTACGTGTTACGCTTAGAGTGACGTCACTGTAAACAAACTCATGGCTGCCATCTTGTGGCCAGAAAGTAAACTACAGCTAAATGTTAAATAAAAATAAAAATACACATATTTACTAAAAAAAAAAAATACAATTTAAATCCCACCCTCCCAAAAATACCCACATAAAATGTTTAATTGAAAAAAAACAAAAAAACATTACAATTAAAAAAAAAAAAAGACAAATATTTACCTAAGGGTCTAAACTTTTTAAATATCTATGTAAAGATGAAATATTTCAATTTTTTTTTTATTATAAGCTTGCAAATAGTGATGAATGCAAAACGGAAAAAATGCACTGTTATTTCCAAATAAAATATTGTCGCCATACATTATGATAGGGACATAATTTAAACGGTGTAATAACCGGGACAAATGGGCATATACAATACGTGAGTTTTAAATATGGAGGCATGTTTTATTTTAAAACTATAATTGCCGAAAAGTGAGAAATAATGATTTTTTGCCGTTTTTTTCTTATTCTTCCTTTTAAAATGCATTTACAGTAAAGTGGCTCTTAGTAAAATGTACCCCCCAAAGAAAGCCTAATTGGTGGCGGAAAAAACAAGATATAGATCAGTTCATTGTGATAAGTAGTAATAAAGTTATAGGCTAATGAATGGGAGGTGAACATTGCTCAGATGCATAAAGTGAAAAACGACTGAATGCGAACTGGTTAAAAAAGCAAATTCTGGAGGCGGGGACTGGAGAATCGGTGAGTGGCTGCGTGGGTACAGGACATCTGCGGGGGACCATTAGAAGCCCCAGGTAAGTTCAACCTTTTCCCCATAACTCCAGTACTCCTTTAAGTGAAATAAAAAAAGATTATAACTTAACTGGGGCTTCTTCCAGCCCCCTGAACTTGTACCATGCCCACGATGTCCTTTTGCTCCCCTCCAGCCAGCAGCAGGGACCCCTGCAAAGACCTGTCGCTGCCAGTCGTCAGCTACTGCGCTCGCGCGGACCTGAGTCCCGCGCACCCTGGTTGTGCTCTCACCGCATGCATGCACAGTAACAATTTATGCATAATACGCATGCGCAGAATGCTCCCAGCCGCGCAGCGTGACCAGGGTGTGTGCGGTTTGGGGATGTGCATGCGCAGTAGCCACTGGCTGGCGGCGACAGGCCAGCTTTGCGGGGGTCGCTGCTGCTGGCTGGAGGGGAGCAGGAGGACATTGTGGGCACAGTATGTGGGCCCATTTCCACTTGTGCGGTGGGAATGGCCGCTGAAAAAATTTGCATGTGGATGCGAATTTCGCATGCGGTTGTATGCACATTTTCATGCGAATTCGCATACGATTTTGCATGGATGACTATGCATGCGAATTTAACCATGGCAGTGCCTGTGTGCTTTTCCATTGTTTCTATGCAAAATCGTATGCAAATTTGCATACCAAAACCGCATACAAATTTCCTATTTAATACATTGTATGCGAATTTCATAGCGGTACGCGAATTCTGATGGCTCTGCCGTGCAGATTTATTCTGCACAGAAAAACGCTCAGAAATCCTGACAAGTGGAAACGGTCCCATCCACTTGTATTGCCTATGCGAATTTGCATGCGGGATGTGCATGCGAATTCGCGATAGTGGAAAGGGCCCCGAGTCCAGGAGGCTGGAAGGAAGTCATAGGTTCAAATCTTTCAGGTCTGCTTGACTCTGTCTAGTAGTCACATATTACTGAAATTACTATAGTTTACATGTGTACAAGAGACTAAAGTTATCACATGACTGTGCATTGTCTGCAAGTTTTTAAATATGGCAATACAGTAACTTAAAATAAGAAAAGCTTGAAAGTAGGTATTATCTTGCCACACCAACATGATACATTATTAGCTGCCTGAACCCTTACTTAATATATACTAATTAATCCTTCCTATAACTTTTTAGACATATGGGGGCAGAAACCTGAAGCGTGTAGGAACAATTATACAGAGAGGGATACTCATACTGTTACTGTGCTGCTTCCCCTGCTGGGCAATATTCATCAACACAGAACAATTGCTGCTGCTGTGCAAACAAGATCCACGTGTAGCCAGGTGAGTGAGGTATCATATGGTGATACAGGTGAATTAATAATTCAATAGCAAACTTGGTAATATCTAATATAGCAATGACTGCACCTTGCTTAGATAAATATTTAATTCTCACTTTGACTGTTCCACCACTAAAGAATAAGGTTTCTTCTCAGTTCTCCTCCTTCAGAGGATCATTCTTTCCTTCTCCAAATCCTCTCCTCCCTGGGCATCCACGGTCTTATCTTCCTACTTTCCTATTATCTCTTAGGAAGAACCTTCAGAGTGACATATTCGGGCACCAGCTCCTCCTCCTGCCCCCCTCTGTCAGTGTTCCCCAAGGCTCAGTTCTTGAACCTTTTTTTTCTCCATCTATACTTGTGATCTGGTGTAACTTATCATCTTCTTTGGCTTTCAGTGTCACTTATACCATGTATACACCCAAATCTATCTCTTTATTCCTGATCTAACAATGTTAACAGCTTCTGTCTCCAATGGCCTCAATGCTATTTCATATTTGATGTCCTCCTACTTTCTAAAAATTAACTGAAATTGTTATTTTTCCACCATGTCACTTAACACCCCTGCCTGACATAACTATCAATGTTGACAACAACAATCTAATAACACCTTTGACCCAAATCCTCTGCCTAAGTGTACTATTTGACTTGCATCTCTCATTTAAAGCACACTTCGACTCACTATCTGCCTCTTGTCATCTTCATCTGAAAAAATGTCCTGCATTTACCCCTTTCTCACCCAGGATGCCGCCAAAGTCCTACTCTATCTACTCTAGAAGTCTAGAGTCTAGAGACCTCTAGAATAGTAGCAACTCATCTATACTGTACTCAGCCCCCGAATAGTTGACCCAGTGGTCACCAATGGAACTAAAATAGCAGATCCAATATGTCTTAAGGCAAGTGAAAGAGGAGTAGGTATAGGTACATGTATATACATGGGGTATGGTGAGAGGAGGCTACGACACATGGTGCATGACAGAGCAGCTTCCGGTGAATGGGATGAGGAGAAAAACAATGCACTCTGGGCTTGGTAGACTGTTGGTGTAGCTAAAGATCTAGCATGCTGATACTTAAAGAGGTCCAGTGAAAATAATGTAATAAAAAAAAGTGTTTCATTTTTACAATAATTATGCATAAATAATGTAGTCATTGTTTGCCCATTGTAAAATCTTTACTCTCCCTGATATACATTCTGACAATTATTACATGGTGACATTTTTACTGTTGGCAGGTGATGTAGCTGCTGCATGCTTTTATGGCAGTTGGAAACAGCTGTAAACAGCTATTTCCCACAATGCAACAAGGTTTACAGACAGGAAACTGCCAGGAGTACCACGGTCCTCAGAGTTTCTTGTAGGAGGGGTGTCACCACAATATTAGTCATACAGCGCCCCCTGATGGTCTGTTTGTAAAAAGGAATAGATTTCTCATGTAAAAGGGGGTATCAGCTACTGATTGGGATAAAGTTCAATTCTTGATCGGAGTTTCTCTTTAAGGTGACATCTGGGGAAGGGTTGACTCCCATACACACCCTAGAATTTAATCCTATGTGTGTAGCTCGCTCAAAACCTCGTATACATGCTAGAAGGAACTGGTTAATGGCATTCAAGATATGTACAGTGGCCCCTGACTCCCACGGACGCTTCAGAGGTGTGACAGCCGAGAGCATAATGATCCTCACTTACTCCTCTTACTGCGTAATGCCACTCTCGTACTGCTCCTTCTGCTCTCGGCCTCCCCACATAGCAACAGAACATGTCACTAGTAGAAGTCTGTACTGCCTTGGCCCTGATATATTGCCTTAGGGATCGGATCCCGATTACGGGAAGCTTAAAGGAGAACTGTAGTGAGAGGTATATGGAGGCTGCCATATTGATTTTCTTGTAAGCAATACCAGTAGCCTGGCAGCCCTGCTGAGCTATTTGCCTGCAGTAGTGTAAATCACACCAGAAACAGGCATGCAGCTAATCTTGTTAGATCTGACAAAAATGTCAGAAACACCTGATCTGCTGCATGCTTGTCAGGGTCTAGGGCTAAAAGTATTAGAGGCAGAGAATCTGCAGGTTAGCCAGGCAACTAGTATTGCTTAAAAGGAAATCAATATGGCAGCCTCCATATACCTCTCACTACAGTTCTCCTTTAAGACTTGAGGCTTAAAGGAATACTTAAGGCAAAAAAAAAAATGACATTTACTCACCTGGGGCATCCCTCAGCCCCCCGAAGCTGGATGGTGCCCTCGCAGCCCCGCTCCGATCGTCCTGTCCCCGCCGGCGGCTACTTCCGGTTCGGCGACAGCCGCCGACAGGCTGGGAACGCGGCTGATTTTCCGCGTTCCCAGCCGCTGCTATCACCCTCTATGCTGCTATAGCGTATATATAGACGCTATAGCAGCATAGAGGGTGATAGCAGCGGCTGGGAACGCGGAAAATCAGCCGCGTTCCCAGCCTGTCGGCGGCTGTCGCCGAACCGGAAGTAGCCGCCGGCGGGGACAGGACGATCGGAGCGGGGCTGCGAGGGCACCATCCAGCTTCGGGGGGCTGAGGGATGCCCCAGGTGAGTAAATGTCATTTTTTTTTTTGCCTTAAGTATTCCTTTAAGTGAATTGCTGTCAGAAAGACCGGCTTTTTTTTTTAGCAAGCCATGTTGTTCTAGCTCTGACATGCCCCGACCTTTTCAATATCTGATCTCATTTTGTAATAGGGAAAATGAGAGTAGAAATTTACAAATGAAAATAAGGCTGGAGTATTTCTAGTTAATTGCTTCCTTATAGTTGTCCTTTACGATTTCTCATCTTTTAATGTCTAAGGATAGCAGGCAGGCTTTGAGAATGTTTGACTTTTTAATTTTGTGCTGTTTCCTAGGTCATGAGATGTACAGTCTGCAGATTTACTATACTGACATTTAGTGACATATACTATAGTTATTCATTCTTATGTTTCAGGTTAACCCAAAAATATGTGATGATTTTCATACCTGCTGTTCCAGTAAGTTGTCTGTTATATTAATAAATACATATTTACATGCATTGATTTATGATGACAACAAATCTCACATATTACAAGAAAGGAGGAAACTAATCTGACAAAAATGTGTAAGCGTCTGCGGACGCAAAACAGGTCCACCATGTTCCCTGAGTCCCACCCTGCATCCTTGCACTTTTGTGACATGTCTGGACACTGTACCTGCACTACCTGCACACACACTACTGTGCTGCAACAATAAATTACAGCCTTTGGTGGTAGAAGTGGGTAGAAGTGGTGGTAGAAGCCACTAAACTGATAAAAGGAAGAAAAAGAAGCACACACATCTCCCCAAAACAACACCACATAAATGGTATACTATAATAAGATATGTTTAGCAGTCCACCAGGAACACAAAAGCCTAAAATAGCTCTAAGGTTTTGGCTCTGAGCTGATTTTTAATTTGACACTATAGGTAAACTGTGAATTTTGTTCGGTAGGTATATTTTGAAAGCACATTTTTTTGGAGATACATTATGTACTCTTTACTTGATTTTCTCTTTACATTTCCTATTTTTAAAATCTGTAATTTTTATTCCAGGCGGCTTTCCTTTACCAGTTACAGACACGTTACTTACAAAACCAGGTATACCTCTATTTTGTTGTCTTTACTTACTTTAATCTGAGTGTACTGGAATTTGAAATTATATATCTTTGTTCAAGGCCGTGCAGAGGGTCCTTAAGTGGTGGGTGCTTGAATTCAAAAAATGGGCCTTGCCCCCCCCCCCCAAAATGCACAGTAGTACCTACTAGTGCAGAAGGACCTCCCCCCCCAGCCCCCTTGCCCTGCATTGACATGTGAGCTTCTCCCCCCCCCACACACACACACACACACCAATCCCCGGCTCTCAAACTGTCCCAAACCATACCCCTGAGCCCCTCTGCTTGACACATACATTTAGTCACAGAAGCGCTGGCTGCAATCAATGGTGTGGAGTCAGTTGGACCTGTCATTGGTGACCGCACGATCCCCTGGTATTGGTTGTCAGGTGGGTGCTGAATGCAGATGCTCATTGCTGGGTGCCATGTGGGTACCGGGTGTCATGTGGGTTCTGGCTATGGATGGGTATCGAGTGCCATGCAGGTGTTGATTGCAGGTACTTAGTGCCATGTGAGATCTGGGTGCATGTACTGAAGGTCATGTGGGTGCTGGGTGTAGGTACTGGGTGTGACATGGGTGCGAATACTTGGTGCCATGCTAGGTGCTGGCTATGGGTGGACATTGGGTATCACATGGGTTTTAAATGCAAGTACTTTGGGTGTGGGTACTGGTTAAGTGGGTGCTTGGTGCAGATAGTGGGTGCCATGTGGAGGCTGTATGCAGGTGTGAGAGCTGGATGCAATGCAATATTAGGCCTGGGTGCAGGTACTTGGTGTCATGTGAGTACTGGGTGCCAGCTATGGGGGAAAGGGGTGTCGGTGGAAGTTGGGATAAGTAGAGATCAGAAGACATCAGTGTGGGTGCTGCAGGAAGGGGAAGTAATTGGGAGTGCTGGGGGAGGGAGAGGTCACTGGGGGTGCTGGGGAGGGAGAGGTCACTGGGGGTGCTGGGGGAGGGAGAGGTAACTGGGGGTGCTGGGGGAGGGAGAGGTCAGTTCAGGTACTGAGGGAGGTCACTATGGGTGCTGCTGGGGACAAGAAGGGCTCCATGGTTGCAAAGCATTAGTAGGTGCAAAACTACAGTAAGTGCCAAGGTGCAGTGGGTGCCCAGATGCAGTGGGTGGTAAGATGCAAAGGTCCAGTTTGTGCTAAGTTTCAGTGGGTGCTGAGATGCCAAAGTACAGTCTGTGTCTAGCTGCAGTGGGTACCAAGGTCCAGTTTGCATTGGATGTTTATTTGCAGTGAGTGCTAAGCAGTATTGGGTGCTGAATGAGAAGCAAATAGTGATAAACAATAGTGGGTGCCATGCAAATGCTAATTGGTACAGAAAGCAATGTAAGTGCTGGGTACAGGCCAAGAGTGGGTACTGGGTGCACGTAGGTGCAGTTGGCAGGACATGAGTAGTGAGTGCCATGTGTGGTCTGGATGTGTGCCATGGGAGAGTACTGAGTCTCATATGGGTTCGGACCAAGGGTGGGTACTGGGTGCTATTTGGGTGCTGGCCATGGATGGGTACTATGCATATCCATAGCATGTAATGGCTTGGGAACTTGGTGCAATGTGAGTACTGTGCTATGTGGGTGTTGATTATGGGGGGTATAGAGTGTCATATGGGTCCTAGGTGCAAATACTGAGTGCCAAGTGGTTACTGGGAGTGAGTACATGGTGCCATATGGATGATGGGTGCTGGCTAGTGGGCAATTTTTTGTCATTTGGGTGCTAAATGTAGATGCAGGGTGCGGATGTGGGTTCTGGCTTTATGGGTGGGTATCAAGCATCACGTGGGTGTTGATTGCAGGTACTCAGTCCTTTGTGAGTTCTGGATGTCACGTGAGTGTTTGGTGTGGGTGCTGGGCACCAAGTGGAGGCTTGATGCAGCTGGAACTACTGCAGATGAAACATGTGGGTGCAGGTACTGGGTATCACATAGGTACAAATACTTGGTGCCATGCCTGCACTGGGTGCTAGCTTTTGGTGGGCATTGTGTGTCATGTGGGTTCTGAGTGCAGGTACTTCAGGTGCTAGTACTGTTATGTGGGTGCAGATAGTAGGTGCCATGTGCCGGTTGTGTGCAGGTTTTAGTAGTGGGTGCCATGTCGGGGCTGGGTGAAAGTACTGTACCATGTGGGTGTGAGTACTGGGTGCCAGCTATAGGGTGAAGGGGTGCAGGTACAGGGTGTTATGTGGCTCTTTGATGTAAGTACTAAGTGCCATATGGAGGCCGGATGTGAGTATTGGGTGCAGTGTGTGTGTGTAGCTAGACTGAATATCATGTGGGTGCTTGGTACAAGTACTGGCTGTTTGCTATTGTGGGGGTTACTGGCTAAATGTAATGTGGGTGCTGGATATTGGTGGGATTGCTGTGGGTGCAGGGGGTGGGAGGTCACTGTGGGCCACACAGCTGATAGAATAGCCACGCTAGGATTCCTGTCTGGGCCCCTTCACTTCAAAGTGGCAGAGGCGGGGGCATGGCTTCCCACAGGTGGGCAGGGCTTAATTCAATCAGGGGCGGGGCTTAATTTGCACAGCTAAAGGGGCCTTTTTTGAAGATTTTATAAAAGGGGGTGCCTGGGCACCCAGAGCACCCCCCTCTGCACGTGCTTGTCTTTGTTTTTAAATAAGATCTTGAGTGAGTCATCCAAATGCATATATGAGAGGTCTCATCATGAGCCACAGTTGCCCTGCAGAAAGATTGGCAAACACCAAAAATAAACAGCATTTACAATATACCTTCCGTGTATTCATCCCTTGTGACGGCCTTCGAAATCATGGCAAGATGAAAACTGGCAGACTGTTACAACGGTGATGTAAATGTTGTGTCTTCTAATTAAGAGGGGTACAGGATCCATATGTAAAAATGGCGCAGGAGCCCTTACGGAAAAAACGGCTCCGCCATAGGCGCCTACTATAAAAACCATGATTAGCGGCAAAGAAGGAAATTTGGGCACATGGCGGACGCCTGTGGCACCAAAATTTACCTTCTTTACCACAAATCGTGGCTTTTATAGTGCAGCAAAGAAGGTACATTTTGGCGCCCGAGGGCGCACGATTGCAGACAATCAAGTCAAAAAGGTAAATTTTAGCAGCTGAAGGCACCCAATTACTACTATTCAAAGCATCTACAGACGTGATTATTACCAGCACAGGACCAATAGAGAGCTAATACTGTGATAGAGGGTGGACCCTTCGGGGCCCCTCTTACCCAAGGGCCCCAATGCGGTGGCTACCTCTGCAACCCTATTGCTATGCCACTGGTTCTGTGTTAGAGTAGGGTTAGGCTTAGCCATAGTAAAATATCGGTAAACATTAGCGATTATTTTACTATCGGTATACAGGAGTACAATATCACTAATTTCACTGATATTCTATTAGCGGCAATCCTCTGCTCCCTTTTTTCCACACGCCTTTGTTACATGTATGCATCCGTGTGTTCTATGTAATGCTGCTGTCACCCACTGAGGCATGTCTCATTAAACATAATAACTAAGTCACTTGAATTTTTTTTATTAATTTTAAATATACATCTACCTTTTGTTACTACTCATATAGGATACATAGTCCACAGATTTTCTTCTTTTTCAGCATATAATCTGGCCACAAGTTGTAACAGGTTTGGCGGTAAACCTCATTAATGTGACTTTGAATGCCATATTTATAAATGGACTAAAGCTTGGAGTTGAGTAAGTATGTTTACTATATTACTGTTAGCATACCATATGTATTTCTTATCTCATTATTACTTGAGAAATTGTGTCCATACGTAGATCTATTAAAGGGGCACTATGGCAAAAAAATTATAAAATTTAAAATATGTGCAAACAGACAAATAATAAGTACGTTTTTTCCAGAGTAAAATGAGCCATGAATTACTTTTCTCCTATGTTGCTGTCATGTACAATAGGTAGTAGAAATCTGACAGAAGCGACAGGTTTTGGACTAGTCCATCTCTTCATAGTGGATTCTCAGCAAGGCTTTTATTCTTTACAAAGATATTCCCTAAGAAGCATTTAAACAATGATGTCGGCCACAGGGGCGTAGCTAGAAATGACTGGGCCCCATAGCAAAAAAGTTTTATGCGCCCCCCCCCCCACCCCCACGACCTTCCGACCCCACGGACCTCGGACCTCCCACCCAAACATTTCTCCATGACCCTCCACCCCAACATTCCCACACCCAGTATAAGTAGCCAGGTCTATAGGTGTCTTCAGAATAGGTGACAGGGGTATAGATGTCCCCAGAACAGGTAGCCAGGGGGAGAGATGTCCCCAGAACAGGTAGCCAGGGGTAGAGATGTCCCCAGAACAGGTATCCAGGGGTATATGTGCCCAGTATATGTAGGCAGGGGTACAGGGCCAGTTCTAGACTGGCACATATGAGGGGGCAGTCAAAAATGGGTAGGGGGCAACATGTTAGCGGAAATTTTAAAAATGGGCGTGGCCATGATGTCATGTGGGTGGTGCTAACTAATGTAGTTATACTAGCTAATGTACTTACATAAAAAAAAAATATGAAGTAAATGCACATAATCAGTCACTCAAATGCACAGCGCCAGGAACTCAGATGGTAATGAGCAGGCCAATCCACCTCCAGGGATAACTCTCGCAAACTGCACTCCTCCTATATGTCTCAATGACCAAAAACAGAGAAGCAGAAGAGATGTCCCTCAGTGGATAAATCAACTTTTTATTTTCACCATGCAAGGCACACAAATAAGGTAACATATAACTTACTTCAGGAGGGTCCCATGCCAGTATAGGACGTTCTCTGGATAGTTCACTTCCCACCCTTGTGGTACTCAGAAAAGTTACAATTGCGATCAGCAGTGTCCAGCCCGCTCTCGTCCCGACTAGTTTCGGCCTTGCGCCGTCATCAGGGGATACGAGAGCGAGCAGGCTGGGGCACATATATATAGATACTCACATAGTTACCTTTCCTAAGAGCAGCTGCTGTCAACTGCCGGAGCGCCGAACGCTCTAGAGAGTACTTCCGGTCGGCGGCCATATTGGATCTGGTTCGCGTCATTGGAACGCGTATGCGTTCCACCAATAATTCTATGCGGAAATGCTACTTGGCAAATGCGTTCCACATCAGCGTTTCTATGCGGATATGTCGCATAGCCATAAATTTATGTGCAGGTTAGCGGTATTCTTATGCGAAAAACTGCATACAGCTAAAGCTCGTCGCATAAACATAAGGATATACACGTCTTTCACATGTATGCGTGCATCCTTACTTTTGACAGCAGCGGCATCCCAATTATTACTCCATATTTAAAATACATTATAAAATACATAGAATATCAGCAATTACAATCACAGTATCCTATTAATAAAACATAACATAAAATATATACTGAAACGAGGCAGCATTAAAATCAAAGAACAAGTGTTCATCTCTCATTTCTATTATAGCACCATCTAATGTCCATTAATAGTATTGCACCTTATCCCAAAAAAGTTCCATAGTCACAGATTGAGAATTCTATTTCTTTCTCTCCACGTATTGCTACTATTATTGCTATTAATGCACCTAGATAAAAAATTAGGGATAAAACCTTCACAAATATACACAAAATACAATACAATAATTGCCCCCAATATACACTGATACTATAGTATATTAAAATTTGTAAATAACAGAGACATCCTACCTTCCAGAATGCACACGTATTTTCAATAAAATTCATGAGTTGGCTAAAAAACAGTTAAGATTAAAATCTATGTTAAGACCAATCGGAGACATGCAATTCAATTTTATAATCCAATTCATCTCTGCCCTCGCTAGATCCCTGTCCTGATTATTACCCCTCCAGTTTCTTGTAATCTGATCTATGGCTGAATATTTCAAACCTCTAGGGTTGCAATTATGGTGTTCCTTAAAGTGCAATGAAACTGAGTGGTCCATATAACCATTCCTGATATTATTAACATGTTCATACAATCTCTCCCTGAGTGCCCTCGTGGTCAAACCAACATACTGTAAGCCACAAGGGCACTCAAGGAGATACACCACCATCTTGGACTCACAGTTTAGAAAAGACCTTATCTCGAACCTCTCCCCACTTATATTGTTGTAGAAAGAGGTAGTTTTTCTTGCAACCGTGGTACAATGTCTGCATGCATAGCAACTGCCACATTTATAAAATCCAGTGAAATCCACAAGGCGTCCTGAAGCCCGTGTAGGTATATCTATTGCACTCTTAGTAACAATATCCTTCAGATTCGGAGCTCTTCTATACGTGACACTAGGATTTTCTGGTAAAATGTCAGCCATTTCAGGATCTGCCATCAGCACATGCCAGTGTCTCTTTAGAATCTTTTTTACTTCCCGATGTTGTATACTATAATCTGTTATCATGGAGACCCTTCTCTCATTGTCTCTCTCCATTGGCTGTTTATGAATGATCTCCTTTCTGTCTTTCTTCTCAACTTCTAGCCTAATTTCATCAATCTCCTCCTTTGTATATCCCTTTTCTACAAATCTATCTGTTAATACATCCGCTTCTTTCCGGAAGTCCTCAGAATTAGTGCAATTCCTATACACTCTAAGGAGTTCACTTTTGGGTACTGACTTTAACCATGACTCATGATGACAGCTGTCTTTGGGGATGTAACTATTGCGGTCAGTGGGTTTGAAGAATGTGTGAGTCCTCACATTGCCATTGTCGTTAGAGATAATTAAATCTAAGTACTCTATTTGATTCATACTATAATTACACGTGAATTTTAAATTCTCATTATTATTGTTGATATAATCAATGAACAGTAGCAGGGATGCTTCATCACCCTCCCACAAAAAAACCACGTCATCGATGTACCTTTTCCAAAATCGTAGTGCAGTATGTCTATTCATGTTTATATAGTCCTCTTCCCACTTCGCCACATATAAGTTTGCTAGGCTGGGGGCATACTTCGCCCCCATTGCTACACCAATCTTCTGCACAAAAAATTGATTTTGATACCAAAAGTAATTTTTACTCATGGCAAATTTTAGACTTTCCATCAGGAACTCTACTTGGGCCCCATTAAAATCCCCAGAGTCCTCCAAAAAATATCTCACAGACTCACAACCTCTCTCTTGGTTTATAACGGTGTATAGTGATGTCACATCCGCCGTCACTAAAAAGGTTCCTTGTCTGAGTTTAACGTTCTCAAAAAGCTTAATTAGTTCTTTCGAATCCTTCAGATATGAGGGAACCCTTGTGACAAAAGGTTGGAGAAAACAATCCAAGAATTCTCCCAATCTAGCCGTTATAGAACCAATCCCACTGACTATGGGTCTACCCGGGGGGTGGGTGGTACTTTTATGTATCTTGGAGAGAGCATATATTACTGGGATTCTATAGTGAGAGGGAATCAAATAAGTAGCTTCCTTTTCCAGTAATATCCCATTATTTTTACCTTTTTGGATAAGCTCTGTTAACTCCTTCATGTATTCTGGGCCAGGATCTCGTCTCAGCCTATGGTAGGTGGCCTCATCTTTTAAGATATCCTCAAGCATCTCTTGGTATTGAGATTTGGATAAAATAACCACCCCACCCCCTTTGTCTGCCGGCTTGATTACTATTTCCTTTCTTTCTGTTAATCTCTTAATGGCTTCTTGGATATTGGTTTGATTTTTAACCCTCTTGGACCTCTCTGGAAAGAATGCCACTCCCCAGGACACACGAAATATACCTGCCGAACCTCCTAAAACTCCTGCCCAACCACCAAAATATGAAAAACCACCTAACAAGTCCAACCCAAAAAATCCTAGATGGATCCCTAGGGACCACTATTCACCGAAACCACCAAGATATCAAAGACCATTCAAATCCTTCCAGAGACCACCTATTACTTATTTGATTCCCTCTCACTATAGAATCCCAGTAATATATGCTCTCCCCAAGATACATAAAAGTACCACCCACCCCCCGGGTAGACCCATAGTCAGTGGGATTGGTTCTATAACGGCTAGATTGGGAGAATTCTTGGATTGTTTTCTCCAACCTTTTGTCACAAGGGTTCCCTCATATCTGAAGGATTCGAAAGAACTAATTAAGCTTTTTGAGAACGTTAAACTCAGACAAGGAACCTTTTTAGTGACGGCGGATGTGACATCACTATACACCGTTATAAACCAAGAGAGAGGTTGTGAGTCTGTGAGATATTTTTTGGAGGACTCTGGGGATTTTAATGGGGCCCAAGTAGAGTTCCTGATGGAAAGTCTAAAATTTGCCATGAGTAAAAATTACTTTTGGTATCAAAATCAATTTTTTGTGCAGAAGATTGGTGTAGCAATGGGGGCGAAGTATGCCCCCAGCCTAGCAAACTTATATGTGGCGAAGTGGGAAGAGGACTATATAAACATGAATAGACATACTGCACTACGATTTTGGAAAAGGTACATCGATGACGTGGTTTTTTTGTGGGAGGGTGATGAAGCATCCCTGCTACTGTTCATTGATTATATCAACAATAATAATGAGAATTTAAAATTCACGTGTAATTATAGTATGAATCAAATAGAGTACTTAGATTTAATTATCTCTAACGACAATGGCAATGTGAGGACTCACACATTCTTCAAACCCACTGACCGCAATAGTTACATCCCCAAAGACAGCTGTCATCATGAGTCATGGTTAAAGTCAGTACCCAAAAGTGAACTCCTTAGAGTGTATAGGAATTGCACTAATTCTGAGGACTTCCGGAAAGAAGCGGATGTATTAACAGATAGATTTGTAGAAAAGGGATATACAAAGGAGGAGATTGATGAAATTAGGCTAGAAGTTGAGAAGAAAGACAGAAAGGAGATCATTCATAAACAGCCAATGGAGAGAGACAATGAGAGAAGGGTCTCCATGATAACAGATTATAGTATACAACATCGGGAAGTAAAAAAGATTCTAAAGAGACACTGGCATGTGCTGATGGCAGATCCTGAAATGGCTGACATTTTACCAGAAAATCCTAGTGTCACGTATAGAAGAGCTCCGAATCTGAAGGATATTGTTACTAAGAGTGCAATAGATATACCTACACGGGCTTCAGGACGCCTTGTGGATTTCACTGGATTTTATAAATGTGGCAGTTGCTATGCATGCAGACATTGTACCACGGTTGCAAGAAAAACTACCTCTTTCTACAACAATATAAGTGGGGAGAGGTTCGAGATAAGGTCTTTTCTAAACTGTGAGTCCAAGATGGTGGTGTATCTCCTTGAGTGCCCTTGTGGCTTACAGTATGTTGGTTTGACCACGAGGGCACTCAGGGAGAGATTGTATGAACATGTTAATAATATCAGGAATGGTTATATGGACCACTCAGTTTCATTGCACTTTAAGGAACACCATAATTGCAACCCTAGAGGTTTGAAATATTCAGCCATAGATCAGATTACAAGAAACTAAAGGGGTAATAATCAGGACAGGGATCTAGCGAGGGCAGAGATGAATTGGATTATAAAATTGAATTGCATGTCTCCGATTGGTCTTAACATAGATTTTAATCTTAACTGTTTTTTAGCCAACTCATGAATTTTATTGAAAATACGTGTGCATTCTGGAAGGTAGGATGTCTCTGTTATTTACAAATTTTAATATACTATAGTATCAGTGTATATTGGGGGCAATTATTGTATTGTATTTTGTGTATATTTGTGAAGGTTTTATCCCTAATTTTTTATCTAGGTGCATTAATAGCAATAATAGTAGCAATACGTGGAGAGAAAGAAATAGAATTCTCAATCTGTGACTATGGAACTTTTTTGGGATAAGGTGCAATACTATTAATGGACATTAGATGGTGCTATAATAGAAATGAGAGATGAACACTTGTTCTTTGATTTTAATGCTGCCTCGTTTCAGTATATATTTTATGTTATGTTTTATTAATAGGATACTGTGATTGTAATTGCTGATATTCTATGTATTTTATAATGTATTTTAAATATGGAGTAATAATTGGGATGCCGCTGCTGTCAAAAGTAAGGATGCACGCATACATGTGAAAGACGTGTATATCCTTATGTTTATGCGACGAGCTTTAGCTGTATGCAGTTTTTCGCATAAGAATACCGCTAACCTGCACATAAATTTATGGCTATGCGACATATCCGCATAGAAACGCTGATGTGGAACGCATTTGCCAAGTAACATTTCCGCATAGAATTATTGGTGGAACGCATACGCGTTCCAATGACGCGAACCGGATCCAATATGGCCGCCGACCGGAAGTACTCTCTAGAGCGTTCGGCGCTCCGGCAGTTGACAGCAGCTGCTCTTAGGAAAGGTAACTATGTGAGTATCTATATATATGTGCCCCAGCCTGCTCGCTCTCGTATCCCCTGATGACGGCGCAAGGCCGAAACTAGTCGGGACGAGAGCGGGCTGGACACTGCTGATCGCAATTGTAACTTTTCTGAGTACCACAAGGGTGGGAAGTGAACTATCCAGAGAGGGTCCTATACTGGCATGGGACCCTCCTGAAGTAAGTTATATGTTACCTTATTTGTGTGCCTTGCATGGTGAAAATAAAAAGTTGATTTATCCACTGAGGGACATCTCTTCTGCTTCTCTGTTTTTGGTCATTGAGACATATAGGAGGAGTGCAGTTTGCGAGAGTTATCCCTGGAGGTGGATTGGCCTGCTCATTACCATCTGAGTTCCTGGCGCTGTGCATTTGAGTGACTGGCTATTGTAAGGAAATTGGATCTATCCTGGTAGCAGCAGCTCAGGCTTATAACAGCAGGTTGTGGAGCGCCTCTATCCATACCAATGTAAATGCACATAATGACAGACAGCATTTCCCCAGTAAATGCATGTAATGAGAGACAGCTTTTCCCCACTAAATGCACATAATAAGAGACAGCTTTTCACCAGTAAATGCACATAATTAGAGACAGCTTTTCACCAGTAAATGCACATAATTAGAGACAGCTTTTCACCAGTAAATGCACATAATTAGAGACAGCTTTTCACCAGTAAATGCACATAATGACAAACAGCCAGTGTCCCCAGTATATGTAGTCAGGGGTATATGTGCCCAGTACATGTAGTCAGGGGTATATGTGACCAGTATATGTAGCCAGGGATATGTGCCCAGTATATGTAGCCAGGGGTATATGTCCCCAGTATATGTAGCCAGAGGTATATGTAGCCAGGGATATACAGTATGTGCCCAGTATATGTCGCCAAAGGTATATATCCCCAGTATATGTAGGCAGGGGTATATGTGCCCAGTATATGTAGCCAGAGGTATATATGCCCAGTATATGTAGCCAGAGGTATATGTGCCCAGTATATGTAGCCAGAGGTATATGTGCCCAGTATATGTAGCCAGAGGTATATGTGCCCAGTATATGGAGAGAGAGGTATATGTGCCCAGTATATGTAGCCAGAGGTATATATGCCCAGTATATGTAGCCAGAGGTATATATGCCCAGTATTTGTAGCCAGAGGTATATGTGCCCAGTATATGTAGCCAGGGGTATATATGCCCAGTAAATGTAGCCAGAGGTATATATGCCCAGTATATGTAGCCAGAGGTATATATGCCCAGTATATGAAGCCAGAGGTATATATGCCCAGTATATGTAGCCAGAGGTATATATGCCCAGTATATGTAGCCAGAGGTATATATGCCCAGTATATGTAGCCAGAGGTATATATGCCCAGTATATGTAGCCAGAGGTATATATAGCCAGAGGTATATATGCCCAGTATATGTAGCCCGGAGGTATATATTCCCAGTATATGTAGCCAGAGGTATGTATGCCCTGTATATGTAGCCAGAGGTATATGTGCCCAGTATATGTTGCCAGAGGTATATATGCCCAGTATATGTAGCCAGAGGTATATATGCCCAATATATGTAGCCAGAGGTATATATGCCCAATATATTTAGCCAGAGGTATATATGCCCAGTATATGTAGCCAGAGGTATATGTGCCCAGTATATGTAGCCAGAGGTATATGTGCCCAGTATATGTAGCCAGAGGTATATATGCCCAGTATATGTAGCCAGAGGTATATGTGCCCAGTATATGTAGCCAGAGGTATATGTGCCCAGTATATGTAGCCAGAGGTATATATGCCCAGTATATGTAGCCAGAGGTATATATGCACAGTATATGTAGCCAGAGGTATATATGCCCAGTATATGTAGCCAGAGGTATATATAGCCAGAGGTATATATGCCCAGTATATGTAGCCAGAGGTATATATTCCCAGTATACGTAGCCAGAGGTATATGTGCCCAGTATATGTTGCCAGAGGTATATATGCCCAGTATATGTAGCCAGAGGTATGTATGCCCAATATATGTAGCCAGAGGTATATATGCCCAGTATATGTAGCCAGAGGTATATATGCCCAGTATATGTAGCCAGAGGTATATGTGCCCAGTATATGTAGCCAGAGGTATATGTGCCCAGTATATGTAGCCAGAGGTATATATGCCCAGTATATGTAGTCAGGGGTATATGTGCCCAGTATATGTAGTCAGGGGTATATGTGCCCAGTATATGTAGCCAGATGTATATGCGCCAGGGGGCCTCACTCACCTCCGTCCACCCACCCACCTCCGTCCACAGCAGCCAGCAAGTGGGGTCGGGTCGCTCCACTTGAAGGCAGCTCCAGCCAGGGCAGCTCCTCTTCACCGCTCTGGCCTCCGGCGCGCTTGGCTCCCCTCCAGGCTCCGGTCCGCTTCCTCGTCGCACGCACGTCACTCCTCCCTGGCTGGCCGGGCCCGGAAGCCGGAACTATAGATTAACTATTGGGTCCCGGCCGCCAGGGAGTATCAATGCGCCGCCCGCCACGTAGTCCGTCCCCCTCCTCACCAGCCACCTTATCTGAGAAGGAGGGCCGGGAGGAGGGCCTGGGGGGCCCACTGACTGTTAGAACATTATCGGGGGGGGGGGGGGGGGGGTTCGGATGGCATTAAATAAAAAATAAAAATAAAAAAAAGAAGAAAAAAAAGTCCACTTCATGTACGGGCCCCTGTGGCATAGGGCTGCCGCAGGGCCCCTTAGCAACCGCTATGGTTGCTATACTTATTGCTACGCCCCTGGTTGGCCAACTTCCCTGCTCCCTACACAGTTTTTTGGCAGTTAGACAGAGCAACTGCCATTTACTAAGTGCTTTTGAATATAAAAAATATCCCTGACAATCCCCCATGAAGAGATGGACTAGTCCAAAACCTGTCGCTTCTGTCATATTTCTACTACTTACTGTAAGTGACAGCAACATAGGAGAAAAGTAATTTATGGCTTATTTTACTCTGGAAAAAACATATTTCTTATTTGTATGTGTTTGCACAAATTTAAAATTTTACATTTTTTCGCCATAGTGCCCCTTTAAGTCTCTAGTTATTTGACAACCTCTGAAAATAGTTTTTGTACATTCTATAGTCTGGCTAGTTGCTAGGATCAAACAATATAAACATAATATAGCTGAGCGCCTATAGCCACTGGCCTTGTTAACTTGTTAGTCCGAAGTCCGACACCCAAATTACACACTGCGCACACTCGCATGCAAATGTTCAAACAAGTATTTGTTTGAACATTTGCATGCGAGTGTGTGAAGGGTTACTGATTTTTGCTAGTTTTCTGGCCACACCCCCTTCGGCACCACCCTTTCCTTGATAACTTATTTAATGTCCTAACTAGAGGCGATGTGCCTGGATATATGTGTTTTTTTTTTCTTGTTACTGACCCCTGTGGCCAGGGTTTTAATTCAGTGCACTCCCTCCTTCCCGTTTGTGTTTTTTGTCAGCATGCACACAGCTTATGCTGGTGTATGTGCATGGTGCCCATGGATACATTACGTTAGCTCCCTTGTGCGATTGGTATGATGCGCTATCTGTCCCAGGAGAGGACATCAGGATGTGTGCTCCTAATCCCTAAATAGGTTTGATGCAATGAATGTTTGCACTATGCATGTTACAGGGCCAGAGTTAGGACACCTACATTTACCTGGATACTTCTGCGCAGTGTAGGTGACTAAGCATAAGAATGCATTCATCTGTGAACTAAGACCCTGGCTTTTAACTTGGTTTTAACTTTGTTTGAACATTGTGTGTGTGCGAAGGGTTACTGATTTTTGCTGTTTTCTGGCCACACCCCCTTTTGGCACCTCCCTTTCCTTGATAATTTATTTAATGTCCTAACTAGAGGCGATTTACATAGTGACCCATGGCAGTGCCCAAAATACCAGGCGTGCTTTGCACACTTTTTACCTGCTTTGTCGGGTTTACCCTAGTCACAATATATCATTATGGTGCCTGCCAAATTGTCCATACAAACATAAATACAAGGATTTTTCTCACTCGCTTTAACAGAGGAAAGCATGGGATTGGTGATGTTATTTGTTCTATAATGGCTATTATATGAAGAAAAAAAAAGTAAATCCATTAGTTAATGTTTATATTCCTTTATAAAATGTGGTTTTATGCCAGAGAGTAGGACAGGAAAACAAACATGCATGATGAAGGACTTTTGTTTTTCCACAGGGGATCTGCTTTGGCAAATACATTATCCAATATTTTATTGTTTATTGTGCTTTATCTCTACATCCTTGTGAAAAAGCTACATGTGCCCACATGGGGAGGTACGCAAATATAGATATAAAAGGAAGACATTTTTGGAACATATTACAGCAATTGGTGAATTTCTATTCTGTGCATTTAACATTCACAATGTGTGTGCTTCAGGTTGGTCCACAGACTGTTTACAAGAATGGGGCTCTTTTATACGCTTGGCTATCCCCAGCATGCTTATGGTGTGCATTGAGTGGTGGAGCTATGAAATTGGAGGCTTTTTAGCAGGTTGGTAGCTTGTCTGTATTCTGACATTTGTGAGTGAGCTTAATAAAATTCACACTTCACATAAAATCAGTAGTACACATCACACTATTAACAAGCTGCATTCATCTTTTAAAGTGAAATTAAAGTTAAATAAATAAATTAGCATATCATATGACAAAGTTTTAGTAGCAACTGCTTTACACGTTGTTGCCACTGGAACTTTGTCATATGGTATGCTCATTTCTTTATTTCATTTTTAAAAGCATGATGCAATGTGTAATAATTCTCAGGGCCGGTTCTCTCATGAAGCAAGGTGAAACACATCAGGTGCAGAGATTACAAGGGCAGCATGTTTGTACTGTGTGTTTACTCTTACAGCTTGCAGTCAGAGTAGGAGGAGAAGCGAGAGGGGAGCATGCGAGTCAAAGAGGTCATCATTGGGGAAAAGCAGCTTGTTGTGCTGTATGAGGAGTCTGACAGTGAATGAGGAGGGGGGGAGACAGGAGAGCAGCAGTGTTTCATTTGGCTTGAACAGCAGAAGATAGGAGGTGGCACTGCTGTCCTGACTGCGGAGGAATGAAGGACGACCGACTGGCTGAGGAGTTTTTGTCAAAGACTCGCAGCCAGCCAGCCAGCCAGCCAGCCAACCAGCCACCCAGTGTGTTATTGTGTTGAGCTGCAGCATGTCATGTCTCAAATTATTGCATATGCTCCCTCGCTGACCGAGAACATTAAATGAAGCTGAGTAAATTGTTGGATGCTATTGGATCATTTCAAATCGAGGGGGGGGGGGAGGTTGGGGGCGGAGGGCGTATCCTCATAAGTTTGCCTCAGGCACAGGCCTGGATTTACATTAAAGGAGCCTATAGGCAAAGATTTCCTGGAACCCTAAACGTAGCACTCCAGGAACCCACAAACCTCTGCTGAACCACACCACAAGTATGCTGGCTGGACCAGCTGTCACTTCTCACTTACCCATCATAGTTAGCTACAGGTGCCCCTTAGCATTAGGTAGCCAGAGCTATGCACAGTATTAAGTAGGTGCACCCTAGTGAAGGGAGATCTCATCAGTGGAATGCCAAGAGCCGGGTGAGTAACCTCTCATTTACGCTCTACTTGGGACTCAGCATAGGGAAGGAGGGAGGTGCTAGGGGAAAGGAAGGAGCTACCCATCCATTATCAGGCGCCTGTAGGCACGTGCCTACAGTGCCTTATGGGAAATCCGGACCTGCTCAAGCAGCAAAAACTCTAGAACTGGCCCTGATAATATTGTGTAATAATACTGTAGAAACTTTATTTAGTAAATAATGGGATCCCCACTGAGTGAATGTCTGTCAGCGTGGGGACTAAGAGGGTGCTACCAGTATCTGTGGCGTGTGATATGCCGGCCGGCACGTGCATTATGTGCTCCGCATAGCATTTACCTACAGTATAATAATACCTTGCAGCATGCTTTTGTATAGAGATTATGAATAGGTTGTGTTGCAACCTGCAAATTTAGGAGGAAAATAATCTGAGTTGTGAGTAAATGGTTACATGCTCATATATATATATATATATATATATATATATATATATATATATATATATATATATTAATATATATATATATATATATATATATATATATATATATATATATATATATATATATATACTATATATTTATCTATAAACTATATATCTTTCTAACTAGAACTTCTTTTGCATTGCTAAGATTGCTACTCTTTCAATTTTTGTATAATGTATAAGAGTGTTGGGGGGGGGGGGGGGGTGCTTTTCCAGGCTTTTCAACCTGAACAGTACCAGCCTGCATTGTACTTGGCATCAGGAGTTACTCTATGATAGGCACATAGAAATCTCTCCATTCTTGCAAAGCACCCTTGTCCAGTTGTGCTCTCCTGCAACGGCTGGGTAGTGCTCGGTACCAGTGCTAGACAGCCCCACCCCCCAGCAAGCGCGCAGTTTAACCTCCCATCTGAAAGTGGCCTTAAAGCGGATCCGAGATGAAAAACTAACTATAACAATTAACTTGTCTATATATGTTACCTAAAGTTTACACAGCAAATCTAGCTGCGAACAGCTTTAACAGAATATGATTGATTATTCCTGTGATATAATGACAGCAGCCATGTTGTTTGTAAACATTACACAGAGGCTTATCTGCATCTTGAGCAAAAAAACCTAAACCCCCCTCCTCCTCTCTCCTCCCCTCTGCCTCTGAAATCTCTGGCTAGTAATACCTCCCCCTCCTCCTGCCCAGACTGAGCTCCCATGAGCCCTTGCTACTGTCTGAAAGTGCCTTGGCTCTCTGAAAACCTGTGGGCATGGCTTGTGTAGTTTCTAGGAAATTAGAGTATTAAAACAAAAACAAAAAAGTATTTGGCTTGAGGAATGCCCTATAAACAATAGGAAAAGAACACAATTATGCACTGAGTAAACGTTCATCTCGGATCCACTTTAAGGACAAAGAGCTCATCTCCACACCTGATGCCCATAAGTAGTGTTGATGTGAGCACCAAAACTAGTGGAGAGGGTCACAGGGTTGCAGTCCACGTCATTCTTTTTCTTTCCGGCTTATACGGAAAAATCATGCAGGTCAGGTCTTTGCCTTGTGTTAAGTGTACCGGAAGGAATGGATCCTTTAAAAGGAACAAATGTAGATGGTGCCTGTACTTAACATAGGATTAATTTGCGTGTCTGTTCCACTGCTGATCTCCAACGTAAACATTTTGCGTGTTCGCCTCAAGTATGGACTGAGCCTTTTCCATTAGCGAAAGTGATGCAATGCAGCTTTGCATCACTTCCGCTGGCATCCACGTCACTTCCGCATGTCCCGATGCAGAAGTTCATATGGAGGGGACAGCGGGCGGTTGCAGCCGTGCGAGAATCGGATTGCTCCGCACACAATGCACTCAGTGGAAACTGTTCCATTGCTTTGCATTGATTACAGGACACCCGCGGTGCGATGCGGCTATGTAGCCGCATCGCACCATAGCTAATGGAAACCGGCCCTAAGAGAGATGAGGTTTTCTGTTACTGACAGTTCACCTAAACATTTTATTTCTAATGCTACTGCTGAAAATATTGTAAGCAGGGAGTGGACCATTGGACCGTTACCTCTGGTGAAAACGGATTAAATTATACACTACTAGGATAGACTGTCATGCCTCAGCACACCTTTATTGGATTTTTTCCCCGGGTACTCCAGTTTACTCCCACATTCCAAAAATATACAGATAGGTTAACTGGTTAAATTTGGCCTAAAACTGCGATGGACACATGGATATGGTAGGGATTAGACTGTGAACCTCTCTGAGCGGAGCAGTCCTTTTCAGCGCAGGAAGATTTAGGTGCAGCCGGTGCCACCATAGACTAGAATAGGAATTCCTTCTACAGCACGCTCAGTGAGTAACGTCTGAGCCGTCAGAAGACGGAGCCGAAGTTGCTTAAAAAACATAATAATTCGGCCTCCAGCAATCGCTGGAAGCCGAATTATTTCATTCCCCCACTATCCTTGGCGGCCTGGAGGGGGAATAGTAATTTATATGGCCCGGACTTGTGCAGAAGCAGGATCAGCCATATACAGGCTGTATCCTGCGCTCAAGTCTTCTGGTGCCGATTTCATATGTATGCTCCTGAGGGACAGCTACTGACAAGACTATGTACTCTGTAAAGGTGATGTGGTAGATTTCAGTGGTATATCAATACTAAAAAATAATAATTATGCTTTAAATTGTTTATCAATAGGTCTTATAAGTATAGTTGAATTGGGTGCACAAACTATACTGCTGGAGGTGGCTGCAATGAATTACTCGGTAAGTTTTTCATATATATAGCTAAGCTAAAAATGCCTTCTTGCCATCTGCCTTGTCAGCAACCTTGGTGGGAAAATATCGGAATGCCTGTAGTACCCTGGTTGGGGTTTGCAAGAACAAATGGGAGCATTCAGTGGCAGCACCTGGGAGTGGGGCGGTTATATCAGAAATGGTGTGTTGCCATGTTATGCCTTCTAGAGCAAGTATACATTTTAACTGTGATGAACTCACTGTGACAATCTTACCTTCCAGCGGCAGGTCCCGCACGTCTCAGATGGGGACCTTGCTGCTGGCGAAGCTCCCACGCTGACACCCTCCGGTGGCATCCTCGGCCTCCATGCGGCGGTGAACTCCAGCATGCGCAATGCGTCCAAAAGGTCTTAAAGTCTAAGGAGGCGGGTTTGAGCAACGTCAGTGGTGATGTCATTTTGATGACATCACCATACGGGGGAGGAGCTGGTAATTTGGGAGTGGTTTCTGAGATTGGGTATTTTGTATTTAAGGCCATAGATCTCAGTCACTTGCCGGCCTTGATACTAATCAGTTAATATATTGTGTAGACGCACAATATATATGTACTCTAGTCAGTCAGTCTTGTATTTTGTAATTATATCTTGTAATTATTCGAAATATTCTAGTAATATTATTGAAGTAACATCTATTGTATAATTATCTGTATACCGACCTTTTGCCTGCCTCTTGATCTCACTCTTGTCTGATTCTACTGTACCACTGCCATCTGATTTACGTGTTCGACTCGGCCTGTCCCTGACTACGCTTCTGCTTGATCCTTTCAATACGACTGACATCTGACTTATGTGAATGACCCTACCTGTGAATTGACTATGATATTGCCTAGTGACTCTGTACCACGATACCTCTGACTTGTGCATGACTACGGCCTGGACTTGACTAATCTTATTCTCCTCCACAGCTGTGTATTGTACTAGCTACGCTACCTGTTCACGCTCCAGCGTGATACTCTCACTGTCTACTGGCAGGTGGTCTTCTCTTTTTTATTTGCTCGCTAATTACTTAATTACAAGTCTCTGATAATTTGTCCTGCAGCTGGCAATATCAGTTGGCTTCAGTGAGGTGTAAGTATGCATTCAAATTACATCAAACCAGTAAATCAGCTGGTAAACACGGCATTTTCTTTCACACATGCTGTGATGAGAGACCTCTGAAATGCTTTCTAGTGTTTCTGGCTAAAAGCTCTATGTGGAGTTAACAGAAGAACAGTTTCTTTGACAGTTGTTTTTTAATCTACTTTTCAAAACCTTAATTAGCTCCAATAACAATACTTAAAATCTGACAATTTTTACCATGAATTTGCTGATCGGACCTAATAATAACACAGGTCAATGTACTGTGGGTGATAAAGCAAGTTATTAAAATATATAATATATATTTGTCAGTATACACGAAAACCACCTGTTTCTGAGACCTAAAGTGCATAATATTTATTCCTGTGTGTTGGATTACAAAATCCAAAATAATAAACTTTTACTGCCACTTGATTATTTCTGGTAAAAATGTTTGTGAGAAAACGCGGAAAAGCCGCCGCGTGTACTGGCGGCAAGGCAGCTGATTCCGCGTCCAGCGCGGCGGTTTGTCCGCAGCAGCGTGCGTCTGGAGTGGCTGGGTCTGTTAGTTCACACAGGCTGAGGAGCTACGCGCGCGCCAGAAGTCAGACCTTTTATACCAGCAGGAGATGTATCAGCTGATCAGGACGATCAGCTGATTCCTGCTAGACTCCTGATTGGCTGAGTGGCTCGGGCGGGGCGGCAGAGTCCTGCAACTATATATTCAGGTTGCTTGTCAGTTGCTGGTTGTCTGCCATTGCGATCACTACGTGGAAGCACTCAGACCTTAGTCAGATCCAACAGTGTGTTTGAACCAGGAGGACCTGGGAATTCACACTGAGCCAGATTACAAGTGTTATTATTCTGTTATACTTCAGACTAGTTCCAGGGTGTAGAGACCACGGACCTCACACCCAAGACTAGGGAACTTGTGTTATCATTCTGTTATACTTCAGACTAGTTCCAGGGTGTAGAGACCACGGACCTCACACCCAAGACTAGGCATTGTTTGTTATTTGTTATGACCTGTTGCTTTCCTGACTATCCCTCTGCTTTCTGATTCGGTACTACGCATATCTGATATCTCGTTGCCAAACCCTGCCTGTCTTGGATACCGAATCAGCCTTCTGTCTTTGTACTTTATCTGTCTGTGTGTTGCCGACCTGGCTTGCACGACCTCGAGAGCTATCTCTCTCCACTTAAGAGATAGTCTCCAGACCTGGTAGTGACTACTACCCTCAGGTGTCACTCACTCACAGGTTCAGCCTACCTTACCCTGAAACTTGACCCCTTTGGAGTTCTCAGGCTACTAGAAGGTCTCTGTTCCTACCAAAAGGCAGTATCGCCCGTATCGCCAAAGACCACCTGCTCCTCGGGTGGTCTTACTCAAAGTCATTACTGTTGCACCAAACACTCACACTATAAAGGTGTCCAGAGGTTAGTTATACTTGGATTATCGGTGATTCTGCAGATCATCAATAATCAGGTATAATCTGTATTCTTGGTGATACTGCAGATCACCAATAATCAGATTCTCTCTGTGTGCTGACACCGATCGTTACAATTTTCTATTGAAATTTCATGGTGCTTTGAATCTTCTATTGGAATTTTATAGTGCTTATTATTTACGAACTATCTCATTATATGTCCTGCTTATGAATATGGTGGGTCCCAAACAGAATCTGCAAAGTAGTTCTTAAAGTGGTATAAAACTCTGACATAACATTCAATATAATGTGTTTTCCTACATTTTATTACCCATTTAGTTACTATATTTGCTTTTGTGAACAAGTAATATTATCTGTTTACCAATTACAAGTTCCCAAAGTACAGTTTATCTACTCTGAAAGCTGCCATTGCATTTTATTCATAGATTTTAATATATAAATACAGCAGCTATCTAGTGCTAATTTCTCATATGTCTCTGCTTGTCAGCTCAGTAGAGTTCTGTTTCATCCCCTGGCTGGCTGTAACTAATTGTAGCAACAGAGGAATGCAAACAAAAGATAATGTTGTCACCTCTTCCGATAGGGATAGGGATCAAAAGCTGAAGGAGCTTTCCACTTTAGAACAACGTGCTGTGTTTAACTGTTTGAATGCTGTTCTGCTGCCTTTTTTTGTGATAGTAGGTTTAAGGCTGTAAATAATCTTTTAGAACAAAGAGGAAATGCTAAGTTTCAGACCACTTGAACAAAGTCTAGGATGAGGAAAAGGAGCAGTGGTGTTCTTGCCAGCAGCGTTTCACAATAGTGCTGTTTGTCGTGCCCAGTGTACATTCTCAAAAAAAAATCTGTCCTGACTAGGGCCCAAACGTTTTTTTAGAAATTTGTATTGATATGATGGCAAGTAGTAGACATGTCCTGTAACAGGGAAGGCTTCATGCCTCTGTTGTAGTTCTTAACAAGGGTATTCTATTCAGCAGTGGTGCTAATATCAATGCTACTAAGAAAGAAAAAAATGAAGCATCTTACACCGGTGGTAAAGTGTCCAGCCAGTCCACGATCCTTCCATGGACTCTCTTCCTTTTTGCAGCTGTGCCCCTCTTTGTGTATGAGCGTGGCTGCAGCCAGTTGGGTTTGCACCTGCACAGTCACACAAAGCCATTCGTGTACAGAGGAAAAAGTTGTGCACAAATGGCTCCATGCTACTGTGCAGGGGCAGGCCTTATTTTGCGCCTGCACAGAGTATCTTCTAAGGGTCCCTGTGCAGCCACGGAGGGGAGTAAGAAGATCAGGAAAGCCTCTGGACTGCTTACATATTAGAATGTGACGGGTGAGTTGGGCGCCGGGAGAGAAGAATGACGCTCTCCCTGCTACCGCTAAAGTAATTCGAGCCCAGAATTACTCTTACGCACCCCGTGCAGCATAACATTACTGCAATTTGGCACCTGGCTGTGAGTTCCGTGCGCTGAAACCACCTGCTTCGTCTCTACTATTCAGAGGCTTTCCCCGCTGAGCTAAGTATCTAACTTTTTTCCTCACTTCAGGGACCCTTTCTATTAACAAATTGATATACAGTAAATGACAGCCTGCTGTACTTTTTTTTTTACATTTAACCTTCTATTCATTTTTTGGATATGCATGTTTTAAACCTACTCCTTTTCACTGTTCAATAAAAGTTTCTTGAAAAAGAAATAAAAAACTTAAGAGTCCAAAATTATTAGTAGTAAAATGTTTTAGTGTGTTTTAGTGTGTTAGAAAATTCATTAAAAATAATAAAACTCTGATCTTAATCTGACTTGTGTTGTGTTAACAATGAAATGTTTTGTAAATTATTTTTCTTCCAGGTAGCACTTGGATTAGCTGTAGCTGCAAATGTGCGAATAGGCAATGCTTTAGGAGCTGGAGATGTGGAACAGGCTAAAACATCATGTAAAGTTGTCCTTTTATGCATAGGTGAGTATAGCTATTTAGGCATTTTATGCCTACTACTAGACATGGTGGACATTGAATTCATCAATTTTAAATTCAATCTATGTGCACACAAATAAAAACTGCAACAATAAGGTGCATATACTGCAGTTATTGACTTCCCTGCTACATCAGAAAAGACTGTTAGGGCCCTTTTCCACTAGCATTCGCAATCACAAACGCCAGCGATTGCGATTTTTCATTAATTCTGTTATGCAATTGCGATTTGCGATTTTCATTTGAATTGCATTATCATTGTAAAAATAACTCCAGAAAGCGATTGCGATTTGTGATTTCCAAATCGAATCACTGTAGTGGAAAATACTTCTCGGGATTTCTATGATAAAGTAACAACCCTAGCGATTTAAAAATCACTAGCAATTTGTGATTTTGCGTTTCAGCAATCGCAATCGCTCTAGTGGAAGAGGGCCCTTAAGTTTGTATTAACCAGCTTTTTTTCTGGATGAGGCATGAAAATAATAGCCATCATCTCTGGAGCCCATGTAAAATAGCAATGGTAGAGATTTGCTACTCTAACTCTACAAGAACAGTGGTAGGCATACTGGGAGCAGTAGTTCACCAGAGTTTAGCTACACAGTTGCTGAACTCTAGAACCAGGTTGTTTTGGCACCACAACTAGCAGGCATCTCAGACGTCTGTGTTAAATTTCGGCAATGGGGCAACCATCCGTGCATTTGGGGGCCTGATGCCAGTAATAGCTGATCTACTATATACAATTTAATGCTTGTAGATGATCAGCTACAACTAATGGTAGTTTGGGCGCCCGAGTTTAAATTTAGTTTTAGGCGCTTTTAAGGGAGTTAAAGTTAGGCATTGGGTGGGAAAGGAGTAGTTAAGGTTAGGCACCTCCAGGTTAGGCACTTAAAGAGACACTAAAGCGAAAAATAAATATATGATATAATGAATTGGTTGTGTACTATGAATAATTACTAGAAGATTAGCAGCAAAGAAAATATTCTCATATTTTTATTTTCAGGTATATAGTGTTTTTTCTAACATTGCATCATTCTCTAATATGTGCAGATTACACAACACTCAGCATTCAAAATGATTCTTTCAGAGCAGGCTGTGAACTAATGACCTCTGCCAGAGGAAAAGTAAATAGTTAACTAACAGTTGAGATAATAAAAGTCAGATAACAGCTCTCTCCACGACTTTGAAAGTCGTAGAGGAAATGGCTTTTTTGTATAGAGATAACATCTGGAGTTTCTTAACTCTTCCTGTACTGGAAACAATTAGACTCATGTGTCTGATCTTAATGTTTTATTTCTTAGCTGTACTACACATACAAATCATAATATCATAGTTTTTTTTTCGCTTCGGTGTCTCTTTAAACAGGAAGCTTTAAGAGAACCTGTACTGAGTAAAAATATTTAAAATAAACACATGAGGTAACTTCAAATGAACATTACATAGTTAGCTTGCCATCAGTTCCTCTCAGAAGCTCACCATTTTCTTCTGATAATAATCCCTTCCAGTTCTGACAATATTTTGTCAGATCTGAAATATATCAGTTGCTGTCAGTAAAATATCAGTTGCTGTCAGTTATAGCTGAGAGGAAAACTGATGTACCAGGTAATGTCCATGTTTCCCTATGGCTCAAGTGGGTGATATTACAGTTGAACTGTGTGCTGACCAGAAAGCTGTTATGGGTAATGGCCATTTTCAAAATGGAGGACGGAAAATTCCCTTGATCACAGTGCACAAACAGGACGCGGGACAGGAGGAAGACACTGAGGAGTAGACTACATGGAAGGTAAGTATGACTTGTGTATGCTTATTTTGACTTTTAATTTTCAGTTCAGGTTTTCTTTAAGGTTAGGATAGGTTTCGGGTAGGCCGTTATTTTACTATTATAGGCTTGTCCCGGTGCCCACCTGAGGCTGCGCTGCGGTAATACGTACTCAAACTCTGGTCATTTAATTGGCAGTAGCAGAGCTCTGGAAGAACAAAGGTGGGCATACTGGAAGCTGTAGTTTAGCACTGTAGCCAAACTCCGGACTTTTTAATTACCGGCCTGGCTTGGATGATTAACCTGGCTTAGGAGTAAGTAAGGAGTGGTTAGTAATAGGTATATGGTTAGGAGTAGGCAGGGCCGGCGCTACCATAGAGGCAAAGGAGGCATCTGCGCCAGGGCCCCAGAGCTTGTAGGGGCCCCCAGTGGCTACAAGAGGAAAAAAAAATTCAAATCGACCTTATAGTTTTTTAAAAAATCGATTTTAAAGTTTCAAAGGAAAAAAATTAACATTTAAAAACCAGCCGACTTTAATAGTTAATAGCAAATCCACCTTAAATGGTAGAAACCCTAAATTTGCAGGATATGTTAAGAAGATCATTGGGAATAAGAGGAAAAAACAATTTTTCAAAAAGACCTTATAGTTTTTGAGAAAATCGATTTTAAAGTTTCGAAGGAAAAAAGTATACTTTTAAATGTGGTAAATGTCACTTTTAGTACCTAACGGTAGTGTAATTTTACATGCATCAAAAGAAAGAGCAATAAATTTCCTGACGGGGTTTCCAGGGGGTCCATACGCAGCCGCATCGCTTTGGCCAGGGATCGCTATACAGTCGCAATATGGCTGTATGAAGATCCCTGGCATTTTTTTCCTATTTTCCCAATTTTTTTATGTTTAGAGTGTGGGAATTTATTTTTTTTAAATTATGTGGGGTCCCCCCTCCTGAAACTTTTTAACCCCTTGTCCCCCATGCAGGCTGGGGTAGCCAGAATGTGGAGCTCCGACCGATTGGGGCTTCAAACCCTGACTATACCAGCTGCAAAAAAGATCCCTTAAAGAGACTCCGTAACAAAAATTTCATCCGGTTTTCTTCCATCCTACAAGTTCCAAAATCTATTCTAATGTGTTCTGGCTTACTGCAGCACGTTCTACTATCACCATCTCTGTAATAAATCAACTTATCTCTCTCCTGTCAGACTTGTCGGCCTGTGTCTGGAAGGTTGCCAAGTTCTTCAGTGTTGTGGTTCTGTGATGCATCTCCACCCTCCAGGCCCCTCTCTGCACACTGCCTGTGTGTTATTTAGATTAGTGCAGCTTCTCTCTGCTCTATTATCTTTTACAAGCTGGATAAATCCTCCTCTGAGCTGGCTGGGCTTTCACATAATGAGGAATTACATACAGGCAGAGCTGTCTGCACTCTGCAGGAAGAAACAGCCTGACACTTCAGTGGAAGATAGCTGCAGAGGGAAAGAAACACACAAATGATCTCTTGAGATTAAAAAGGAAGGCTGTATACAGCCTGCTTGTGTATGGATGTATTTTCTATGTGTGGACATAATGTACATCAACCTACTTCCTGTTTTGGTGGCCATTTTGTTTGTTTATAAACAAACTTTTAAAAACTGTTTTTAACCACTTTTAATGCGGCGGGGAGCAGCGAAATTGTGACAGAGGGTAATAGGAGATGTCCCCTAACGCACTGGTATGTTTACTTTTGTGCGATTTTAACAATACAGATTCTCTTTAATGCCAATTTTTGCTCCGGGGTATCTGTTGGGGGGGCCCCCCAGGTTTATTTTGCCCTGGGGCCCCATTGTTGCTTAAACCGGCCCTGGGAGTAGGAGAGGACTGGTTAGTGTTAGGCACAAATAGGGTAGGGTTCCTGTAAGAATTAGGATACTAAGGGGCATAGCAGAATATTGGTATAATTACCGGTATTCTGCAATTGGGATAGTAGAATATCGGTAGAATTACAATTACTATACCAGTAGAACATTGGAAAAACCCCTTGTGCCTTTTTTGCATAAATGCAATATCTGTATGTGTTCACTTTTATATGTAAGGTCTGGTACACTATATTAGGTTCACTTTAACCTTACAGTCGATTTTTTAAAGGATTCTAGTCCAGGTGGTTTGCTGCATACGTTAGGCTCTTCAGTACTCTCCAACCCTTGTAAATAAGGACCATTCAAAAACACTAAAATAATTATTAGTTAGAACTCTATGGGCCCTATGCAATTAACTAACTCGCCAGTGATAAGTCCTGGCAAATTCTAAAAATTAAGTGATGGGACACCCAATTTAAAGTATCACCAGGCCAGGTGGTAAAGGACTCTTATCCTTATCCTTATCCCCTTAAAGTTAACCTAAGACCAAGGACATGAAAGAATTTATACGTTCACGGGGCACCTCAATCCTCCACTTGCTGTCTCAGTAAATCCTTCAATTGCCGCCAGTAGGCTCGGCTGTGTGCGCTCCCGTCGCTGGGAGTATTCTACACCTGCATAGCACTACTGCGCAGGCAAGGAATGCTCCCAGCAATGGGAGCCTGATAGAGGCATGCACAGCCGAGCCTTGTATGTGAAGTATGCAGTGACTGAAGGATTTATCAGGATGGCCAACAAAGGATCAAGGCAGCCAAGGAGGACGGCGAGGCAGCCCACGGCTTGAAGGGTGCTGGAGGAAGCCCCATGTACGTATAAATTCTTTCATGTCCTTAGTCTCAGGTTTTCTTTAAGATGCACTGGGAAGTGATGCTTCCTGTCAACATGGGCAAAAACTTTTCACCTGCACAGTCTCTATTGCCCATGTCCAGCCGGCTTCATTTACAAAGTAGACCCCGGGTGCCCGTTTTTTAACCACTTTATAAATGTCCATTTTGCAGAACTGTTTCGGGACTTGTGTACACATGCGATGTGAGGGGGCATGCATTTACCTGTTTTAAAATGCCTGTAGAGGGATGGGAAGTGATTAAATAGGTGAAAGGAGTCATTTTTTTTACTCCTTCCCTATTGAGTATTAAAAAAAAAAGTGAAACAAATTACTAAAAATTAAAACCTTTCCGCTCGGGACTACTCGTCATCCTGCCCCTGCCCACCAGGAGCACTTGCCATACATTTTCTGGCTCTCTGGCGCTACTGTATCCAAGATGCCTGAACCAATGGGAAGTCCCGATGGGAGGCGCAAAGATACTTTGCCGGAAACGTGTGGCATGTGATGGGCAGTGGTGGAGTGATGGATGGTCTCAAAAGGCAGCAGTGATCACCACTGTGGCAGTGGTGGTGGTGATGAGCAGCAGCAAAGAGAATAAGAAATAAATACATGAAGAAATAAGTAGTATTTTTTACCTAATAAAGTTGAATTTTCTATTTTTTAACACTAAACCGGGTATAAAAGTGACCATCTATATCAATTAACCTGGAAGGGGCTAGACATCGGGTGATCCCCTTATTAAAGGGGGTTTCCAGATTCCAAAATAAACCCCCTTCTCACCTACACAGGCTGGTACAGTCAGGGTGGCTGAGTCAACCTGCGTGGGGTCCATCATACCAACCGTACCAGCCAACATGGTACATGATATGAGGGGCTCTGTAAGAGAGGAGTGACTAAGCCCCCTGCTTTCCTGTCTGGGGCTCTTCTCACCTCCGATGCTCAGGAGAAGGTGGGGTGCATATGTCCTGGGGGGCTTATGTTCGGATCTTGGAGCCCCTTTTTTTGGGGTATAAACGATCACTTTTGACAGTAAAGCTCTTTAGTGTTGAAAAAATAGAATGATAGACTTTATTAAAGGAAAAAATACTTCTTACAAACACTTATGAACAACCCACATATACAAACGGCCTGAAAATGTGAAATTTGATTCTGTGGAAACAAGCAATTTTTTTTCAAAAATACCTTGTAGTTTTTGAGAAGTTTAAAAAAAAATTCGAAGAAAAAATATTTTTGAACCAGTAAAATGGCATTTTGCTACTGTACACTGATGGCACAGTGGGACAGAGGTGACAGAGAGGGGATTACTGGAGACACTGGGGGCAGGCCAGTAAAAAAGGGCGCACATGGCTAGTGGACAAAAAGGGCGCCACCATAGACTGCAATGCAAAATATCGTCTATTAGGCGCCCGACAGGAAAAAAAGGGTGCCCGAGAAATAGCGGTTGCAGGGATCGTGTTAACAAACGTTTTCATTTACAGAATAAGGTTTATAACAAATATCGTTTACAATTTCGTTTTGACTTTGTGTTATACTTATTTTTCGTTTTTAAATTTCGCTTATAGGAGCTTTTACTTATTTTCCCATTTTTAAAATTTCTCTTAAAGGACTGTAACAAGTAAATTTTCGTTTTACACTTATTTTGTCATTTAAAATTAGTTTTCATACGTATAATGCTTAAATATCGTTTTCAACCTTATTCTATTAGAAATACATCGCTTTTGGTATTAACTTTGTTTTTCACACTTATGATGTGTTGAATATAGTTTTATTAACTTACTAATATATCGCTTTTAATATTACCGTTATTTTAAGAATTCTAATGCGTACGTGATTGTAAGGCTATTTATTCTATTATATATACTGTATATATATATATACAGTATGTACACTTTTTTTCTATTTATAATATTATTAATGTGTATGTGATTTTAAGGCTATTTATTCTATTCCAAATATATATATTATTCTATTCATGTTATTTATAGTGAAGTATTTTAAGGATTAAATATATTATTGTTTATATGTGTGTAAGGGTGTTTGTGCAGTGGGGATGGTTAGGGTTAGGCACCACCAGGGGGATGGTTAGGGTTAGACACCACCAGGGGGGTGGTTAGGGTTAGGCACCACCAGGAAGGTCTTAGGATTAGGCACCACTAGGGGGGTGGTTAGGGTTAGGCACCACCAGGGAGGTTTAGGGGTTAGGGAAAGGTACAGGGAGGGTTCTGTGTGAGAGTAGTGTTAGGTATAGTTACAGCACAATATACACCACCAGGGGGGTGGTTAGGGTTAGGCACCACCATGGGGTCTAGGGGTTAGGGATAGGTACAGGGAGGGTTCTGTGTGAGAGTAAGGTTAGGTATAGTTACAGCACAATATACAATTTATTAAATTATGTATATTTAAACAAAGAGGGGGTCTAGGGGTTAGAGTTAGGTATAATTGCAGTAAAATATCTGTAAAATTTACCATCGTATTACTATGGTTAATACAAGTGTAAATATCGTTTTTTGTTATAGACGCTATTTGACGTTTCATTTCAGAATTCGTTTGTTGTTATAGACGGTATTTTGCCGTTTAATTTCCGTTTATTTAATCTATTATCACTACATTTTCGTTTACAAGTTATAAACGAAAATGATTGTTTTACATTAAAACCTATCATTTCGGCTATATCCCGCACCCTTTTTTCCAGGCGCCCTTTTTTGATAGAATATAGAATCAGGTACAGGGGAAAGATATGGCACACTGTTTTGACTTATGGACAGATTCAGGTTAAGAACAGACCTACAGTCCCTATCTTGTTTGTTAACTGGGTGGGGACTGCCTATATTTCTTTCTTCTCCTTAAACCTTTTGGGGACCACCTATATGAGATCCTACGCTGCACTTGTGGCTGTTCTAGCCTGATGCGGCGTAGGCTCTACGCCGCCCACTGTTTTTACTCCCGATGCGATCGTGCACACCCGAGAGGGGAGATTAAGCTGTCATATGACATCTCCCCTCAGTGATCAGAAGCCATCGCACATTTGGACAAGCCAGCTTCATTTTGGAATAAGGTGCTGTGGACTGATGAAACTAAAATTGAGTTATTTGGGCATAATAGGGGGCATTATGCATGGAGAAAAAACAATGCAGCATTCCAAGAAAAACGCCTGCTACCTAAAGTAAAATATGGTGGTGGTTCCATCAGGGACTGGGAATCTTGCCAGAGTTGAGGCCGCATAGATTCCACTCAGTATCAGCAGATTCTGGAGACTAATGTCCAGGAATCAGTGACAAAGCTGAAGACGTGTCGGGGCTGGATCTTTCAACAAGACAACGACCCTAAACACTGCACAAAATCCACTAAGGCATTCATGCAGGGGAACAAGTACAACATTCTGGAATGGCCATCTCAGTCCCCAAAGCTGAATATAATTGAAAATCTGTGGTGTGAGTTAGAGAGCTGTCTATGCTCAGAAGCCATCAAACCTGAATGAACTAGAGATGTTTTGTAAAGAGGAATGGTCCAAAACACCTTAAACCAGAATCCAAACTCTCATTGGAACCTAGAGGAAGCATTTATAGTCTGTAATTTCTGCAAAGGGAGGATCTACTAAATAATAATTTCATTACTTTTTTGAGGTGCCCCAATTTATGCACCTGCCTAATTTTGTTTAAATAATTATTGCACACTATAAAACACTGTAAATCCAATAAACCTAATTTCACTTCTCAAATATCACTGTGTGCATCTCCTATATGATATATTTAACTGACATTCTGTTTATTGTAACAACCAGCAGTTTACACAGGAAAATCATGACGATTAACAAGGTTGCCCAAACTTTCGCATCCCACTGTACCTAATGCTGGATACACACCATGAGTTTCCGCGTCGAATGCGTCCGTCGATACGCGTCGATTCGATTATTTCCGAGCATTTCCGAACGAATTTTGATGATTTTTAGGTCGATTGCCATGTAAAGTATGGCAAATCAACCTAACGATCCATCGAAACTTGATTCGGACATGTCGGAAATAATCGAATCGACGCGTATCGACGGACGCATCGAACGCGGAAACGCATGGTGTGTATCCAGCATAAGACTGTACTACCATTACCTAATTTCCTGGAACTCCAAGCATAATTTGTTACCTTTTGCCCAGAACACTACTGTAAGTGAGGCAAAAGCAATGTTCATTTTTATTCATGCTGATCTGTAGTTTGATTTGTTGTTTTGCCAACTCATCTCACTGATCATGTTTTCTGTCTCGCAGTCTCTTGCTCATTGGTAACTGGCAGTTTGCTTGCTGGATTGAAAGATGTGTTTGCATATATATTTACCTATGACAGGTGGGTAAAGTGGACAAAATTGTGTTTTTCCATTATTCATATCATATTCTTAAAACCAATTTCCAGCCACAATTGTTTTAGTAAATGTACATATCTACACAGTGGTACAAATTTTTCTTTATTTGTGTATCATTTATGTAATTAGCTGCTATAAATCAGTTTGAAAGTTATCACATTAGTGTCTTCCTGTTCTAGGATGCAGGTTTTTTTTTTTTATTAGAGCGGCAAAAGGACACCGTAAGAAACGCCTATGAGATTGTAATGAAGTAAGGGCATAAAAATCACTATTGGAATTGAGGTACTGCTATTGTTCCCCCCCCCCCCCCCCCCCCCCCCCCGATTTTATTTCTTCTTCGCTTTCTTTTTTCCCCACCCCTTGTTTTAGGCTGAAAGGTTGCTGCGGACCAGAGGAGCCCATTGTGTGCAGGTTGTTAGGCAAAGGCGCTCTAAAGTTATGTACATACGCATGAGTACTGTTGCCTGCAGGGATTGGAACTTGAGAGTAGTAATGTGCTGGTTCCTATGGAGGTAGAGGAGGGATGACACATGGTGCATGACAGAGCTGCTTCTGGCGGGCAGAGTGGGGAAAATTAATGCCCTCAGAAGTTGATCTGGCTTCATTATGTAGTGTAAGGCTGGCACAATGAGTAGTGTCCAGGTAATGCTTTGCATTGTTTACAAAAGGTATTGTATACAGGGGTGTTGCAATAACCCACATCAGTTAGATCTCTGGATTGGTACCTTTAACTTTGAGGTGTCATTTACTTATTTTAATTGCTTTGTGATGTGAAAGGTAGGTGTACTTATATGCATACAGTAAGTTCAGTTATCATTTAAAACAAGATTTCTCAACTAGAGCTCAGTGAAAGCCCAATGTTCTTTGAGGACACGACACTGCAGTTGGCTCCCTGGCAATTTCCCCCCAATGAGAGGATAGGAGCAGTTAGCTCAGCTGGTACCAGTTTCATTACTACTTCCACAGTTCCTGTGTGTCCTCCTCCCATATTGTCTGCTCGTCTCAAGTTCCAGCCTCCTTATTTATTTACTTTTTTCATTTGGCCATGCACCTGTTGTCACAGGACAGATTACTTTCATATGGGTATGAATGGATATGCGGGATGCCAGAACTAAAGCAACTAGCTATGACTGTCAGGGGAGAAGGGAGCAATATAAGGCACTCTATTATAAAGAGCACTAAAAAGGGTGACAGTGCAATAAACCACACAGTAAGAAAAAAATCATTATGAAACGGATGTAGTATAATGAGAGGGACTATGACAGAGATGCTATTATAGCAAAAGCACGATAATGCAAATTACTACAATAGGGAGCACTAAAATGAAGGGCATGAAATTGGCACACTGAAACGGAAGAACATGGAGTGGGAGCTAAACAAGTTGGCTGTTACAATTAAAAACAAAAAGTGTTTGACACGGATCAGTAAATAATGGTGCACAACGCCTATGCATACAAATGGCGCTGCATTAAAAACATACGCTTATTGCTATTTATCGTTAGTACTGCATAATAATGGCGCACAGGGAAAAAAGAAGAAAAACGGCACACAGTAACGTTATTTATCATTAGTGCAGTTTATATGCCCAACAGCAGATGTTATTGTGCACAGTAACGTTATTTATCAATAGCGCCCTACATAAGGCAAACTGCAGAAGTTATTTAACTGCAAAACAGTGAATGGATTTAATATAACACTGGCAAGGTTAGGGTTAGGCACCACCACCAGGGGAGATTTAGGGTTAGGCACCACCAGGGAGGTCTTAGGGTTAAGCACCACTAGGGGGGTGGTTAGGGTTAGGCACCACTAGGGGGGTGGTTGGGGTTAGGCATCACCAGGGGGGTGGTTAGGGTTAGGCACCACCAGGGGGGTGGTTAGGGTTAGGCACCACCAGGGGGGTGGTTAGGGTTAGGCACCACCAGGGGGGTGGTTAGGGTTAGGCACCACCAGGGGGGTGGTTAGGGTTAGGGTTAGAAACTTCTGTATATGAATACCCTCTGACTCTTCTCTTATCCTAAGGCCATGTTCTAGTTCAAGAGAGTTACTATTAAACTTAGCATGTTCAAATTCATTGTCCCTGACTGGATTGTGTATGGGGTTTGAAGAATGGCTGCTTTAAAGGGAACCAAAGTGAGAGAAAAATAGAGGCTGACATTTTTATATTTATTTCCTTTTAAACAATGCACAATGCCTGGAAGTCCTGCTGATACACTGCCTCTAATACTTTTAGCCATAGACCCTGAAGAAGCATGCAGATCAAATGTCTTTCGACTCAAATCTGACTGCAGTAGCTGCATGCTTGTTTCAGGTGAGTGATTAAGACACACCTGAAAGATGAATAGGACTGCCAGGCAACTTTTATTGTTTAAAAAGAAATAAATATGGCAGCCCCTGTATGTTTCTCTCCTCAGGTTCATTTTAATCACTTCAGCCTACAGTGTTGAAAATCGTATGCATCCGAGCAGCGTTCACCTCCCATTCATTCGCCAATAACTTTTTCGCTACCTATCACAATTAATTGATCTATATCTTGTTTTTTTCCGCCACTAATTAGGCTTTCTTTGGGTAGTACAGTTTGCTAAGAATTATTTTTTTCTAAATCCATTTTAACAGGAAGATTAATATAGAAATGGAAAAAATTCATTATTTCTCAGTTTTTGGCCATTATAGTTTACCACTTGCCGACCGCGCACTCATAACGCGCGTCGGCAAAGTGGCAGCTGCAGGACCAGCGTCGCCGGCTGCAGGCTAATTAATCAGGAAACAGCTGCTCGCGCGGGCGGCTTCTTCCTGTCAATTCACGGCGGGGGGCTCCGTGAATAGCCTGCGGGCCGCCGATCGCGGCTCGCAGGCTAAATGTAAACACAAGCAGAAATAATCCGCTTTGTTTACATTTGTACAACGCTGCTAACAGTAGCAGCATTGTACTAGATCAGCGATCCCCGGCCAATCAGCGGCCGGGGATCGCTGTCACATGACAGGCAGGAGCCTGTTAGAGGCTGCACAGGACAGATCCGTTCCTGTGCAGACTCTGATCTCCGGGGAAGGGAGGGAGGAGAGGGAGAGGGGGAATCCTGCGGTGGAGGGGGCTTTGAGGTGTCCCCCCCCCGCCAGCCACATGCAGCAGGCAGGAGCGATCAAACCCCCCCAGCACATCATCCCCCTAGTGGGGAAAGAAGGGGGGTGATCTGGTCGCTCTGCCTGGTGTTTGATCTGTGCTGGGGGCTGTAGAGCCCACCCAGCACAGATCAGTGAAATCAGCGCTGGTCCTTAAAGAGAACCCGAGGTGTGTTTAAAGAATGTTATCTGCATACAGAGGCCATGCTGTGAGGCTGTGTTTACATCTGTAGTGTCAGTCTCAGCTGCTCCCCTACCTCCTGCATAGCTCCGGTCCCTGCCCCAGTCCCTTCCCTCTAATCAGCAGGGAGGGAAGGGATGCAGGCGGGGACTGGAGTTCTGCAGGAGGCGGGGAGAGCAGCAGACTGACACTATAGAGATAAACACAGCCAGCTCTGACAAGCTGTTTGTCAGCAGCGTGGCTGTGATTTATGAGGGATTGCAGAGTGCAGGGGGACCTTAGGGGGGTTTGGGATAGCAACAGAGGCTGGGCTGTATAGGCAGATCCAGCCTCTGTATGCAGATAATATTCTTCAAACCCACCTCGGGTTCTCTTTAAGGGGGGGGGGTAAAGGCTGGGTCATCAAGTGGTTAAATTGAATACATGCTACCGTAATTAAAACTCATGTATTTTATTTGCCCATTTGTCCCGGTTATTATACGGTTTAAATTATGTCCCTATCACAATTTATAACGCCGATATTTTATTTAGAAATAAAGGTGCATTTTTTCAATTTACATCCATCACTATTTACAAGCTTATAATTTATAAAAATATAATAGGATGCTCTCTTGACATGTATATTTAAAAAGTTCAGACCCTTAGGTAACTATTTATGTTGTTGTTGTTTTTTATTGTAATTTTTTTTATTTTTATTTTTTTTATTAAAAAATGTATTTGGGTAATTTTGGTGTGGGAGGGAAACAGATAATTTTAAATGTAAAATAATGTAATGTAATGTAAAAAATGTATGTGGGTGTAGTTTACTATTTGGCCACAAGATGGCCACAGTCAAAAAGGCCTGGAGCGTATGATACCGCTACCAGGAACTACAAGGAGGCTGTGAAACGTTTTCTTTTTGCAGAAATACCGTGGTCTCTGATTAGAGAGTGTCGTTTTTTTCTGCGGGGGACTTAGATTGGTGAATGGGAATTATATTCCCATTCACTGATCGGGGGTAAATAGCAGGCAGCGGGAGCGCGCGCCTCAGGCAGCGGCAGCTGCACAGTCTATCTGGACGGATATATCCATCCAGATAGACTAAAGTGGTTAAGCATGTTTTAGGGCTGATTTATTCCAGAAGTGTATATGGGACATATTATTGACAAATTCTGTAAAAATCAATGTTAATTAGCACCAACTGTCAAAACCTGTGTGGCTCTTGCCTTTTACATGATTGCTAACTCAGTAAAGGACCAGACTTTAACGTGTTGCCATCATAAAATTGGGCATAGTAGAATCTGAGCCCTCCATAATAGTAATTATAGGTTGATGATATACCTTGAAATTAATCAGAGCAGTGGCATAACAATACGGCCACTCCTCCCCTCCCTCACCTCTGGCTCTCCCCTCAGTGCTCCCCCTCCAGCATTAAGATGTGGCAGCAGCAACAGACAGGAACACTGACATACCTCTAAGCGTTCCACCACCGGAGGTTCCTCTCTCTCTGTTTATCAGGAAGTAGCATGTGGCATTTAGAGATCGGACCTTCCGCGGTGGAACACATGGAGGTATGTTAGTATTTCTGCATGCCACTGCTGCCACATATTAATACTGGAGGGGGAGCGCTGAAGGGAGAGCCTGAGGTGAGGGAGGTGGGAGTGGCCCCCTTCCCCGCGGATGCGGCCCCTCCTGCCCCAAAACGGTCCTGAGCAGGCCCCGGGGGGGAGGCATTTATATTTTTGCAGGGGGGGGGCCCAATGATTTCTAGTTACACCCCTAAATCAGACCACTCAGTATTTGAATTTATATAAATAATTGTATTTTCTTATCATACAGCATATATACAAAATATGAACAGTTCCAAGTAGCGTTTCCTTCTTAAGGGGCCCATACACCTAATGATTTTCCCGCCGATATACAGCAGATTCGATCACTGCGATCGAATCTGCTGTGAAATCGTTGCACAAACGCTGACAGAACGATCGATTTCCATCCGAAATCAATCGTCCGGTTCGATTCCCGTTGATCCGTCCGTGCGGAAGATTTGCTTGATCGCCGGCAGGTCGGGAGTGCGGGCAGCAGCAGCAGCTCCACAGATTGTGATCGGTTTCATGCTGAAAACAATTCACAATCTGTTTGCAGTAAAGGCAGCCATACGATCAAAGAGGGATCTATCTGTTGGTCGATCTGATGGCAAATCGACCAGTGGCCACCTTAACAGTATTCCATCCCATAAGGCCTTGTAGCCAAGCAATCATCAATCTTCTAAGTACATTCAAAAAAGAATCTCATCTGCATTGGTAGCTGTGTAAAAAAACCCATACTTGAAAAAATAGCATAAATCGCTTCTAAAAGAACTTCTTGCAAGCATCTTAACAGAACAGAAGTAAATCACCAGAATGTTAACCACTATGCAACCACGCGCCGCTTTAAAATGTCCTGTTGGTCCCTGTTAATGGACCTCTGGATGTTTTAAAACGTCCTCCCCACCGCCGCTACCATGAACAATCGTGCCCCCCGCGCCCCGCTTACCATCAGAACCTGCAGAGCCACGATTGGTCAAAGGGAAGAAGTCTTCCCTGAACCAATCAAAGTGCCCTTAAGCCAAGACCATGGCTTCAACGAGAAGCCAATAAAATTTGCTTAACAGCACCCTCTTTGTCTCACAGAGACAGCAAGTATGAGGACATCTAGTGGTACATACAAAAAAAAACAGACTATACCAGGCAAGTCCCACAATGCATTGCCGGAGTCTGACAGCCACAGTCATGACTCATAAAGGCAAATGCATTGTGGGATTTGTAGTTCCTCAACAGCTGGAGGGCCAAGTTTGCCCATGCCTGCACTATACACTATATTTTACACATTTCATGTTAAATAAAAATAAATTCCTCCTTCCCCCTCCCTGAAACACCCCCCGCCCCATACATTGTACTAGAGACATCATTTAAACATTGTAATAATCTGGACGAATGGGCAAATAAAATATGTGGTGCTTTATTCACAGTAGCACATTTTATTTCAAAGCTATAATGGTTGAAAACTGACAAATCATGAATTTATTCATTTTTTTCTTATTATTCCTCTTAAAATAAATAATTAATAACAAATCATATCTCCCTAAGAAAGCATAATTGGTGGCGAAAAAGTAGTGATAAAGCTATTGGCGAATAAAAAGAGAGGAGCAGTGACAGATGAAATTTGCTCTGGTCTGTTAGGGTGAAGTGGTTAAGCATATTACCCCTTCTCTGTCATCTCTTCAGCATCTAGAACAGGCATGGGCAAACTCGTCCCTCCAGCTGTTACGGAACTACAAGTCCCACAATGCATTTGCCTTTATTAGTTTTGACTGTGGCTGTCAGACTCCTGCAATGCATTGTGGGACTTGTAGTTCCTTAACAGCTGGAGGGCCAAGTTTGCCCATGCCTGATCTACAACCACATGTGGGAAGTAGAGATGGGCCGAACGGTTCGCCGGCGAACGGTTCCAGGCGAACATCGGGTGGTTCGCCTTCGCCGGCGAAGGCGAACTTTCCCGGAAGTTCGATTCGCCCCATAATGCTCTATGAGGGTCAACTTTGACCCTCTGCATCACAGTCAGCAGGTGCATTGTAGCCAATCCAGCTATACTAAGCCCTGGAGCCCCACCCCCCCTTATATAAGGCAGGCTCCGGCGGCCATTAGCCTCACTCGTGTGCCTGCTAGAGACAGAATAGGGACAGCTGCTGCAGACTTGTTCTCCTAGGGACAGATTAGTCAGGCTCTTGCCTTCTTAGCTTGCTTAGCTGAATCTTATTGCTATAATAGCGCCCCAGAAAAGCTCTTTTCAGAGCTCATCCTGCTCGTGTGATCAATTTTTTTTTTCTGTGTTTGAAACTGACACTTGTGTTTTTTAGACAGCATTGCTAATTCATACTGTGTGTCCCACTGCCAGCAGCAGCAGCACATTCAGTGACTACTACCTGTGTGTGTGAGACACTTGTGTTGCTTAGACAGCATTGCTAATTCATAATGTGTGTGTCCCACTGCCAGCAGCCCACCAGCATTCAGCAGCACATTCAGTGACACCTGTGTGTGTGACAGGGAGCACTACCTACCCAGTACTGCATTTACCTACTACTAGTACCTGTTGTGTTTAGTTAACCCACCTCATCACTGCATACACCTACGTTTGTGTTGAGTGAACCCACCTCGCTGCACATAACTACCTTTTGTGTTGAGTGAACATGCGTCACTGCATATAACTACCTTTTAAGTTGAGTGAACTCACCTCACTGCATATCTACCTTTTCTGTAGAGTGAACTTACCTCACTGCATATAACTACCTTTGTGTTGAGTGAACTCAGCTGACTGCATCTAACTACCTGTTGTGTTCAGTGAACTCACCTCACTGCATATATAACTACCTTTGGGTTGAGTGAACTCACCTCACTGCACATAGCTACCTTTTGTGTTCAGTGAACTCACCTCACTGCATATATAACTATCTTTGGGTTGAGTGAACTCACCTCACTGCATATATAACTGCCTTTGGGTTGAGTGAACTCACCTCACTGCATATATAACTACCTTTGGTGTTCAGTGAACTCACCTCACTGCATATATAACTACCTTTGGGTTGAGTGAACTCACCTCACTGCATATCTACCTTTTCTGTTGAGTGAACTCACCTCACTGCATATAACTACGTTTGTGTTGAGTGAACTCAGCTGACTGCATTTAACTACCTGTTGTGTTCAGTGAACTCACCTCACTGCATATATAACTACCGTTGGGTTGAGTGTACTCACCTCACTGCACATAGCTACCTTTTGTGTTCAGTGAACTCACCTCACTGCATATATAACTACCTCTGGGTTGAGTGAACTCACCTCACTGCATATATAGCTACCTTTGGGTTGAGTGAACTCACCTCACTGCACATAGCTATCTTTTGTGTTCAGTGAACTCACCTCACTGCATATATAACTACCTTTGGATTGAGTGAACTCACCTCACTGCATATCTACCTTTTCTGTTGAGTGAACTCACCTCACTGCATATAAGTACGTCTGTGTTGAGTGAACTCAGCTGACTGCATCTAACTACCTGTTGTGTTCAGTGAACTCACCTCACTGCATACATAGCTACCTTTGGGTTGAGTGAACTCACCTCACTGCACATAGCTACCTGTTGTGTTCAGTGAACTCACCTCACTGCATATATAACTACCTTTGGGTTGAGTGAACTCACCTCACTGCATATATAACTACCTTTGGGTTGAGTGAACTCACCTCACTGCACATAGCTACCTTTTGTGTGCAGTGAACTCACCTCACTGCATATATAACTACCTTTGGGTTGAGTGAACTCACCTCACTGCATATCTACCTTTTCTGTTGAGTGAACTCACCTCACTGCATATAACTACGTTTGTGTTGAGTGAACTCAGCTGACTGCATCTAACTACCTGTTGTGTTCAGTGAACTCACCTCACTGCATATATAACTACCTTTGGGTTGAGTGAACTCACCTCACTGCATATATAACTACCTTTGGGTTGAGTGAACTCACCTCACTGCACATAGCTACCTTTTGTGTTCAGTGAACTCACCTCACTGCATATATAACTACCTCTGGGTTGAGTGAACTCACCTCACTGCATATACCTAACTTCCCCCCCGAGATGGACAAAATGGACAAACCAGGTAGAGGAAGATGTAGAGGAAGACCCAGAGGAAGGCCACCTGGCACTGGCAGGTCTGTGCGAGGTGGTGTTGCTGTGAGTTCGTGCGGACCTGGACCAAAGTACAGTGCTCAGAAGAAGGCACGTGCCATCACTTCCCAAAATTGTGAGGACGTGCTTGAGTATTTAACACAGAAGACCTCATCTCCCGCAGCAAGTGCTACCAGCGCTAGTACAAGCACCGCATCCGCTGCATTTGACACTTCGCAGAAGTTATTTGGTGGTGGTGGTGGTGAAATCACTGATTCACAGCCACTACTGCAACAACAAGAAGAAGGCGCAGGTACACCACCTCATACGTCTGAGTTAGGTGGCGATAGTATGGACGTAATGTGTGAGGAGGGGCATGATGAACCACCTGAAGTTGGTGCAGTTGTGGAGTTGTCTGAGGAAAGCGAAGCTGGGCAGGAGGATTATGATGACGATTATACGGATGCCACGTATGTTCCCAATAGAGGAGATGACCAGGGGGACAGTTCAGAGGGGGAGCCAGAGAGGAGTAGGAGGAGATGACTCCATGATAGAAGCAGAGGGAGCTCGTCGTCAGAAACAGTGGGGGCAGTGTCCGGCGGCCCAGTGCCATGTATCGCCAGCTATGGCCAGCCAGCCAACATGCCCTTCAACATCAGCTGCTGATGCCACCGTAGTGCCATCACCCCAGGGGGGCTCAGCGGTTTGGAAATTTTTTAACTTGTGTGTCTCTGATCGGAGCGAAGCCATCTGTTGTCTCTGCCAGCAAAAATTGAGCCGTGGAAAGGCCAACTCTCACGTAGGGACAAGTGCCTTACGAAGGCACCTGGAGAGAAGGCACAAACAGCTATGGGAAGAACACCTGAGGAAAAGCAGCACCCCTCAAAAGACAAGCCACCCTCCTTCTCCTCTTCCTCCTTCAGGTGCATCGTCTTCATCCGCTTTCTCCCTTGAACCTTCACAGCCACCCTCCTTCACACCGCCTCTGCCCTTGAGCGGTTCCTGCTCCTCTGCCCACAGCAGTAGCCAGGTGTCCGTGAAGGAAGTCTTTTAGTGGAAGAAGCCAATTTCGGACAGTCACCCTCTTGCCCGGCGTCTGACAGCTGGTGTGGCGGAACTATTAGCTCGGCACCTATTACCATACAAGCTGGTGGAGTCAGAGGCTTTCCGTAAATTTGTGGCCATTGGGACACCGCAGTGGAAGATACCAGGCCGCACTTATTTTTCACGAAAGGCCATACCCAAACTGTACCGTGCAGTTCAGAGACAAGTGGTGTCATCTATTGCGAAGAGCGTTGGGTCAAGGGTCCACCTGACCACGGATGCCTGGTCTGCCAAGCACGGGCAGGGCCGCTACATTACGTACACAGCCCATTGGGTCAACCTGGTGACCGATGGCAGCAAGCAGGGAGTACGTGGCTGTTCAGCGGACCGACTTGTCACACCTCCACGGCTTGCAGACAGGCCTCCTGCCACCTCCTCTCCTTCTCCTCCAGCTACATCCTCTTCGCTGTCAACCTCCTCCTCCTCAGCTGAGTGTCAGTTGAACTCTAGCGGTGCTGCCATCTCCTCTTCCTCTCCAGCTACACAGTCCCATCTCCCCAGAGCCTACGCTGCATGCCAGGTACGACGGTGTCACGCAATTTTAGACATGTCTTGCCTCAAAGCGGAGAGTCACACTGGAGCAGCTCTCCTGGCTGATCTTAACAAACAGGTGGAGCAATGGCTGACCCCGCACCAGCTGGAGATCGGCAACGTAGTGTGTGACAACGGCAGCAATCTCCTTTCCGCTTTGAATTTGGGAAAGCTGACACATGTACCCTGCATGGCACATGTGCTGAATCTGGTCGTGCAAAGATTTGTCTCAAAGTACCCAGGCTTAGAGGACGTCCTGAAGCAGACCAGGAAGTTGTGTGGGCATTTCAGGCAGTGTTATACGGCAATGGCACGCTTTGCGGACATTCAGTTGAAAAACAACTTGCCGGTGAGACACTTGATATGCGATAGCCCGACTCGCTGGACTTCCACCCTGCTCATGTTCTCTCGCCTGCTACACCAGGAGAAAGCCGTCACCCAGTACCTGTACAACTACAGTAGAAGGATACAATCTGGGAAGATGGGGATGTTGTGGCCCAACAGCTGGACACTGATGCGAAATGCATGCAGGACCATGCGGCTGTTTGAGGAGGTGACCAACCTGGTGAGTCGCGCTGAAGGCACCATCAGCGACTTGATCCCCTACGCTTACTTCCTGGAGCGTGCCGTGCGTAGAGTGGTGGATAAAGCTGTGGAGGAGCGGGAACAGGAACAGCTACGGCAGGAGGAGTCGTGGGACCAATTTTCAGCCGAACCACAGGTTTCCTCAACACCTGCGGCACCACAGAGGGGGGAGGAGGAGGAAGAAGAGGAGTTGTGTGGGGAATGAGAGGAGTCAGACTCGGATGATTATGAGGAAGGTGTTTCTGTGGAGGAGGAAGAGGCGGCAGCGGCAGAAGAACAACCGTGGTATTGTTCGTGGCTGGGGGGAGGAAGAGGAGTTGCGTGACATCACTGTGGAAGAGCAAGAGGAGATGGAGAGTACGTCTGGATCCGATTTTGTGCAGATGGCCTCTTTCATGTTGTCCAGCCTGTTGAGGGACCCCCGTATCAAAAAACTCAAGGCGAATGACCTGTACTGGGTGGCCACGCTACTAGACCCTCGGTACAGGCACAAAGTGGCAGACCTGTTAGCAACTCAACACAAGTCGGAAAGGATGCAGCACTTGCAGAACAAGCTGTCAATGATGCTTTACAATGCATTTAAGGGTGATGTGACAGTACAACGCAATAAAGGTACCACTGGCAGTATTCCTCCTCCTCCTCACCAGTCCACGCAGGCAAGGACAGGACGCTCCAGCGATCTCGGGGTGATGTCGGACATGCGGACATGCGGACATGCGGACATTCTTTAGTCCAACGCCTCGCAGTAGCCCTTCGGGATCCACCCTCCACCAACGCCTGGACCGACAGGTAGCCGGTTACCTGGCCTTAAGTGTGGATGTACGCAGCGACGATGAACCCTTGCTCTACTGGTTGCGCATGCTTGACCTGTGGCCAGAGCTGTCCTAATTTGCCATACAACTTCTCTCTTGCCCTGCCGCAAGCGTCCTGTCAGAAAGGACCTTCAGTGCAGCTGGAGGCATTGTCACTGAGAAGAGAAGTCGCCTAAGTCATGACAGTGTTCAGTACCTGACCTTTATCAAAATGAACGAGGCATGGATCCCTGAGGGCTATTGCACGACCGAAGACTAAGTCAGTCCCCACACACAGCATCTCTGCCTGCAGGCCGCTTGACTGCCTTCTCCGCCACCACCACCAGGGTCCAGGACTCTAGGCGGATTGCTGAATTTTTAAGGCCGCTGCTAGCAGCGGCCGCTATACCAATTTTTCTGGGGTGTGCACATGCCTGCCTAATTTTTCTGGCTGAACTGCAGGCGGCTGGAACAAAAAAACAAAAGGCATGTACATGTGCCCATCCCCCTTCGTGATCATTACCTTGCCGCGGTGAAGGGGCTTGCGTATCACAATGAAGCAATGACCGCCGGCTATATGAGTGTCTCTGGTGGGGGTGGCACACCAAACATAATAAGGTCGTTGTTTCATTGTGGTCAGACCAAATTTGATCAGCTGGACAGTCACTGTTCTGTCATTCAGCTACATCAGCCGGGCGACCATATGGGCTGAAAAGCCACCATCACCTGCACTCTCGTCATGGTGCGCACCAGTCCAGCACGCCCGTCACTACACAAACGGCTGTTTGCAGTCACTGCATACCTTTCACTGCATCTGTGACTGCACATTATACCTGGAAGTCAGTGCATAATACAGTTTCAAACAATTGAAAAATACAACCATCTACATTTTCAAACAATTTAAAAATACAAACATCTACAGTTTCAAACAATTGAAAAAAAAGGCAAAAAACTTGCCCTCCGTACAACATTCTTGGCAAATGCTTTCGACTTGGTTTGTCTTCCGCTGGGTCAAGGGTCCATCTGATCACAGATGCCTGGTCTGCAAAGCACGGTCAGGGCAGCTACAGCATGGGTCTCAGCAGGCTCCCACTTCGGGCCGGAATCCAACCTTCATTCCCCGCCCATTACCCGTGGTGACAATGTCAGACTTGCCCGCCTCCATATGATTCTCGTAAAAGGAATGTGGTGTCATCTTTGCCCACCATAAATGGTTCTCGTTAAAGGATTTAAAGTACATTCATTTCAAATACAGCAAGCCCTCGATAGTCCTCCTGTATTGTTATTTTTGGTCACTACCTCGGGGCGGGCATGCCTGCCTGCTGCCCTCCCTGCCTGGATGTGTGGTGGGACCCGTTTGCTAGGCTACAACTCCGGACCGGAATCATACCAGGAAGGGTTCCCCCGCCATTAGCCATGGTCAGTGGTCACGATGGCAGACTTGACCTCCATAACAGATTCTCGCCGGAGACCAACCTGGTGAATCGCAGTGAAGGCACCATCAGACTTGCCCTCCATAACGGATTCCCGTTAAAGGATTTAAAGTTGATTCATTACAATTAGAGCCTCAAAAAGTCCTCCTGAGTCCTGTATTGTTATTTTTGGTCACTACCTCGGGGCGGGTGTGCATGCCTGCCTGCTGCCCTCCTTGCCTGGATGTGTGGTGGTAGCCATTTCTCAGGCTCCAACTCCGGAATGCAATACAACCATCTACATTTTCAAACAATTGAAAAATACAACCATCTACATTTTCAAACAATTTAAAAATACAACCATCTACATTTTAAAACAATTTAAAAATACAACCATCTACATTTTAAAACAATTTAAAAATACAACCATCTACATTTTCAAACAATTTAAAAATACAACCATCTACAGTTTCAAACAATTGAAAAAAAAAGGCAAAAAACTTGCCCTCCGTAAAACATTCTTGGCAAATGCTTTCGACTTGGTTTGTCTTCCGCTGGGTCAAGGGTCCATCTGATCACAGATGCCTGGTCTGCAAAGCACGGTCAGGGCAGCTACAGCATGGGTCTCAGCAGGCTCCCACTTCGGGCCGGAATCCAACCTTCATTCCCCGCCCATTACCCATGGTGACAATGTCAGACTTGCCCGCCTCCATATGATTCTCGTGAAAGGAATGTGGTGTCATCTTTGCCCGCCATAACTGGTTCTCGTTAAAGGATTTAAAGTACATTCATTTCAAATACAGCAAGCCCTCGATAGTCCTCCTGTATTGTTATTTTTGGTCACTACCTCGGGGCGGGCGTGCATGCCTGCCTACTGCCCTCCTTGCCTGTGTAGTGGTAGCCGTTGCTCAGGCTCCACACCGGATTCCATCCCTCATTCCCCGGCCATTACCCGGGGTCACAATGCCAGACTTGCCCGCCTCCATAGGATTCTCATTGTAGCGGTACTGAACAAGTACCGCTACAAGTAGAAAATGTAATTTAAAAACAAAACGTAAGCTTTTTAACAATGCCATGGAAAGTTGAGAAGGCAGTCACACATTACCTGACATAACTGAGTGAGGAAGAGCAATCTCGCCATGTTGCGCAGTAGTCCAGCATGGCCGTCACTACACAAACAGCTGGTAACTTGCGGTGCGTTACACAGTTAGTTTGGTGCGTCAGTGTGAAGCAGTACTCTAATTACACTACCTGATTGATGTATACACATGCAAGATGTTTGAAAGCACGTTAGGCCTGCAATTTATCATTCAATGTTATTTCTGCCCTTAAAACGCTGTTTTGCTTCACATCCAGATTTTTCCCCGGGACTTTTGGCGTGTATCCCACTCCGCCATGCCCCCCTCCAGGTGTTAGACCCCTTGAAACATCTTTTCCATCACTTTTGGGGCCAGCATAATTTTTCCTATTTTTTAAAGTTCGCCTCCCCATTGAAGTCTATTGCGGTTCGCGAACTTTTCCGCGAACCGAACCTTCCGCGGAAGTTCGCAAACCCGGTTCGTGAACCTAAAATCGGAGGTTCGGCCCATCACTAGTGGGAAGGTAGCTTCTGGCTTGTAGCTGAGTAGGTATCTTTTGAGAATAGATTCTATGGGATGTGTCTGAATAGCTCTCAAACCACCTATTTTTATACTTACTAAATCCATTATGGCTGCCTAATTTGGAATTTTCATTCATCTCTGGTTCTGATTGGCTGAAATTTCTGTGTGACAATCTTTATTATGTTTTGAATACCTAAGCCATAATATTTTTTGTTTACAACTTCCTTATCTAACTTACCTAGAGATGGCTCGAACCTCCGATTTTCGGTTCTCGAACCTCCAACATGCGAAAAAAGTTCGGGTCTGTGCCAACTTTCGAACCGCAATAGACTTCAATGGGGAGGCAAACTTTGAAAACTAGAAACATTTATGCTGGCCAGAAAAGTGATGGCAAAGATGTTTCAAGGGGTCTAACATCTGAGTTTTTGCATGGAGGAGTGGAATACACGTCAAAAGTCCCAGGGAAAATCTGGATTTGACGCAAAGCAGCGTTTTAAGGGCAGCAATCACATTGCATGCTAAATTGGAGGCCTAAAGTGCTTTAAAACATTTTGCATGTATATACATCAATCAGGGAGTATAATTAGAGTACTGCTTCACACTGACAGACCAAACTCACTGTGTAACGCACTGCACACAGTTGTTTGTATAGTGACGGCTGTGCTGGACTGGTTCGCACCAGGGCTAGAGTGCAGGCCATGGCGGTTTTCAAGCCCATATGGTCGCCGGGCTGAGGTAGCTCAATGACAGAACAGCAGTGACTGTCCAGCTGATCGAATTTGGTCTGTCCACAATGAAGCAACGGCCTTATTATCTTGGGTGTGCCTCCCCCCCCCCCCCCGCCCCGAGACACTCATGTAGCCGGCGATCATTGCTTCATTGTGATACGCAAGCCCCTTCACCGCGGCAAGGTAACAATCACGAAGGGGAATTGACACATGTACATGCCTTTTGTTTTGTTGTTGCAGCTGAGCAGAAAAATTGGGCAGGCATGTATAGCACCAGAAAAATTATTATAGCACCGCTGCTAGCAGCGGCCTTAAAAATTCAGGAATCCGCCTGGAGTCCTGGACCCTGTTGGTGGTGGCGGAGAAGGCAGTCAAGCGGCCTGCAGGAAGAGATGCTGTATGGGGAGCGACATAGTCTTGGGGCACGCAGTCACACGGCATGCAGGCAGAGATGCTGTGTGTGGGGACTGGCTTAGTCTTCGGGCGGGCAGTAGCCCTCGGGGATCCATGCCTCATTCATTTTGATAAAGGTGAGGTACTGAACACTTTTTTGACTTAGGTGACTTCTCTTCTCAGTGACCATGCCTCCAGCTGCGCTGAAGGTCTTTTTTGACAGGACGTTTGAGGCAGGGCAAGACAGAAGTTGGATGGAAAATTGTGACAGCTCTGGCCACAGGTCATGCGTGTGCACCCAGTAGTCCAAGGGTTTATCGCTGCTCACAGTGTCTACATCCACACTTAAAGAACAAGCGACACCCATGCTAACCTAGAAATAAAAAACACATATATAAGTAGATAAATACTACTTCTACTTACATAACAGATGTTTTGTGCTATCCACGTAATGATTCCTGTGAATTTTACAAAGGAAAAGCAGAAAATCCTAGTCTAGGCATGGGCCATCTTGCCAAGCTAATGCTGACATCATATCCTCCCTGATTCTTGTTTTCCCCCCTCCTTTCTCTTGTTCATTGTGTATTCATTAGCTTCCCCCCTCTCAGGGCCATATGCAATTCTCTTTTTCACCTGAGTTTTCTCCTAGGAGATAATTTTTAATCTTTGATTTTAAATAACTTTCCAGTATTTTTCAACTAAAAAAAGCACCAAAAAGTTGGTGAAAAAGTACTATCAAAATTATTTTGAGCATTTTCTTGCCTTCTGGGGGCTTTAAGGGCATTTTATTGACAATTTTAAAAATATCACCTAGGAGAAAACTCAGGTGAAAAAGTGAATTGCATATGGGCCCCAGAGTCTTTTTTTTTATTTACACATCCATTCACTGAGTCACCTCAGCCTTGCTTGTAAACACTAGTGACCAGCTAGGCAGGGAAATAAAAGGAAGAGGAGGAATATATTATAGATAAAAAGAACTCCCAGCATTCAAAAGAACTCCCAGCATTCAACTTTTTGGCACTGTTTGGCACTAGGTCCACTGCTCCTAAAGTAGCAAAAAAAGTTTTGAATGCAGGATTAGCATCTTTATCACTTAATACACTCAGACCAGTTGCTGTTGAAATTTGATTTTTATGGTGACAATACCGCTTTAAGGCCAGGCAGCCGGCTATCTGCCGGTTGAGGCGTTGGTGGAGGGTGGATCCGGAAGGGCTAAGGCGAGGCGTTGGACTAAAGAATGTCGAACATCAGGAGGTTCGAATTTCAGCGAGTCGGGCTATCGCAAATCAAGCGTCTACCGACAAGTTGTTTCTCCGCTGAATATCGGCAAACAGTGCCATGGCCGTGTAAGACCGCCTGAAATGCCCACACACCTTCCTGGACTGCTTTAGGACGTCCTGTAAGCCTGGGTACTTAGACACAAATCTCTGAATTGTGAGATTCAGCACATGTGCCATGCAGGGTACATGTGTCAACTTTCCCAAATTCAAAGCCGAAATGAGATTGCTGCCATTGTCACACACCACGTTGCCAATCTCCAGTTGGTGTGGGGTCAGCCACTGATCCACCTGTTTGTTACGAGCAGCCAGGAGAGCTCCAGTGTGACTCTCTGTTTTGAGGCAAGACCTGTCTAAGATGGCGTTACACCGTCGTACCTGGCATGCAGCATAGGAGATAGCTGGAGAGGAGATCGCAACACCAGTAGAGTTGAACTGCCACTCAGCCAAGGAGGAGGTTGACAGCGAAGAGGATGTAGCAGGAGGAGAGGAGGTGGCAGCAGGCCTGCCTGCAAGCCGTGGAGGTGTCACTAGGTCCGCTGCACAGCCACGTACTCCATGATTGCCAGCGGTCACCAGGTTGACCCAATGGGCTGTGTAAGTAATGTACCAAGCCAGCTGTCAGACGCAGGGCAAGGGAGTGACTGGCAGACATTGGCCTCTTCCACTCAAAGATTTCCCTCATGGACACCTGGCTGCTGCTGTGGGCAGAGGAGCAGGAACCGGTCAAGGTGAGAGGCGGAATGGAGGAGGGTGGCTGTGATTGTAAAGGTGCAAGGGAAAAAGCAGCTGACGATAATGCACCTGAAGGAGGAAGAGGAGAAGGAGGGTGGCTTTGCTTTTGTGTGCTGCTTTTCCTCTGGTGCGTGTAACGATAGGTGTCAGCAACCAGAGAGAGAATCTGATTCTTGGCGATCTGCAGTATCCCCAAGAATACAGATATACCTGATCATTGGGGATCTGCAGAATCGCCAATAATCAAATATGTCTAACCTCTAGACACCTGAGTGTGTAAGTGTTTTGGTGCAACAGTAACCTTTGGACCACCGGGGTAACAGGTGGTCCAATAAGTAGAGAAGACTCTACTGCAGTCAAGGACACCTGGAGAGGAAGTCCCTGACTGATAAGGAGCAGTGTCCCCTCTGTAGAGCAGGGGACCCCTGCGGGAAGGCTGGACACCCTGAGGGGGGGTGACAGCCAGAAGGTCAGACAGGCTGGGTCGGCAACAGAGTATCAGATATGCAAGGAACCAAATCAGAGATCAGAAGAATAGTCAGGAAAGCTACAGGTCATAACAGATATCAGAAAAAGGCCTAGTCTGAGGTGTGAGGTCCGTGATCTCAACACCCTGGAGCTATGCTAGAGAACAACACAGATGATATACAGTATTCCTAGTCTGGGGTGTGAGGGCCGTGATCTCAACACCCTGGAACTATGCTAGAGAATAACACAGATGATATACAGTATTCCTAGTCTGGGGTGTGAGGGCCGTGATCTCAACACCCTGGAACTATGCTAGAGAATAACACAGATGATATACAGTATTCCTAGTCTGGGGTGTGAGGGCCGTGATCTCAACACCCTAGAACTATGCTAGAGAATAACAAAGATGATATATATTAACTGGCTGAGTGTGGATTCCCAGGTCCTCCTGGTTCCACCACACTGAAGGATCTGACTAAGGTCTGAGTGCTAACACATAGGCATTCGCAACGCCAGACAACCAGCAACTAAACAGCAGGAGATATATATAGTAAAGCGCCCCACAGCGCCGCCCAGCTGCCATCAACCAATCACTGACTGAACAGGAATCAGCTGACCGCCCTGATCAGCTGATCTTTCTCCTATTGGTATAAAGATCTTGTCTTGCAGCGCGCGTGCGCGTAGCTCTCCATCTGTGTGCACTACTAGGTCCAGACAGCCCAGACACATGTTGCTGTGGGGAAACCGCCGCACTGGACGTGGAATCCGCCGCCTTACCGTCAGAACACGCGGCGGCCCCCACGCCATTCCTCCCATGTGCACCACCAGTTCCAGACAACCCAGACGCATGCTGACGCGGACAGACCGCCGCATCAGACGCGGAATCAGCCGCCTTACTGTCAGAACATGCGGCGGCTTTTCCGCTATTCATCACAGTGCGCTTCTCATTGCAGTTTGTGCCTTTTCTCCATGTGCCTTCGTAAGGCAGTTGTCCCTACGCGGGTGTTGGCCTTTCCACGGCTCAATTTTTGGCAGCACAGAGAACAGATGGCATTGCTCTGATCTAAGGCAGACACACAAAAAAATTTCCAAACCGCTGAGCCCCCTGGAGTGATGGCACTATGGTGGCATCAGCAGCTGACGTTGAAGGGCATGTTGGCTGGCTGTCCTTAGGTGGCGATACATGGCGCCGGACACTGCCACCAGCTGTTTCTGAAGAAGAGCTCCCCCTGCTTCTTTGAGGAACTCGTCTCCTCCTACTCCTCTCTGACTCCCCCTCTGAACCGTCCCCTTGGTCATCTTGTCTCTTAGGATCTCACGTGGCATCTGTATCATCATAATCATCATAATCATCCTCCCCAGCTTCGCTTGCCTCAGACACCTCGTAAACTGCACCAACAGCAGGTACTTAATCATCCTCCTCCTCACACATTACGTCCTTAGTGTCGCCTAACTCAGACATATGAGGTGGTGTAACTTGCTTAGCGCCTTCATCTGGTTGTAACAATAATGCCTGTGAATCAGTTAATTCCCCACCAAATAACTCCTGTGAAGTGTCAAATGCAGCGAATATGGTATTTGTAGTAGCGCTGGTGGCTGCGGAAGATGAGGTGTTCTGTGTTAAATAGTCAACCACGCCCTGACAATCTTGGGAGTTGATGGGACGTGCTTTCTTCTGAGCACTGTACTTTGGTCCAGGGTTGCACGAAATCACGTCAGCACGACCTCGAACAGACCTGCCGGGTGGCCTGACTCTTGGTCTGCCCCTGCCTCTAACCTGTTTTGTCCATATCGGGGGGGGGGGGGGGGGGGATAAAGTGAAAGGTATGCACTGACTTGACTAATACAATGTGCAGTCACACAGGTGCAGTGAAAGGTATGCAGTGACTGGTATTACAATACAATGTGCAGCTGTCACACAGGTTCAGTTAACAGGTATGCACGGACTGGTATATTACCCACTTGAGAACCACAGTGGTAAACCCCCTTAAAGACCAGGCTAATTTTTACTAAAACGGCCACTGCAGCTTTTAAGGCCAAGCTGCAGGGCCTAACAACACAGCACAGGAGTGATTCCCCCCTTTTCCCCCCACCAACAGAGCTCTCTGTTGGTGGGGTCTGATCACCCCCAGTTGTTTATTTTCTTTTAAATAAATATTTATGTGTGTGCTTTAGTATTATTTTTTTAATGTTTTCTTTTTTTTTTTTTTTTTTTTGTGCAAACCCCTCCCCCCCTCCAGCCGGCCAATCCTGGCTATCGGCTGTCATAAGCTTCTGCCTATGAGAGCCGATTGCTCTCTTGTCCCCCAGGGGGACAACCGTGTGGCACGCTGATCACAGCGCTGTACTATGTAAATAGACGGCAATCACGCCGTCTAAAAGTCTCCCGAGCGGCGATAGCTGAAGAGGGGACGGAGCGCCGCCCCCCGAAAAGGAGATGCGCGCGCACCCTGTGCGCGATCTCCTTCAGTAGCGTTGGCGTTAGGCGGTTCTGGGGCTGCCGCCGCGGCCACGCCCGTTGGCATGGAGCAGTCTTAGAGTAGTTAAACAGCATGCGGTCACACAGGTACTGTGAACAATTATGCAATGACTGGTATTACAAATTTGCCACACACACAGGCACCCTGAACAAGTGCAGTGACTGGTGGTATATAACACTGCGTGCAGCCAGTCATGTAGGTAGGTAGGTAGGTGCACTGAACAACAACAGGTGGGTATGCAGTGATTGGTATTACAAATGTGCACCTGTCACACACACACAGGTACCCTGAACAGGTGCAGTGACACTACGCTACGTGTGGTCACGTAGGTAAGTAGGTGCACTGAACAACAACAGGTGGGTATGCAGTCATTGGTATTACAAATGTGCACCTGTCACACACACACACACACACACACAGGTACACTGAACAGGTGCAGTGACACTGCGTGCGGTCACATAGGTAGGTGCACTGAACAACAACAGGTGGGTATGCAGTCATTGGTATTACAAATGTGCACCTGTCACACACACACACAGGTACCCTGAACAGGGCAAACCGCTTTGCGGCATTGGTTCAATGGACCCTGCATTAGTTGGCATGCGAAAGCAAATGCATATTTGCCTGAGCATTGCCTCATGAATAGCCAATAAGGCCAAATTTGCTCAGCCAGTTGTGTCAGGTGTTCACTTGGTGTTTAATGCACACATTTAAATTCTCTGTGCAGCGATTTGTGAATTTCTTTCCCTTGGAGGCGGGTGGCGGATGGCTCATTCCAGGTAGTGTGAGTCCTGGAGTGGGCTGTCAGTGCCTGTCCTCCACCCCCCTTGGAGTGCAGTGTGTGAGCCAGCCCTGAGCTCCAAAGCTCGGTGCGACCCATGCTTCATTCCTTTCCTTTTCAAATGTGTTGCACCCAAGCTATGCTCAGCAGCAGAACGCAATGGACGTCAAGGTAAGTGCCTGTTTTTAAATATTGGGAGGTGAAAGGTGCGGATGGCTCTCCCCGGCGCTGGCCACGCTTGGGGGGGCCGCCTGCGCCACCCAGCCTCCCCCCTCCGGGGTGCTGCTGTGGTTCCCAGGCAGTGAGAGCGCCTGGGACCCCGCGGTCCCCCGGTTGTATGGGGGCATTGGGAAGCCTCCCCGAGGCGCTCCTGGATAGTGCTGTATAGCATGAACTAATTCCCGCAGGGCAAACCGCTTTGCGGCATTGGTTCAATGGACCCTGCATTAGTTGGCATGCGAAAGCAAATGCATATTTGCCTGAGCATTGCCTCATGAATAGCCAATAAGGCCAAATTTGCTCAGCCAGTTGTGTCAGGTGTTCACTTGGTGTTTAATGCACACATTTAAATTCTCTGTGCAGCGATTTGTGAATTTCTTTCCCTTGGAGGCGGGTGGCGGATGGCTCATTCCAGGTAGTGTGAGTCCTGGAGTGGGCTGTCAGTGCCTGTCCTCCACCCCCCTTGGAGTGCAGTGTGTGAGCCAGCCCTGAGCTCCAAAGCTCGGTGCGACCCATGCTTCATTCCTTTCCTTTTCAAATGTGTTGCACCCAAGCTATGCTCAGCAGCAGAACGCAATGGACGTCAAGGTAAGTGCCTGTTTTTAAATATTGGGAGGTGAAAGGTGCGGATGGCTCTCCCCGGCGCTGGCCACGCTTGGGGGGGCCGCCTGCGCCACCCAGCCTCCCCCCTCCGGGGTGCTGCTGTGGTTCCCAGGCAGTGAGAGCGCCTGGGACCCCGCGGTCCCCCGGTTGTATGGGGGCATTGGGAAGCCTCCCCGAGGCGCTCCTGGATAGTGCTGTATAGCATGAACTAATTCCCGCAGGGCAAACCGCTTTGCGGCATTGGTTCAATGGACCCTGCATTAGTTGGCATGCGAAAGCAAATGCATATTTGCCTGAGCATTGCCTCATGAATAGCCAATAAGGCCAAATTTGCTCAGCCAGTTGTGTCAGGTGTTCACTTGGTGTTTAATGCACACATTTAAATTCTCTGTGCAGCGACAGTAGGAATTACCAAGGCTGTATATGCAACACAAGTGTCTGTGGGACACACACAAACACACACACACACAAAAATAAAAAAATAGATCACAAGAACAACATTAGCTCTCAAAAGAGCTGTTGAGGATGAGGAGTGCTTTTTAGCAATAAGATCAGCAAGAAGTAACAACTTAACAAGCCTAACACAAGAGCCTAATTAGGCTTTCCCTGTCAGCAGCAAGGTTCTCTCCCTTCTCTAATTACTGCAGCCACAAGAGTGAGTGAAATGGCTGATGCTGCCTGCATTTTATAAGGGGGGGGGGGGGGGGGGCTCCAGGAGGGAGTGTAGCCTGAATGGCTACCCTGTGCCTGCTGACTGTGATGTAGAGGGTCAAAGTTGATCCTAATGATGTAATATAGGGGGCGGGTCGAACTCGCATAAAGTTTGCGGTTCACCGTGAACGCAAACCACTGAAGTTCGCGCCAATAAGTTTGCGGTCGAACACAATCTTTAACACAATTAACCCACTCTTATGAAAGTTTCACTGTCTGAAAATCGCAGAGCAATATTTTAAAGAAGTATCTCAGCCTTACATTTTACTCTGAAATTTTGCAGAGCACATTCAAACTTATAATGTAGTACTCGTACATATGGCAGCTTTTCCTGCTTGAACAAACTGCAAGAATTCTGACAAAACCAGGTCTTTTTTCTCTTATAGGGAGATTGTTACTTTGGTTTCCCAGGTCATGTTCATCTTTGTTCCATTTCAACTGTTTGATGGTGTAGCTGTAAGTAAATACATTTTAATTCACTTAAAACATATGTGCAATATCATTAGATCATCATTAGTGTTCATGATTTATGCTTTGTCTACTTCGAGGGTACCTGTGCTGGGATACTGCAAGGAACCGGAAAACAAAAAGTTGGTGCTGCAACAAGTGTTATTGGATATTACTTCCTGGGTTTACCCACAGGAATCTCACTGATGTTTTCAGCAAAACTAGGAATAATAGGTAAGCACACTAGCTATAAAAGTAATGAGTATGACAATTGATAGTAAAAAGAGACAGTCAAGATTGAGGTTGTAAAAATTTGATCACAATGTGATGATGCCAAGGGATCATTGAAAGAAGCAAGGGCATAGCAATAGGGGTTGCAGAGGTTTGCGACCGCATTGGGGGCCTGAGAGGCCCCGAAGGGCCGTCCCTCAACTGCAGTATTAGCTATTTATTGGGCCTGTGCTCATAATAATGACTTCTATAGATGCTTTGAAAACTGGTTATCATTAACAGACTGTTCCCCATTCCCTTCTTGCACTTCTGACACTGTAATTGCCATTGGCAGGTTTTGGTGCACTGTATCAATTGTTATGTATAGAGTGTTTGGGGGGCCCCCAAAGTAAATGGGGCCCACAGCTCCTTAGCTACGCCACTGGAAAGAAGCACTGCAAATGATAAATACTTTTGATACATAGGGCTCGATTCACAAAAGGGTGCTAACTCAGTTAGCACGCCTAAAAGCTTTGGGCATGCTAACTAGGGTGCTAAGCAGTTAGCACGCCCAAAGCTTTTAATGATGGCGCCCAAAGTTTAGCGCTGCACGGTGCGTGCAAAACGTCATACCAGGTGCCCCTAAAATGTTGCACCGGGTGCGACGGTTTAGGGGCGTGCAGCGCTAAACTTTGCGCGCGCAAAAAGTTTGTGTGCGTATTAATGCGCGCAAAGTCTCTTTAAGCGTGCTAAGGGGCTTTTCACAGGCGTGTTAACACTTAGCACCCTTTTGTGAATCAAGCCGATAGTCTTGGAACCAGTTGATCCAAATAATGTATATTACTTTTAGATAAGGATATTATTAGCTTGACTCAAGAGGAATGCACACTTATAGTTGTGAAACAGTGTAAATACTTAAGAATTATGAATACAAAATCACGTTAAGGAACAGGGCAAGAGTGAATAAGGCACTTTAGTGATTATAGTGAACTATAGTGAGTATAGTAGGAGATGAATATTCAGCCTTAAAGCGTAACTTAAGTGACATGATGAGGTAAACATTAGTACATATAGTACTAGTTCTAATAAGAAATTGTCTGAAGTTCCTTTCTGTTCTCTTGTAAAGCAAGTGTAAAAAACCTAAAATGTAAATAGAAGCTTAAAGGTTATTATCTGTGGGGGCAGGGCTTCTGATAAGGTTTTAATGTAGGAAAGTTCAAAGGGTCATTACTTCTATTTCTTTTCAAGTTCAACAAGGCAAATTTTGCATTAGACTGTCACAGCCGAGACATTGAAAAAAGAGCACCTGGTAAAAAGGGTGCCTCATTCGCTACAATACAAATCCTGGTATTAATAGTGCTTAGTGTATAAAATGGGTGCTCAGTTAAATTAGGTTTTTATTATTTATTTATTTATTATTACCGGTTATAGCTTTACAGTGATTCTTATTAGCTTTACAGCTACACGGGTAAATACAGCACTAATTAGTGGCTACGGCTGGAACTGTTTCTCATTAGTGGCTTTACAGCTGTTTGGGTAAATTTCGACCACTCGGGCAGTTTGCAGTTTTAGGCCCCATTCACACTAAAGCATTTTGCCGCGATTTCGGCAAAACGCTCAAACGTTAGCACTTTTTAAAAGCACTAGCGTAATGAAACCCTATGGGCCCGTTCTTACTTGGGTGATTTGTGCTAATCACCGCAAATTGCCCAAAAACGGGCAAAAACACAAACGCGTCGCCTGCACCATTTTCAGGCGATTTCCCGGCGATCGCGTTTCAGTGCCATAAAAGCGCTAAACGTGATTGCGGCAAAATCGCTGCAGCGCTCAGTGATTTTTCCGCGTGAAATCGCGGAAAAATCACTCCTGCAAAACGCCGGCAAAAAGTGTGAATGGGGCCTTACAGCTGCAGTAATTAGCCGCTTTTGCAGGCTTTGGGTAAATTACTGCTTTATAGGCACTGTAGGCACTGTGATTGGCAGCTCTGCCTCTAATACTTTTAGCCATAGCCCCTGAACAAGCATGCAGCAGATCAGGTGTTTCTGACATTGTCAGATCTGACAAAATTAGCTGCATGCTTGTTTCTGGTGTGATTCAGACACCACTGCAGCTAAACTACTTGGCCAGGTCCCTTGGAGTTTACTGTAAAGGCATTCTACTGTATTTTGAAATTCAAAGTTTAGCTAAACTTTAAATAACACTAAGGGTTGTTTACCATTTATACATATTCAGAGCAAATTGTATTTTATTTTTTTGTAGCAAAAGTTGAATGAGTGGCCTGGCCCTAGTGACTTCTATGTCAGTAGGAAAAAAAATCCATAGACTGATAATTTTCTACTGTGTGCACATCATATTTTAACTGAAATTGGAGTTCCTGGAATAAATATATTTATATTTATAGAATTAAAGTTAAAGCATCCCTTCTTTATTAAGGTCTGTGGTCTGGATTGATATTCCCTGTCTTTCTGCAAGCTACCTTCAACCTGCTTTATATTTTGCATATGGACTGGAACAAGGCATGCAAAGAGGTAATGTATGAATTCTGTCAGCTTTTCTCTTCATTGCTTTAAGCTATGCTTACTTTTGTCAATTATGAAAAAAACATACATTTATCAGTCAGCTCAGCTGGGGAGTAGAGGCAGCCAGGGTCATGAGTGTCTTCGTTGATAGCCTCTCCTGTCCAGGGGACTGTTAGCTGGGGAGCAGGGTCCACCAAGGGGAGTTCAGGAAATTAAGAGATGAACGTTTTATTTATGCTGTCCACCTTCTCCCTCCATTCATAATGTAAATGGCGACTCCCAGGTCCCTTCCCACAGGCAGAGCAGGGCTGGTCTTGGATTTCACAACACCCTGAGCAAAATGTGGCTTTGGTGCCCTTGCCCCAGAATTTCGACTCCCACACTGGGCCATTAAACCACACATACTGTACGAATAAATGACAAATGTGCACAGCGGGGCATATTCAGTAGATGTAAAATTGCCTTGCATATAAAGTGCATGGCAATGTTACCATTGCTTCAGCCAGCTGTGTAGCTTATGTTATACTAGCAACATTCACATTATTTAGATAAAGTGGACTGTGAAGTAACGCTGCCTACACATGGCAATTTTAAAGAATAGGAGAGAGTGGGGCTACTGAGAATGCAAGGGGGTGGGTAAGGAGAGAGGGAAGTTTACTGGGGTCTGTGGGGGAAGGGGGGGGGGGGGAGAGAGAGGATACTAAGGATGCAAGGGGATGGATGAGGAGAGGGGGCTTACTGAGAGACTGGGGAGGAGAGTAAGGCTTCTGAGCATGCAAGGGGGTGTGGAAGGAGAGAGGGGGGCTTACTAAGGGTCTGGGGGCAGAGAATAAGGCTACTGAAAATGCCAGGAGGTGGGTAAGAAGATAGGGGGGCCTACTGATGAACATGAGGAGAGGGTGAGACTACTGGGGATGCAAGGGGGTAGATAAGGAGAGAATAAGGGTTACTTAGGGTCGGGGGGGGGGGGGGGAGTGAGGCTACTGAGGTTTCAAGGCGGTGGGTACCAAGAGATGGGTTCTCACTGAGAAGGCGGGGGAGGGGCGAAGTGTGGATGGGATCATACATTAAAAATGGGGCACCAAGAATTTGGGCATTGGGTATAGCTAGAATATTGGTATATTACTGATATTTTACTATGGATCGGTGAGTTATTGTGGGCCTTCCCACAAGTCAGACCCAGGATGCAGCACAATATAAAATTAGTGTACCTGAAGGGAAAAAAGAGCTGGGTACCCAAATAATCTGCCGACAAGGGCTTGTCAGCAGTGCGTGTCGGTGCAGTAGCAGCTTTCTGATGGGCTGCGGTGGAAATAGCAGGAAATATGTGTGAGAAGAGACACTACCCTAATATACACACACAGAACTGCAAAGCAGGAGCTACCGTAATGTCACTCAAATGTAATCAAATACAAAGAATACAGTGCTCAACATCATGTCAAAAAACGGAAAAATTTGTTTGCCAAACACAGAATCAGTAAATTCCCACAGAGCAGGGGATACCCCACTCCAAAAGCATGGATCGGGGGAACCCCGTGACCTAATGGCTACAGCCCTACAATGGAGACCGGTCTCACATACACCACACAGTCAAGTCCCACAACACAAGCCGGCAATGCATACAGTGAGTTGAGCCCAGCCCTTAGTGGATTGCACATGCCAGTATACTGTGTGCTTGCGTTAGTGTGGATAACATACACATCTCACCGCTCTTCAACAACCACCGTCTGCAGTACAGTAGAGTGTGTATCCATATTCCATAAGCCTAATGCCAGTAACTCCAGTAGCGTGAAGTTCGTAAGAGCAGCTCACATGCCTGCTGCAAACACTGAGCTCTGTGTTTCAACCACGTAGGTTACGTGGTCCAGCTGGTTTCGCCTTCTCCCCCCCTACATGTTTTGACTAATCACCTGGTCTTTGTCAAGGCAACAGGAAATAATCCTTTTTAGGATTTTCCATTTTGACGGAGTCAAATCTTGAAGCTAAATCTGACATAATTTCCTCCCTTACTCTGTCTGTATATCATTGCCTGCCCTCCTACCAGTCTTCAGACACTCCCGCCCAGCTCTGCAATAGAAAGTGCATAGTCTCAGCATGAGAAATATTGGCCAGTCAGAGAGGAACAGAGTTGTGAGAGGGGAAAATGGGAGGGAAAGAGGCTTCAGCCAATTAGGCTGCATTAGTTATGGCTGAGGGGAAAGTAAACAAGGAAAAAATAAAATCCAGCATGCCCTGCAACTTCCTTTGTGTGGCAGATGTACCAAATAAGAGCCAGGGAAACTGGTGAATAATCTTTTATGGAGAAGAAAAATAAGAGTAATTTTTACTTTTGGATTGCTTGGTTAGCATCCTTATTACTTTTTTACCAGATAAAAATAAAGAATTGATTTTATGCCCGACAGTTATGCTTTAAGACACGCAGGCATGGGATGTAAGTGACAATCAGTGGGACCCAACTGTCCTAAATCTTTTTATGTCAAAAGGAGTTTCAGCACTTCGAAGATGTACTCATTAAAAGTAATAAGAAAGAAATTGAAAATGCAAATTACCACTGACCTGAGAAGAGAAAGAAACATTGAACTAACCAAGGAGTTGCCAATCAGTTTGCTGTTGTCTGTCTAATTAACCAGCAGATGGATGCTTTGACTGGCCTGATTTAATCCCCCAACCCCCAGTTAGTGTAAATTGCAATGTTCTATTTTTATGGATATTGGCATTCGTATGTTCCCTTTAAAATGTGTAATATTATGCATTGTCCAGTCAGGAAATGCATTCTTCTGTAAAGGTAACCTGTGTCAAACTTGACACAATGCCCACTAGAAGAAAGGCTACAATCTATATAAAACGGAGTAAAAGACATGGACTGTCTAGTGTCTACTTTCACCCCGAAACAGGGACTGTATATAAACACTAGGGGCTTGATTCACAAAAGGTTGCTAACTCAGTTAGCATGCCTAAAAGCTTTGGGCATGCTAACTACGGTGCTAAGCAGTTAGCACGCCTAAAGCTTTTACTGATCACGCTCAAATTTTAGCACTGCGCGCGAAATGTTGCACCGGGTGCGATCGAAACGTCGCACCGGGAACGCCTAAAGCGTTGTACCGAATGCGCCCGAAACATCACCTCGTGCAATGTTTCGGACGCACCCGGTGCAACGTTTTAGGCGCTCCCAGTGCGACGTTTCACCCGCAGCGCGCATTGCTTAAACTTTGTGCGCGCAAAAGTTTTCGCGCCCTAAAGGACTTTAGGCGTGCTAAGGGGCTTTTAGGCATGCTAACTAAGTTAGCACCCTTTTGTGAATCAAGCCCTAGAAGTTAAATAGCTAAAATATGCACAGAAAACAGGAACTCTGTATAAAAAAAGGGACTGTTAACACACGTTTGCTTGTTAAAAGAACAGGGATTTTGGTTGCATTTAGCAACCAATGATGAAAACGTATCCCTTGTGTGATGAGTTCTAATCCACCTGGTAATATGCTTTTATAACCATACAATATACCTCGCTTGAGGATTTTAAATTCCAGCAGGGTTGGGATGGAGCTGAAACCTCAGGTCCGGTCACAGGACCTACGGTACCGGTATATGATTCAAACTACAGACAAAATAGCTTACGCTCACAGCATTTGGCTATTATAATATATAATGGAGCACCTAAAGCGTGGTGGAGTGCAAAGGGTTAACTTGCAGTTACATGGTTACACCACCTTCTTGGTTGCTGCCAGGTACAGTATGTAATAGCTGAATGGTGTGACTGTGAGTGCAGGCTACAGTATATAAGCGTAAAGTAGAAAGAGAGATCCACTGCTCAAACCAAACCAAACAATTCCAGAAATCAGGGAGTCAATCAGCAGCACTCTGATCCCCAAAGGGTGCAAACTCACTTGCGAAGAATAAAGGTAGCTGGGTCTGCACCTGGATTTGCGATTTTAGCTTAATTTATTGCAAAGTGTCATAGCCAACTACAAAACAGCATAACGTTTCGGCACAAAGGCCTTTGTCAAATGTTTCAAGCATTGCATATTTTGTAGCTATAATACCATGCGATAAATTAACCACTTCAGCCCTCAGTCGTTTTCACTTTATGCATCCGAGCAATATTCACCTCCCATTCATTAGCCTATAACTTTATCACTACTTATCACAGTGAACTGATCTATATCTTGTTTTTTCCACCACCAATTAGGCTTTCTTTGGGTGTTACATTTTGCTAAGAGCTACCTTACTGTAAATGCATTTTAACAGTAAGAATAAGAAAAAAAAAAGGAAAAAATTCATTATTTCTCAGTTTTCGGCCATTATAGTTTTAAAATAATACATGCCTCCATAATTAAAACGCACATCAACGGCTGTAGTCGGCACCATCTATATATAAGCTCTTTTATTGATTAAAAAGACACATGACAGCAAACAGCAACGTTTCGGAGGACAACCTCCTTTCTCAAGTTCTAACAGTGTCTATAATACATATATTTTACACTTCCTTTTTTTTTAGCTGATAAGATGGAGGACTAACCAATCACATGTCCGCGTCACCCTGTGGCGACCAATCCCCATTCACCTTAACCCGCGGACCTGATGGGGAACTTCTTTCCAAAACCAAACGGACATGCGTACAAATGGACGCGTCATCCTACGCAACAGGGCGGAGAGTCACGTGACCCGGGGCTGAGTACTCCAAAACGCCGACCAGTCATATGGAAGCAGCAGATGACATCACCCACTGGTCACGCCTACTGAATGCGCCGGACCAGATGGGGAACTGCCTCACATACGGCCAAAATGTGGCCTCCTACTGGGCTGACATATACAACCACGTGAGCGAAGATGTCAACCGCTCACGTGTGTTGTCAGCGCAAACAGCAACCAGGGATGCTTTCCGCCCTGCTGCATAGTAACAGAGTACGCCATTGTAAACAACCCGTGCAGCGGAAGGCTGCACTGTCAAAACATAGATATACAGTACCAATCTGCATACAGGGACAATAATAAATAGCATTATCTAAATAAATCTCAAAAATTCGATCTTTTATACAACAATAGTTTAAATTGTAAGCTCTATCTCAATTATACTCAAAGTTCTATAGGAGTGGTGTCATGTCATATTCCCTATTCAAACCCCTAGGGGACAGGGTATCCAATAAACGCATCCATTTAGACTCACAATACAATAATTTTCTGAGTCTGTCCCCCCCCCCCCCCCCGGTCTGAGTGGTTTTATAGGTTCTAAAACTTGAAACCTTAAAGAGAATCTGTACTCTGAAATTCTTACAATAAAAAGCATACCATTCTATTCATTATGTGCTCCTGGTCCCCTCTGTGCTGTTTCTGCCATTCTCTGCTGCAAACCTGGCTTGTAATTGCCAGTTTTAGGCAGTGTTTACAAACAAACTAACCAGCTTCTAATAGGCTCAGCTAAGCAGAGTGTGTTAGTCACACAGAGCCTGCAGGGGGTGTGTACAGCTTCTAGCTAATCACAAGCAGCCCTGCACATTCCAGTCTGACTGCCTCAGCCTGACTGTGCCGACTATAGAGAGAAGATTAGATCATATAACAGAGATAACACAGCTACTGTGCAATTAGGAAAAGCTGCAGTAAGCCAGACCACATTAGAAAAGGCATAGGAACTTATAGCATAGAAGAAATAAAGATAAACAATTTGTTACAGAGTCTCTTTAAGTGGTTAACAGAATGCTTGGCCTGCACGAAATGAGAAGGGACAGCTAGCTCTAATGCTGGTTTTCTAATAGTACTTTTGTGTGCTGACATCCTATCTTTTACTCTCTGTGTGGTCTGTCCAATGTAGAGCAGACCACACTGACATTTTAAAGCATGTACTACATCCTTAGTATTGCAGTCATACCGACCTTTAATAAAGATTTTTTTACCACTATGGGGGTGGGTGACATAGCTACCTTTGATGACACTATTACAATGTACACATCCTAAACAAGGATGTGTACTATTGGGCCTGGTGGATCTATAAACATTCTTTTTAATGGGACCTAAGTCTTCATGGACTAATTTATCTTTTAATGTTGGTTCTCTCCTATAGGACATAAGTGGAACTGTCTGAAATTCAACAATTTGAGGCAAATTATCCCTCAACAGATGCCAGTTTTTCCGTATAACTTTCGCTTTATCTTCACTAGCTACATTAAACTGGCTAACGAATGGAATTCTCTTGTTCTGTCCCCTCCTGCAATTGGTCCTGTCAGTTCTGTCACTTTTGTCAACCTGTTGTCTTGCCCTATCCAGCAGTGATTTAGGATATTGTCTCTTTCTAAATGTAAGTTGCATCTCATCCAATCTGTCCTGACATATACTGTCTTCATTAACTATACGTCTCACCCTTTGAAATTGACTCCCTGGAATAGATAACTTAGTACCAGGGTAATGGAAACTGTCAAACGACAGGGTCGAATTCATATCGGTCGGTTTAACGTAAATGTCAGTACTCAATTTACCCTCACTAAGCCTAACTAGTACATCTAGATAACTAACTTCTGCCTCATCGTCATGGACAGTCAATCTGATATTTGGACACTGTGCTTCCACCTGAGTCACAAATTCCGATAGGCTCGAACGTGGCCCCACCACACACAAAAAATATCGTGTATATATAACGCATCCAGCACATTGCATTTTTCAAAACAATTGTATTCGTATATATAAATGCTTCTTCATATGCGTTCATAAAAATATTTGCGTAGGTAGGGGCCACGTTCGAGCCCATCGCCGTCCCTCTAAGCTGCAAATAAAACTGCTCTTCCACCAAAAAATAATTACACGTGAGTAATAGTTGTAACAATCTACATATAAACTTCCTCTGTTATCTTCCCAATTTCTTCCAAAAACATAGTTGTATCTCTAAGATATGACTTTCCTGCCAAGAAAAATGGTCTTAGAACCTGATCTAAATATTTAGCTAGTGGAGAAAAAATGGAATTGATTCCAGCAACTATAGGATCAGTTGGATCCGCCGGTAACTTTCTGTAGGTTGAAGAGTCTGATAACAATCGATCAATCTCACTCTTGTAATATTCACTGTCCATAATTACCACCGCTCCCCCTTTATCCGCCTGCTTTATTACAATGGATTTGTCATCACAGAGTTCCCTAAGTGCTTGGCGTTGTTCCTGGTCTAAATTATGTCTAATGTGACAATTGGGGCCCAAATTCAAAATTTTAAATATGCAATCCACTTCCTCTGTAACTTTCCTCACAAATTTATCAATGATCTGACACGAGGGAGGGTTAAATTTGCTTTTCACAAATGACTTGGTATCTTTGAGCTTAAGTTGATCTTTTTCAAGATTTTGATGTTGAAAAAACACTCTCTCCTGAGGCTGGCTAAAAAAATATTTTAGACGGACCGCTCTAATAAATCTATGTAGATCTATATCAAGATCAACCCGGTTAGGCCAGTGGGTAGGTGCAAATAATAGTCCTTTTTCCAAAAGGGACTGCTGGGAAGGGGTAAGACACTTCACTGATATGTTCACCACTATGGTTTCGACTGGGTTGCTCTCTGGCTGTTCGCTCTGGGCTGTCTGGATCGTTGTCTCAGGCATTCTTTTATGTTTCCACCGCCTGCCCCCTCTACGGCGTCTTCGCTGGACACATTGTCTGATGACGTGGTCTGTGCCAAAAAATCAGTGGATTCACCTCTCTGTTCACCTTGGCGGTATTCATATGGTTTTGTTCTTACAATCCTCCTTCTCTGTGATCCAGGTCTCTGCCATTGATAGACATAGCCTGTCGTATAGTCTAAGGCATCCCTCTGGAATTTTTCTCGTTTGATGTTCTGGATCTGTTTCTTGTGTACTTCCAGAGTATTGCCAAGGTCCATTACATATTTCGCATATTCATCAGTGGGTGTGTTATCGAATAATATCTGTTTCAAATCACTGATTTGTTTGTCTAATTTCGGTATTTCCATCATGATTCTATCAATTGTTAACGTCATCGAATCAAATGAGGCTTTGTTTCAGATCAAGTACCATGTTGTGAGAAAACGCGGAAAAGCCGCCGCCAATACTCAAGGTGAGGCGGCTGACTCCGCGTTTAACATGGCAGCTGGGGCACAGTCGGAGCGCGGAGAAACCGCCGCATGCTCTAACAACAGGGCGGCGGATTCCGCGTCCAATGCAGCAAGTTGCTCGCATAGGCCTGCTCCTCTCAGTAAGGCGGAATGCGGAGTAAACGCCCAGACAGTGGTGCGGCAGATTCCGCATCTAACACAGCAGAAACATTACAACACATGACTGGTGTGGCGGAGACTGATAGTCCACACTGGTTTAGGAGGACGCGCGCGCGCGCGCAGAGAGGCAGGGCCTTTATGGCAGTCAGAGGAGGGTCAGCTGACCAAGCCGGTCAGCTGACAATTGCGGCAACTTTCATTGGTCCAGCACTTAGGGTTGGCGCTGGAGAGCGCCGGTGTATATATACTGGGTGCTGGTCATTCATCTGGTGTCTGGCGTTGCGATCACTACGTGGTAGCACTCAGACCTTATCAGTATCTGTGTTTATTAGTCAGTTTCGTAGGTGTTGATGATCACGGAGCTCACACCTTAGCCTAGGAATTCTGTTATTATCTGTATTGTTATCTAGACCAGTTTCCAAGGTGTTGACGGCCAAGGAACTCACACCTTAGTCTAGGAATTCTGTACCATCTGTATTATTTGTATTATCTAGTCTAGTTCCTGGAGTGTGAGAATCTTGAAGCTCACACTCAAGTTTAGGCATTGTTGATTATCTGTTATGACTTTCTGCATTCCTGACCATTCTCCAGATCTCTGATTTTGTACCTTGTCTTTCTGATTCTCTGTTGCCAAAACTCGGCTAGTCTCTGGATTCTGAATCTGCCTACTGTGTCTGTACTTTATCTGTCCGTGTGTTAACGACCTGGCTTGTCCGACCTCGAGAACTATCTCTCCTGTTAGGAGATAGTTCACAGATCTGTCAGTGACACTCCACCACTCCACCATTGGTGTCACTCACGTTCTGTCCTTCCCACTGTCTCAGCCTGGCTCCGCCCCTTGGGGAGCATCAGGCCTGTGGAAGGAAGTTAATCCTTAACAGTAGCTCCTACTGTCTAGCACCCATCTCACGGGTGCTTTCCTCAAAGTATTACTGTTGCACCAAACACTCTCATCTCTCAGGTGTCCAGAGGTTAGAAGATATATCTGATTATCGGTGATACTGCAGATCATCAATAATCGGGTATATTCTGCATTCTCGGTGATACTGCAGATCACCGGTAATCAGACCCTCTCTGCATTACACCGATCGTTACACATGTGTGGCAAAATCAAGCGTCGGTGGGGAACAATAGTGGACTGACATGGGAACGTAGGCCCCTAGGGATCCTCTTGTTCCTATGATATTCTGATAGTGTTGCAGCATGTATGAGGAGAAAAGAAAATCGAGGCACTGTGATAGCAAAAAGTGGTACCTTTAATCCACGGTGTAACAGACAGCGGGGTGCACAGTGGGGGTGAGGGGATGCCTGACAGCTGTTTCGCTAAGAAAGCTTCTTCAGAGGCAAATGTAAGGAACAAGAAAACCCAAGTGACATCTGGCTTTAAATAATTTCACTCACCACCTATTCGTCGAGGTACACCGCCCAGGTAGGTGTTGATGATCACGGAGCTCACACCTTAGCCTAGGAATTCTGTTATTATCTGTATTGTTATCTAGACCAGTTTCCAAGGTGTTGACGGCCAAGGAACTCACACCTTAGTCTAGGAATTCTGTACCATCTGTATTATTTGTATTATCTAGTCTAGTTCCTGGAGTGTGAGAATCTTGAAGCTCACACTCAAGTTTAGGCATTGTTGATTATCTGTTATGACTTTCTGCATTCCTGACCATTCTCCAGATCTCTGATTTTGTACCTTGTCTTTCTGATTCTCTGTTGCCAAAACTCGGCTAGTCTCTGGATTCTGAATCTGCCTACTGTGTCTGTACTTTATCTGTCCGTGTGTTAACGACCTGGCTTGTCCGACCTCGAGAACTATCTCTCCTGTTAGGAGATAGTTCACAGATCTGTCAGTGACACTCCACCACTCCACCATTGGTGTCACTCACGTTCTGTCCTTCCCACTGTCTCAGCCTGGCTCCGCCCCTTGGGGAGCATCAGGCCTGTGGAAGGAAGTTAATCCTTAACAGTAGCTCCTACTGTCTAGCACCCATCTCACGGGTGCTTTCCTCAAAGTATTACTGTTGCACCAAACACTCTCATCTCTCAGGTGTCCAGAGGTTAGAAGATATATCTGATTATCGGTGATACTGCAGATCATCAATAATCGGGTATATTCTGCATTCTCGGTGATACTGCAGATCACCGGTAATCAGACCCTCTCTGCATTACACCGATCGTTACACATGTGTGGCAAAATCAAGCGTCGGTGGGGAACAATAGTGGACTGACATGGGAACGTAGGCCCCTAGGGATCCTCTTGTTCCTATGATATTCTGATAGTGTTGCAGCATGTATGAGGAGAAAAGAAAATCGAGGCACTGTGATAGCAAAAAGTGGTACCTTTAATCCACGGTGTAACAGACAGCGGGGTGCACAGTGGGGGTGAGGGGATGCCTGACAGCTGTTTCGCTAAGAAAGCTTCTTCAGAGGCAAATGTAAGGAACAAGAAAACCCAAGTGACATCTGGCTTTAAATAATTTCACTCACCACCTATTCGTCGAGGTACACCGCCCACAAATCGCCGCCGCGACTTTCCGGCGTATAGGCTCCGCCCATCGGAAGTGACATATGCGCTTGCTCTAACCAATAGGTGAGCAGCGGGTCTCCCCGCGTATTGCGCGTCGTCACTAGCCAGATCTGGCGTCACTGCTCGCCCGTCATTGGCTGCACTAGCGGGGTTGGTTACCATAGTGATCATCAACTATATGCCAGTATACACAAGGGGATACAATCGTACGTAATGCAACATAAACACTAAAAGGTTACTGCAAATTACATTCACATAGAGATAGCTAAATTACCATTGATAATAACAGAGAGACAAGTTGCAACGGACTAGTATTTAGAGAGAAAACAGTGAAGTTCATTTCTCTCATTCAATCCTAGGGGACCACAAGCCCCTGTTTAAGAAATGAATCTGGCTTCCTGTTGAAGTAAGATCTGTTTATGATTTCCTCCTCTATGAGGTATGGGAATCTCTTTTAAGCCTAAAAATTGCAAGTAGTTGGAATTTCCATTATGACATTCTCGCATATGTAGGATAAACCTCCCTGCACCCACCCCCGTCTTGATTGAATTTACATGTTCCTGAAAGCGGGTGCAGATCATGGTCTGTCCTATATAAAAACGGTTGCATGAGCAGATAATTGCATACACAGTGTTTTTAGTGCGGCAATGCAAGAACTGTCTGAAATGGATGGTCTTTGCGCCAAGTTGTACGCTTTTTCCAGTTTTTGAGTTTCCGCATCTAAAATTACCAATTGGAATGTGTTTTTGCAACCAATTTCCGCTCATCCACCGATCTAAACTCACTATTGGTGATTTTATCCCCAATGGTCGGTGCTCTCCTGAAAGATACCATAGGTTTATGGTTAGCAACCATACATGTGCCAACATTGTTTTGGAGCATGTAATTCCAATGAAATCTTCATTTTGGATACTTTTTCCAGTTGCCTCTTCACAGATTTGTCATCCACTTTAGATAGATATGTCACCTCTGTAGTAACCTGGGCTATGATCCTAGCCGTGTCCTCAGGTGTATAAGAGAAAATGAGCTCGTCCACCATCTATATATAAGCTCTTTTATTGATTAAAAAGACACATGACAGCAAACAGCAACGTTTCGGAGGACAACCTCCTTTCTTAAGCTCTATCAGTGTCTACGATACATACATTTTACACTTCCTTTTATAGCTGATAAGATGGATGACTAACCAATCACATGTCCGCGTCACCCTGTGGCGACCAATCCCCGTCCACCTTAACCCGCGGACCTGATGGGGAACTTCTTTCCAAAACCAAACGGACATGCGGACAAATGGACGCGTCATCCTACGCAACAGGGCGGAGAGTCACGTGACCCGGGGCTGAGTACGCCAAAACGCCGACCAGTCATATGGAAGCAGCAGATGACATCACCCACTGTCCGTGTGGTCTGCTCTACATTGGACAGACCACACAGAGAGTAAAAGATAGGATTTCAGCACATAAAAGTACTATTAGAAAACCAGCATTAGAGCTAGCTGTCCCTTCTCATTTCATGCAGGCCAAGCATTCTGTTAACCAATTAGGGCTCGTTTCCACTATAGCGAATCCGCATGGGGGCACTGCACGCGGATTCGCATAGGCAATGTAAGTGGATGGGGCTGTTTCCACTTGTGCGGCTGCGGCAGCGTTTTTTGGTGCGGCAGAAATCTGCACGGCAGGGCCGTCAGATTTCGCGTGCAGAAGGAATGTGCGCGAATCGCCGCTAATGTAACTAATAGGGAAATCGCATGCGGGGTGACCATGCGTTTTTTGCCGGTATTAATGTTAATTTACTCAGGCAGTGACATGGTTAAATTCGCATACAGCCTTACCTATGCGGAATCGCATGCGAAATCGCGGCAAAAACGCATGCGGAATCGCACCCGCATGCGATTTCGTCCGCGGTGGAATGCAGGCGATTCCGTAACGCTATGGTGGAAACGGGCCCTTAAGGTTTCAAGTTTTAGAACATATAAAACCACTCAGACGGGGGGGCGACAGACTCAGGAAATTATTGTATTGTGAGTCTAAATGGATACGTTTATTGGATACCCTGTCCCCTAGGGGTTTGAATAGGGAATATGACATGACACCACTCCTTTAGAACTTTGAGTATAATTGAGATAGAGCTTACAATTTATTCTATTGTTGTATAATGCTATTTATTATTGTCCCTGTATGCAGATTGGTACTGTATATCTATGTTTTGACAGTGCAGCCTTCCGCTGCACGGGTTGTTTACAATGGCGTGCTCTGTTACTATGCACCAGGGCAGAAAGCGTCCCTGCTTGCTGTTTGCGCTGACAACATACGTGAGCGGTGGACATCTTCGCTCACGTGGTTGTATACGTCAGCCCAGTAGGAGGCCACATTTTGGCCGTATGTGAGGCAGTTCCCCATCTGGTCTGGCGCATTCAGTAGGCATGATCAGTGGGTGATGTCATCTGCTGCTTCCATATGATTGGTCGGCGTTTTCGCGTACTCAGCCCCGGGTCACGTGACTCTCCGCCCTGTTGCGTAGGATGACGCGTCCATTTGTATGCATGTCCGTTTGGTTTTGGAAAGAAGTTCCCCATCAGGTCCGCGGGTTAAGGTGGACGGGGATTGGTCGCCACAGGGTGACGCGGACATGTGATTGGTTAGTCCTCCATCTTATCAGCTATAAAAGGAAGTGTAAAATGTATGTATTGTAGACACTGATAGAGCTTGAAAACTGAGGTTGTCCTCCGAAACGTTGCTGTTTATGTCATGTGTCTTTTTAATCAATAAAAGAGCTTATATATAGATGGTGCCGACTACAGCCGTTGATGTGACTTGGGAAATGCTCTATCTCCACTAGTCTGGCACATCGAACTTGAAGACAACTGGGGTGCTGTCCAAATACAAGTGTTCCCTAATTAAAACCCACATATTGTATTTGCCCATTTGGTTATTACACCGATTAAATTATGTCCCTATCACAATGTATTTGGAAATAAAAGTGCATTTTTTCCGTTTTGCATCCATCACTATTTACAAGCTCATAATAAAAAAAATAGAAATATTTCATCTTTACATAGATATTTAAAAAGTTTAAACCCTTAGGTAAATATGTGTTTTTTTTATTGTAATGTTTTTTTGTTTTTTTTATTATTAAACTTTTTATTTGGGTATTTTTGGGAGGGTGGGATGTAAATAGTAATTTTTGTAATGTAAATATATGCTTTTTTTTTGTTTTGTTTTTTTAATGTAGATGTAGTTTTAAAACAATGTCCATAATGATTGGCGCAGAAATCTTCCAATCTGTTCACAAAAACGGAATCTTCTCAATCCACCACCACACCGCTTGTGAGATCACTCACCGGCTCTTTGGATCATACAAAATGATCATATGCATTCGGTCAAATAAACCATCAGCCCCTCTGGTCATAAATGCGCTCTTCTCTGCCACCTCTTCATATTCTCATGTACATAATAGAGGACTTAAAAACGCTCCACATAGCGTAATCCAATTCCAATAAAATTAATTTCCGCATAAAGTCAATAGATCACACTTAAGTGTAAACCATGTATGTCTATGACAGGCATACAGGTAAGCGCAGGGTAGGAAAGATAGCGGGCTCCGTCCGGCCGTTCACTCCATGCAGCACCACCGTCCAGTTAGCGTCCACGTACTTCCGTAATCCCTCGCCCGACCTGTAGCTCCTTCCCAACCGGTTTCGTCCATGTAACTTTCTCAAGGGGTCAAAAGTCATGGGCTATGGCGCTTCCTTTTATTGCTCTCACATACTCCGCGATGTAGATGTAGTTTTACTTTTTGGCCACAAGATGGCAACCTTAGGTTTGTTTACATGACATCACTCTAAGCGTAACGTATGCTTAGAGGGACATAGGGGGGACGTAGGAGGCAGAAAAAGCGAGGCTTCCGAGAGAAGCTGTCACCTTTTTCTGCGGGGGAGAGGAATCAGTGATCGAGTACCATAGCCCAATTCACTGATTCCCTGGCTAACGAACTGGGAGCGTGCATTTCTCCCAGAGTAAAATAACCTATAAATTACTTTTCTCCTATGTTGCTGTCACTTACAGTAGGTAGTAAATATCTGACATTACCGACAGATTTTGGGCTAGTCCATCTCTTCATGGGAGATTTTCAGCATGGCCTTTATTCTTTATAAAGACATTCTCTAAAAATGATTACCCTTCCTGGCGGTAACCCCAGTAACCAGTAACCCCGGTAACCCCTCGGGGTAAGACGCGCAAGAGGTTTTCTCAGGCCCTGCTGGGCCGATTTGCATAATTTTTTTTTGCTGCAGGCAGCTAGCACTTTGCTAGCTGCGTGAGCACACCAATCGCCACCGCTCTGCGCCAATTTGCCGCTATCCGCTGCACCGCGCCCACCCCCCCCAGACCCCATGCACTGGCCAATCAGTGCCAGGCAGCGCTGAGGGGTGGATCGGGACTCCCAATGACGTCACAACGTTGATGACGTTGGTGACTTTGAACGGTATTTCCTGATTGGAGATCGCCGGAGGGGGGGATCGCCGGAGTGGGGGGATGCCCCTGCACAGCGGCTATCATGTAGCGAGCCTTTTTAAAAACTGCTGTGCTGCCCCCTGGCGGATTTTAATAGACCGCCAGGAGGGTTATTAAAAAGATGCTGGCCAGCCTCCCTGCTCGCTGCACACTATTTTGGCAGTTGGACAGAGCAACTGCCATTCACTAAGTGCTTTTAAAAATAAAGAAAACCCTGAGAACCCCCCCATGAGAAGATGGGTTAGTCCAAAATCTGTCAGTAATGTCAGATTTCTACTACCTACTGTAAGTGACAGCAACATAGGAGAAAAGTAATTTATGGCTCATTTTACTCTGGGAACAATGTACTTCTTATTTGTAAGTGTTTTAAATTTTAAGATTTTCGCGACAGTTCCTCTTTAAGCTAAAATCGCAGCTCCAGGTGGAGACCCGGCTACCTTTACAGTATATAACCGCACCACTAGTCCTTGGTCTTTTGGAATATTAGTTTACAGAAAGCTGCCTTAGGTTCGCCTAAGGGTGCCCATACATAGTACAATTTTGTACTTTTTTTTCGATTAGATTATTTCATTTGATTATTCCGTTACATTAAATATAAAGTTTTTTCCAACATGTCCGATCGGATTTTTATTGAAAAAAACGGGATAATCACATTTTTCTTGATCAAAATAAAAGATTATTTTTGACTTTAATTCGATTCGATAGTTTTGGTCGAATAAACGGCAAAATCGAAAGTTTTTATTGTACCGTGTAGGGGCACCATTAGTGTACTTGTGATCATCACTGTGCCTCCTCCTGACCATACAATCTTCTCTGCAATGGGCCTGGTTTATATTGAAGGGCAAAGAGCAAAGCCATGTTTCGCCAAACCAAACCCCCATTTGCTTATTTGTGTTGGTAATAGACTAGGTAATCAAATGCATTTATATACCGTATCTACTTGTAGTTGCCTACTCCGTTTTTCAAATGAAAATTGCAGAGTGGGTGTTAAAGTTGCAAATACTGCAGCCTTACCTTCAGGTGGGCAATTTGTCAAATTTAACAAAAGTGCAATCATATCCTTTTCATTGACTCCAAATTAAAAATATAAATAAAAATGAATAAATATGTATCATTTAGGCTCAGATTCGCGGAGGAGTAAAAACAAAGAATTATGACTCTGAACTCCATGATTCACAGTTGGATTCTAGCAATAGCTTTAACATGATTTCGAATGGTAAGATTCCAAATGGTTAGTATATTTTTAAAGTGTGCACGGTCATGACATTTTGTATTGTAAAAATAACATAAAATTGTCTTTCTATTTAAAGTGGATACAAGATAAAATGTGGAGTAAATACTAATGGCCTCCTAACAGATATCATACAGTAGATACCCCCCATATCTTTGTTTATATACCTTGAGCAATCAAGGACACCCACAGCTGGGCCAGGGTCTACGCACTATGCCTGACCTGACTGACCAGGAAGTGGCTGCAGGGGGGTCTTTGCGCAACAAAGGAGGGGGAAGGAGGAGAATGGGGGTGAGTGGTGGGCATGAGGACTACTTCATATACATGCCTGCTCCCAGAGTCGGGACAAGGTCCTCCAGCACCCAAGGCTGAGACACCAAAGTGCGCCCCCCATCTTTCCCACCCCAGCTGCGCACACTGATTGCTATTAGAGTAAGAGGTGCCCCAGGGCCCCCAACCTCCCCAGCACCTTAATCTCTACTTATCTGGCTTGCAGTCACTGCCATGTTTCCCCTTTTCTTATTTCTCTCTGCTTCAAACACAATAAGGGAATAATAGCTGAGTGAGTTGTGCGCCTCCTCCTACACTACGCCCTGAGGCTGAAGCCTATCTCGCCTCTGCCTCGGCCCGGGCCTGCCTGCTCCCAAAGTTTTTACTTTTTGTTTCAGCTCTGTTATCCTTTAACATGTACAAGTACCCAGAAGACATTAACATATCCATACAAGAAACAGACAGAGAAGGTGAGGTACACTGGGGCAAGCATAGCTATTCTGTATAAGATGTCCAGTAAAGAATATTTATTTTGCCACCTCCCAAAAACATTAAGACATTTTGTAGGAGTACCCCTATGAACGTATATCAGGTTTTTATAAGGTAGGTCTCTATGAGTATTTACTAATGTTTTCCATTATTGAAGGGTAGGGACACTGGAGGACAACCAGTGTCTCACAATCAGTAGTCTAGCAGAGTAGAACATTTTAGACATGAATGTTTTGCCAGCAGAGGGTAAGTCCCCACCTGATACAATACATAAGATGTCCATTTGATTGTGAACAGAATCCACTACTTACTTCCTTGAATGGGGGGACACAGCCGTAAGAGATGTGGAAAGGAGATATTTAAGATATTTAAGGTATCTTTTGTGGCACCCTTTTCATATACATGTAACGATTGTGGAACTTTCTCCGTGATCAGCGCACAACGCGTGCGCTGACACGGCGGAAATCCTCCACAAGCGTATATTTGCAGGCACCCAGCAAAAGGTGCTACGCACCTGTAGAGGGAAATTCCTGTCGGCAGATGGCGCTGGGGAGTGCAGAGGAACCAATCCTCTGTACCTCCACAAGTGCCAGACAGGAATTGTACGAAGCGCAGAACGCAATCGCAAGAGAGGCGATTGCGAATGAGATTGAGCAAAGGGATAGGTTGTATGTGTGTGCGCCAATCCAGTCGCCACCCCGCGACCGCGCACACACAACAGCAGATACGAAATAGGAACGCGATCGCGAGAGGTGCGATCGCCAGACGTGACACAAGGCAGATCAGAATAGAATACGAGGGTAGCAAAGGCACAGCAAATACAATAAGGAGATACGGAAAATAATAAACGCTAGCTAACCGCGAACACCGCACTCATTCGCAACAGTGCACGCGGTTATGCGCGATCTCCACGTGATAAGCACAATAGAGACAAGCACGCGCCTAACTAACCATTAACAGACAAACATGAAACAGAGGACGCGAGCGCTTGCTTAACGGTTACCTCACCGAGCCTGCAGCAAGCGTAGCGGACAAGACAGACACACGAAAACAGGGACAAACGAGAGATAGGATCCACAGCACTAGCGAAAAGTGGCCAGCGTGATCCAGGTACAGAGTAGCAGAACAGAAGGATCCCCAGCGCTAGCGAAAAGTAGCTAGCGCGATCCCAGAAGACAGAACAGAAGGATCCCCAGCGCTAGCGAAAAGTAGCTAGCGCGATCCCAGGAGACAGAACAGAAGAGATAGCTGGTAGCAACCGCTGCACCAGCTATACTCCAAGAACAGAGATCAGAACCATTTCCTGTCAACCACCTTTGGGGCAGGACAATGGCAACAGGCAAGACAAGACAGAACAGGCAATACAGATAATACAACCTGACTGGGCTAGAAGGGGAGCCTAAAGCAACCCCCAGGAATTAACTATACTAGATAGCAATGGCTGACACTCCAGCAGTGTCCATCAGGAACAGAGCATGGAAGGGAAATGACCAGCAAAGCCTTCTGGGAAACATAAAGCTCTTATAGTGCCAGTCATCAAAGAAGGCAGGTAGGGGATTTGCATAACGAATGTATGCAAATTCCCCAGCAAGAGAACAGACCAGAAACTTGCAATGGAAAGACAGGTCTCTGTTCCAGAGACCTGCAGCCCACAGACTAGAGGTATGGACAAACAGCTGTCTGCCTGTGCAGCCAGCTGAGCGGATCATCACAGTACCCCCCGCTCTAGGGATGGATTCCAGACATCCCTCAAAACTGGTATCATCACAAAACTCTAACTGAAGACTCATGAAGGTCGGGGCAGCCCGACAAGGCCCAATTCCAGAGTCAGTCCATCCGAAACCGACCTCATCGGAAGCAGAAGCCACAGAAACATGCCCATCAGCACTACAAGTCTCAGCGTAACACCCATCAGGACTGTGGACACCAGAGAAGAAGCCATCGACACCCTCCAGACAATACCCACCACCTTCCAAGGAGCGTCCAAGAATACCAAACCTGCCGCAATACCTGTTCGAAGTGTCCCTTACAACACCAAAGCCATTGCTGATCGTATTCAGGGCACCAAGCAAAACCTTTCCCGGAATCTCCCAGAACGCCTTGAAGCTCCGCAGAGATCCCAAGAAGCCAGAACGCTCACCAGGCTCACATGGAGAACCACCAAGAACCCCTATGGAACCTATGATCATTCCAGACTCAAAATTAGTAGGACACCCATCAAGATCAGGACTTTCAGGGACCACTTCCGGGCATGCAAGCAGGCAGGCTATATCAGAACATGTCTCCACTGAGGAAGCATCTGAGTACGCTGGTAACCGAGGCACACTTGGGCTGTCTGGGTCACAGAGCACATCGGGGTACACCAGTACAGGAGAAACCTCAGGACATGTCGGGGAACTGCCAACCTCAGAGTCCGACACGACAAGACCAAAACCAGTACCGGGCAGAAAATCATCACGAGTAAAGGTCACAGGTACTGGTCTTTCAAAAGAACACTCGGACTCAAATTCAGAATTTTCTGTAATTGTAATATCATCATTGACTACACATGAATGAAGCTCCACAAGAGCTGCAAAAGTAGTCAGCAAGGCAGCAATGCCTACTGAAGTGGGCAACACCTCAGAAGGACCTGGGGGGCAGGAGACATCTCCTACAAGTTCTGCACCCTTTGGGAGGAACTCGGAGACCTTCAGATCATCAAACAAGACCTCAGGAACATCATTTTTCAAGTTGTCTAAGAAGGATTCTGTACTATCCATGTTACAGGGCAAAACTGGAACTTCACTTTGAGAACAGGGCAGATGTCCCAGGGAAGGTTCCACCATAAACTGAGACTGAATTTCATCATCATGAGTGGAACGTACAGGAATATTCACTGGACCACACACTGATTTCCTAACTTTAATCTCGCTGCACTCAGAACTCTGCGTAGCAGTCAAACTAGCTTGCAACTCCAAAACTGCAGAAAGACAGGTAAAAATAGCAGCAATACCTAGACGAGCCTCTAGGGGCAGGGCAGGAGATATTGTACAAGGCAATATTGACTCATCCAGAGTACTGGGTGAAGAGTCAATACTTTCTTCAGAATCAGACTCGCAAATGTCAATGCAAGTGGACATCATGCCTTCATTCATGGTACAGGGCAGGTTCAGAGAAAGCTTCTCTGGACAAGGCAAAGAAGCTTCAGCATCAGATTCGCAAAACCAAAGCGCTGTCTCACTCTTAGATTCGGCTAACAATGTAGAATCCGAGGAGTCAGAACGCAAAATTTGCAGATCCAAGATCGCTTTAGGTTGCAAAACTGACGCTTCCATATCGCAAACCTCCGCGATCTGCGGAGCAGACTGCAAGGCATCTAGGACAGAAACACTGGAGTAACTGTCATCAGGCAACAGGCCTGCACAGGTGCAAACAGAATAAGACATAGATTCATTTGCAAAAGAAGTGGCGACAACAACAGGAGAAACTTTATTAGACACATCAATAATTTTCTTAAAGTTGCATAACTTAGGAATTTTCCCCATGGCAGGCTCACAAACGGATGATCTTAGAGAACCTGAGGGAAAAAATCTGTCTTCCTTAGACACAGGACCACACAGACCTTTTGCAGCCATACGTGCGGTGGCGACATCAGACCGCACTGGTTCAACTTCCACACAAGCAACTGCTCTGAACGACTTGCACTCAGACTTCAAACACTCAGTTGCTTTGGGAAAGGGAATGCATTCAAAACTCACTTTCTTTAAATCCAGAGGATTGGAACAATCGTCCGCTGACAATGTGTTTTTAGCAGATTGAAGCGCATGTAGTTCATCCAAAATCATTCTCCACACGTCAAACAGCGGAGTCACAAAGTCAGAGATACATTCACCAGTCTTGATTAAAGTGCACGCAGACTCAATGCACGCATACAAAACTGCTTCGTTTTTAGAACGGTAATGATTGCAAAACGATCTCCAATCACATTCCAATTCATAGACCAGGAGCTCGATCTCCCATTTCTCAAACGGGGGCTCCCATGCACACTTAACAAAGGATGAACAATCATTGTGCGCACAGTCTACAGATGGAACTGGAGCAGGAACGGAACAGGAATCTTTTACCTCTTTATTGGGATCAATTAATTGGTGTGTGTGTAATTCATCCAAAATGATCTGCCACACATACATCACCAGATCCACAACACACTCGTCACATTCATCAGAATCAATCAAAAGGCACACAGAGTCAAGACAATCGTTCAGGACATCCGCGCTTTTTGCGATGTAAAAATCGCAAAAGGCTTTCCAATCCAAATCAAATTCCTCCACCAAAGCCCCGATTTCCCATGAGGCAAATGGCGGTTCGAACAACCCAGTATCTAAATAATCTCCATATGGGTGGGGATCAGGAACGAGTACAGATTTTTTAACTGCTTTCATATAGTGTGCGATCCTACCTATAGCAGGATCCACATAAGCTTTGGATTGGGGCAAAAAACCTGGAAACTGATCAGCAGATGCATTATAAACATCATTATCATACTGCATGGTTTTGCCCATTTCAGACTTGACAGAAATAACCTCTCTATCTGTGGTTGCCATGGGCAACGGATCTTTCCGCTGGGAAGCCTTCCTAGATCTTTTACGTTTAGACTTAGAGGCTTTGGATGGCTGCTTTATGGATGAAAGAGCAGATGGAACAGCTGATTGAGCTGCTGACAACAACTCATTAAGGGGGTATGGTAATTGAGGTAATCTCAGCCAATTGTGAATTAAAAAGGCCAAGAATTCCAGGGGTCTTTGACTCAGGGTGGTATGATCTAACACATCATAACCCCACATTGACATTTCGCCCCCCAACAGAATGTAGACCATTTGGGGGGCCCAGGTAGACACTGGGGTGCATTGGAATTCAGGGTTCGCTAACAGTTTCGTACACTCAGACAAAAATTCGTCTGCTGATTCAGGTTCAAGTTTTTTAAATCTCTTAAAGGTACAAGAGCCATATTCGACAAAATCGTACAAATCGGAAATTCCGTCTACACTGGGGTTTTGGGTTAGGCTCGTCATTCTGTAACGATTGTGGAACTTTCTCCGTGATCAGCGCACAACGCGTGCGCTGACACGGCGGAAATCCTCCACAAGCGTATATTTGCAGGCACCCAGCAAAAGGTGCTACGCACCTGTAGAGGGAAATTCCTGTCGGCAGATGGCGCTGGGGAGTGCAGAGGAACCAATCCTCTGTACCTCCACAAGTGCCAGACAGGAATTGTAGGAAGCGCAGAACGCAATCGCAAGAGAGGCGATTGCGAATGAGATTGAGCAAAGGGATAGGTTGTATGTGTGTGCGCCAATCCAGTCGCCACCCTGCGACCGCGCACACACAACAGCAGATACGAAATAGGAACGCGATCGCGAGAGGTGCGATCGCCAGACGTGACACAAGGCAGATCAGAATAGAATACGAGGGTAGCAAAGGCACAGCAAATACAATAAGGAGATACGGAAAATAATAAACGCTAGCTAACCGCGAACACCGCACTCATTCGCAACAGTGCACGCGGTTATGCGCGATCTCCACGTGATAAGCACAATAGAGACAAGCACGCCTAACTAACCATTAACAGACAAACATGAAACAGAGGACGCGAGCGCTTGCTTAACGGTTACCTCACCGAGCCTGCAGCAAGCGTAGCGGACAAGACAGACACACGAAAACAGGGACAAACGAGAGATAGGATCCACAGCACTAGCGAAAAGTGGCCAGCGTGATCCAGGTACAGAGTAGCAGAACAGAAGGATCCCCAGCGCTAGCGAAAAGTAGCTAGCGCGATCCCAGAAGACAGAACAGAAGGATCCCCAGCGCTAGCGAAAAGTAGCTAGCGCGATCCCAGGAGACAGAACAGAAGAGATAGCTGGTAGCAACCGCTGCACCAGCTATACTCCAAGAACAGAGATCAGAACCATTTCCTGTCAACCACCTTTGGGGCAGGACAATGGCAACAGGCAAGACAAGACAGAACAGGCAATACAGATAATACAACCTGACTGGGCTAGAAGGGGAGCCTAAAGCAACCCCCAGGAATTAACTATACTAGATAGCAATGGCTGACACTCCAGCAGTGTCCATCAGGAACAGAGCATGGAAGGGAAATGACCAGCAAAGCCTTCTGGGAAACATAAAGCTCTTATAGTGCCAGTCATCAAAGAAGGCAGGTAGGGGATTTGCATAACGAATGTATGCAAATTCCCCAGCAAGAGAACAGACCAGAAACTTGCAATGGAAAGACAGGTCTCTGTTCCAGAGACCTGCAGCCCACAGACTAGAGGAATGGACAAACAGCTGTCTGCCTGTGCAGCCAGCTGAGCGGATCATCACAATACAGCAGTGCCCCTCCCATTCCATGTGCATCCCCCTCTCCCATCTGTACCATTTATGTACTGCAGCCCCACTCTGTCATGTACAGCTCCCTTGGGCATCAGTGTCCATTTTCATATGCTGCTCACCATTTTCAGCCTCCTCTTTCATATGTAGCAACCCCTCTTTCATGTTCAGGTGCCGCCTTGAGCTGCAGCTTCCCAAGGCCCAGGCCTTTGAGGCCTTTCCAGTTATCCGTCCGTGAGCCAAAGGGATCAGCAGGATGTCAAGCAACTGGTATTGGTAAAGGAAATAAAAATGGAAGCTTTCATATCCCTCTCAGTTCAGGTGTGGTTTAACTCTTAGTTACCTTAGAGTGTAAATTTGCAAGGTCAGGCTTCTTACTTATTATTGTTACTTGAAATTGCTGTATGTGTTCTCTATTAGTAACTGGCACACTAATTTTTACCACCTTTGTATGTGTTTCATATTTTATACAGTGCCAGAAGATGGTGCTATATAAAACAGTAATAATAATCATAACACGTGTTTCTTCTCATGTATTTCAGGTGATTTGCAGTCTTTTGCTACTGGCCATTCTGTTACGGGGGAGGACGTTTGGGGTCCATTTATTGGGCCAGATACTGGTCTTGGTGATATTCTGACAGAGCCTCTGGTGCCACATGATAATACACCACTAGAGACTCTCAACATAGTTGGTGAAATTTTGTCAACCAAGCAACTAATTCTCCGACGAGGATCTGCAGTGATTTTAGCTGTGATGATTCTCCTTGTTGGGGTCACAGTTAAACTTTTGACTGGCAATAGATATAGGGACTAAATAACTAGTCTCTAAATAAAATTCTGACACGTCATCAGAGAGAGTTTCCGAACTGGACTATCCGAAAGATTGGTCAGGCCATTGTTATTGAACGGAATAGTCTTTTAAAAATGATTCTCAAGATTCTAAAGGTGCCCATATGTTGTCAGATGCCGGCCATCAGATTCAACCACCAGACATATCCTCCTGATCAGAGAGGGATCTATTGCTGCCACACACTGCACAGACATTTCCAATAGAGTTCATAATGAAATCTATTGGAAATCTGTGCAGCCGCCTCATCTGCCGTGCCCCCTAGGTCTCCTCCATGTAATGTGTACCCTCCAGGCACCTGTTCCACACTCACCACAGAAGATATAACACTTTGATACAATGTGAAATAGTCAGTGTAAATGGTGTAAATTTGCTGTCACATCAAAATAATGCAACACACAGCCCTTAATGTCTAAACTGCTGGCAACAAAAGTGAGAACATCCCTAAGTGAAAAATTTAATTTGTGCTCACCATTATTTTCCATCACTGCCCTAATTCTATTGGGCATGGAGTTCACTAGAGCTTAACATGTTGCCACTGGAATCCTCTTCCACTCCTCCATGACATCACCAAGGTCGTGGATGTTAGACACCTTGTGCTCTTCCACCCTTTGTTTGAGGATGCTCCATAGATGCTCAATAGGGTGTTGGAGACATGCTGGGCCAGTCCAGCATCTTTACCTTCAGTTTCTAAAAAAAAGCCAGTGGTCGTTTTGGAGGTGTGTTTGGGGTGGATTTCGTGTTGGAATACTTCCGTGCAGACAGGCTTCCGGAGGGAGGGGATCATGCTCTGCTGCAGTATATCACAGTACATGTTGTCATTCATGGTCCCCTCAATGAACTGTAGCTCCACAGTGGCGGCAGCACTCATGCAGCCCCAACACATGATACTCCCACCATTATGCTTTACTGCACACAAGACATACTTGTCTTTGTACTCCTCACTTGGTTGCCACCACACGTGCTTGAACCCTCTGAACCGAATACGTTTTTTTTTTTGGTCTCGTCAGACCACAAGACATGGTTCTAGCAATCCATTATCTTAATCTGCTTTTTTCAGCAAACTGTTTGGAGGCTTTCCTTGTACATCATCTTTAGAAGAGGCTTCCTTCTAGGATGAAAGCTATGCAGGCCAATATGACGCAGTGTGTGTTGTATGGTCTGAGTATTGACTGGCGGAGCCCCTCACCCCTTCAACCTCTGCAGCAATGCTACCAACATGCTTACATCTGTTCGCCAAAGGGAACCTCTGGCTATGATACTGAGCATGTGCACTGACCTTCCTTGGTCAATTATAGAGAGGCCTGTCCTGAGTGGAACCTGTCCTGTTATACCGCTGTATGCTCTTGGCCACCATGATAAAGCTCAGTTTCAAGGTGTTGCTAGTCTTCTTATTGCCTAGGCCTTGATTATGTAGAGCAACAATTATTTTTTTTAACCACTTCAGCCTTCACTGTTTTTTCACCTTATTCATCCAAGCAATTTTCTCATTTCAGCGCTCCTCCCATTCATTCACCAATAACTTTATCAGTACTCATCACAGCTAAATGATCTACCGTATTGTTTGGACTATAAGACGCACCTAGAACGCTTCCGGTAATCAGCAACGACAGCAAAACCGTGTTCTCTGCGGTGGCTCTGGGGACGCTGAAGCTGCTGCAGGATGGCCCACGTGGTGTGCAGCTCATAGCTCCGGGTATCAGCAATGGCAGGAAAACCAAGGTCTTAGATAGAGCTGAAACCGCTGCAGGATGGCCCATGTGGTGCACCGCACATTGCTCTGGGTCTTAGCAGCTGCAGGGAAATGGTCTTAGCGGTGGCTCTGGTAGCTGCTACAGGATGTCCCATGTTGTGTGCAGCTTGTTATTCCAAATCTCAGCAGCGGTGGGGAAACAGTTGTCTCAGCGGTAGCGGGGCTGGAGCTGCTTGCAGGATGGCCACGTGGTTTAAAGCAGCTCATCGCTTTCAGCAGTGGTGGAGCTTGAGTGCTGCAGATATATGTCACCGAGCAAGCACAGGGCGCCTGGGGAGCCAGAGTGCCGCTCCTTAGCCAGGCGGATAAGCCTTATTAAAGAGCCGGAGCCCCGCTGTGGCACCTTGGCTAAGCTACAGCAAAAGAGATGGGAGGAAAGCTGGAGCCCCATCAGCCGCATCCATCTAATCCTGGATGACCTACAGAAGCAAGATGCAAGTGTCCAAGTGGCTTTGTACAGGCCAATTTTTTTCTACAAAGTATTTTAGCACCATACTTTGCATTATTCTAGAAGAGTCTGGACAACAGAAAAAGGCCACAAATGTCACCATTATGGAAAGCTAACAACCAGGGCTATTCAAAAGTGAGTGTTTTTGTAACCGACTCATTTTGCTGAAACTTTTCCAAATGTGATCATAACTTTAACCACTTAAAGGGAAGGTTCAGGGAGGGTGGGTAAAAAATCAAAATCAATTTCCACTTACCTGGGGCTTCCTCCAGCCCGTGGCAGGCAGGAGGTGCCCTCGCCGCCGCTCCGCAGGCTCCCGGTGGTCTCCGGTGGCGCGCCCAACCTGGCCAGGCCGGCTGCCAGTAGTTCTGCGCCTGCGCAGTAGAGCCCGGAGGACGTCCGATGACGTCAGAGCGCCGGCGTGGGACGCAGAAGTTCCGGGCCTTGGAGCGCAGAAGAGCCCGACCTGGCAGCCGGCCTGGCCAGGTCGGGCGCGCCACCGGAGACCACCGAGAGCCTGCGGAGCGGCGGCGAGGGCACCTCCTGCCTGCCACAGGCTGGAGGAAGCCCCAGGTAAGTGGAAATTGATTTTGATTTTTTTACCCACCCTCCCTGAACCTTTCCTTTAACATCTCGTTTTCAGCTTATGCATCCGAGCAATGTTCACCTCCCATTCATTAGCCTATAACTTTATCACTACTTATCACAATGAACTGATCTATATCTTGTTTTTTCCGCCACCAATTAGGCTTTCTTTGGGGGGTACATTTTGCTAAGAGCCACTTTACTGTAAATGCATTTTAACAGGAAGAATAAGAAAAAAAATGAAAAAATTCATTATTTGTCAGTTTTCAGCCATTTTAGTTTTAAAATATTACATGCCTCCATAATTAAAACCCACGTATTGTTATTGCCCATTTGTCACGGTTATTTCACCATTTAAATTATGTCCCTATCACAATGTATCGCGACAATATTTTATTTGGAAATAAAAGAGCATTTTTTCCGTTTTGCATACATCACTATTTACAAGCTTATAAAAAAAAAATAGAGAGAAATATTTCATCTTTACATAGATATTTGAAAAGTTTAGACCCTTAGGTAAATATTTATGTTTTTTTTTTTTTATAGTAATGTTTTTTTTGTTTTTTTTAATTAAACATTTTATGTGGGCATTTTTGGGAGGGTGGGATATAAAAGTGTTTTATTTGGGGAAATATTGGTGTATTGTAATGTTTTTGGGAATTTACTTGTAGTTTTACTTTTTGGCCACAAGATGGCAATCTCGATTTTTTTTACATGACGTCACTCTAAGCGTAAAATGTACGCTTAGAGGGACACAGCTTCAGAAAGAGCGAAGCTTCCGAGAGAAGCTGTCGCTTTTTCAGCGGGGGAGAGGAATCAATGATCGGGCTCCATAGCCCGATAAATTGATTCCGTGGCTACCGACTCCGCGGCCGGGAGTGCGCGTGCACGCGCGCGATCGGCCGCGGGAGCGCGCGGGAGCGCGCCTGTCCTCCTTGACGTTTTTATACGTCAAGGAGGACAAAGTGGTTAAAAATGTCATTTTTTTCATAATGGGATTGAGTTTGTCACTACCTATCTTTTATGTGACAGGGGCTCAAGCTATAAGACACATCAAAATGTATTCTAGAGCACATTATGATTAAAATGAGGTCACATATATGTCATCTGATAATAAACTGGACGCACAGCAATCTATTATTCTCATGGTGCGCCTATGAATTTTTTCCAAGCCATTTTTTTTGCAGTAATTGTTACAGCACCATTTTTTGTTTGCATAGCCCCAGAAGAGTAAGGATATCAGAAAAAGCCCACAAATGTCACCATTGTGGAAAGCTAATAACCAGGGCTATTCAAAAGTGGGCACTTTGTAAGCTACCAACTCATGTAGTTTTGCAGAAACTTTCCCAAGTTTGATCATAATTTAGAAAATTTCATTTTTTTAATGATGGAGTGAGTTTGTCCCTACCTAATTTTTTTGTAACAGGGGTCAAATGCGCCTACGGCTTTTTTGTAGACCATTTTTTGCACTAATTGTTACAGCGCCATTCTTTGTTTGCATAGCCCCAGAAGAGTCACTCAGGACATCAGTAAAAGGCCACAGATGTCACCATTGTGGAAAGCTAACAACCAGGGCTATTCAAAAGTGGGTATTTTGTAAAATACCAACTTGTGTAGTTTTGCTGAAACTTTCCCAGGTTTGATCATAATTTTGAAAATGACATTTTTTTTCATGATAGATTGAGCAGTTCTTGCCTTTTTCATAATCACTAACTAAGCCTTTAAAGCCTTGTTGCTATCATATAAATCCGGCGTAGCTGGGTCTAAACCCTCTATAACAATAATTATAGATCGATAGTATACCTTAAAATTAATCAGAGCACTCAGTATTTAATTTTATATAAAAAAAATTGTATTTGCTTATCATACAGCATATATACACAAATATGAACAGTTCCAAGTAGCATTTCCTTCTAACAATATACCATTTCAGAGCAAATATACATATATGATTACTGCAGTAATCGACTTTCAAACTTATTTTCAGTCTTCACACAGTATATAACCTTTTGACATTTGAAAGATGCTTGTAACATAAACAAAAATGTTCTAGCTTCTGTAATAATGTTTCACTATCTTAAATCTACTGTCTAAAAGTTCTTGAGCAGCACTTTAAAAAAGTACTCTAACTTCACAGTTTTACATTGAAGTTTTCCATAGCACGTTTGAAACATATACATATGGCAGCTTTTCCTGCATGAAAAAAGATTTTTATGTGACAGGGGTTCAAGCTATGAGACACATCAAAATTTATTGTACAACTCATTATGATTAAAATGAGGTCACATTTGATAACAAACTGGATGCACAGCAATCAATTATTCTCAAGGTGCACCTATGACTTTTTTGCAGCTCTTTTAGATAGGGACTGGTTAGTGTTAGGAGTAGGTGGTGGTTACGGTTAGGAGTGATTGAGCGGTGGTTAGGGTAAGGCATAGTTAGCGGAGGGTTCAGGTGAGAGTTAGGCTATGGTGGGTGACAGCAGAATATTGGTTATATTACTGATATTCTACTACACTGCGTAATATGTTGGCGCTTTATAAATACAATAAATAATAATAATAATAATAATACACTGCATAATAGAATGTCGGTAAAATTACTGATATTCTATTACCGTTATTGTTGCCCATTACTGTAATTTTTGCGTCCATTTTTCCTCTTAGTGCGATTATAGATACGCTAACATCAACCTTCCCCTATCTATGAATACTTCTTTTTTACTATTTTTTTATTCTTAACATAAGAACTTATTTTATTTTATTTTTTTACCATTTTTTTTTAATCAATGAACAGTTGAACACTATCTCTAGCAGAGACAGTGTTCATTGAAGGACTGGGAGAACATTGATTGGCCAAGGGATCACACAATCCCTTAGACTAATCACTGCAGCCAGAAGGGTCAAGGGATCACATGATCCCTTTGATCAGCCAATCGCACACGCTTTTCAACAAAGCTTGACAATCTAACTAAAATTGTTTGGGTAGAATTTTCTCCACTTAGGGGCGTGCTCATATCAATTAATGGTTTAGATGTTAATGGTAAGTGTGTTGAGTTATTTTGATGGGACAGAAAATGTACACTGTTATACACGCAGTGCACTGACTACTTTATATTGTATCAAAGGGCCTGATGCAGTAAATGTAAAGTACAGTTGCTTTACACAGTAAGTGCATGCCAAGAGAGCAGCGGCCATTAAACTCTTATTTCCACGCCTGTTACCGAGTTAACACACATGTTGCTATAGTAGGGCACATGACGCTAAGAGTGAACAACCAGTACTCCCCTTGCACTAGTAACGTTGCATGTGGCTTAAAATTGAAAGTAAAATTGCAGTGGGCTTCGTGGGCGCAGCCACTTTACCAGAGTTAACTGCATCAGGCCTAAAGCGTCATATCTTCAGGGTTGTCTCATGAAAAGATATAATACAATATTTACAAAAATGTGAGGTGTACTCACTTTTGTGAGATACTGTTGCTTTCTGTGGTGCTCTAGTAGTCTCTGTAGATTTGCCACTAAAGAAGGTGGATACAACAGTTGCTGGGATGTGTAACTGAGTTGCAATATGATTTGTGCTGAGCATGGGCACGAGTCTATCTGTCTTAAGGCCCGGTTCACATTGGCGGTCGCCGTCCGGAATCGCCGTGCCGGAGCCGGACCGCATGCGGAACGGACGGAACGGACGCACGGCATAGCAATGAAAGTATATGCGTCCGTTCACATGCGTCCGTTCCGTCGTTCCGTCCGGACCGGAGCCGACCCAACATGCGCTATTTTTTGGTCCGGCTCCTCCGGCTGACGTATCCGGAGCGAAGCCGGACTGTTGCATCCGGCCAATAGAAACCAATGAGAAACGGAGAGCGCACAACACACTGGCTATAAAAACCGGATGTTCTACCCCACTTCCTATGCGTATTGTAGCGGCGATTTTGGATGGGGACACATGGGCAAGCATTTTGGAGTGGAGCAGCAGTGACTTTAAACGTGCTGGAGATGTTGGCAGTATGTCGGAGGTGGAGGTGAGTTCTAAACAGCGGAGGGCCTGATTCCACAGGTCCACCTTCTGCTGACCTCCCAGACCCCAACATTTTTATTTTATTTCTACTATCTTTTGCCAAACGGATCCGGATCGCATCCTGATGTACACCTGATGCAACCTGACCGGATCCGGATCGGATCCGGATCAGAACCGTACGGTTCCGATCCGGTCCGGATCCGGTCAGGTCATCCGGTCCGTTTGGCAGAGAACCGCAAGTGTTAACGGGGCCTTATAGACAGTACAAAGATACTGTTATGCTTGCCTGGAACTAGCGCTTCACTGAATTGCCTGACAACTACTGAATAATAAGTGTTCCCTAATAATAATAATATATAATGTACTTCTGAGAACTGACTTGTTGGCTTCTCTACTCACCCTTCATATATCGCCATATATCAGCTGATACTTGTGGGACTTCCTTTTGGAGCTAACAATAAACAAAACTTTCCCTGTATTCCTTGGAGAAGTGGTAGGAATGATTCATATGTATATGACACAGTGTGTGGTTTTTAACATTTGTGTTTTAATGATTTCTAATAAAATTGATTATATACATATAAATACATATATTGCAACTTGTTTCTTTTTTCAGTTTGAGGCTCTAATTTTCTCTTGTTCTTCTCACAAATCAAAAGCTACCCATACAGTGGGATGCGAACGTTTGGGCAACCTTGTTAATTGTCATGATTTCCCTGTAGAGATTGTTGGTGGTTACGATAAAAAATGTCAGTTAAATATATCATATAGTAAATGCACACAGTGATATTTGAGAAGTGAAATGAAGTTTATTGGATTTACAGAAATAATAAAATGTTTAAATAAAATTAGGCAGGTGCATAAATGTGGGCACTTTTGTCATTTTATTGATTCCAAAACCTTTAGAACTAATTATTGGAACTCAAATTGGCTTGGTAAGCTCAGTAACCCCTGACCTACATACACAGGTGAATGCAGTAATGAGAAAGAGTATTAAGGAAGTCAATTGTAAGTTTCCCTCCTCTTTTAATTTTCTCTGAAGAGTAGCAACATGGGGGTCTTAAAACAACTCTCAAATGACCTGAAGACAAAGATTGTTCACCATCATGGTTTAGGGGAAGGATACAGAAAGCTGTCTCAGAGATTTCAGCGCTCTGTTTCCACAGTTAGGAACATATTGAGGAAATGGAAGATAGTGGTGCTCAGATACCCCCCATCCACAGAATCGAAACCACGGCCCTTAAACTGATCAACAAATTCAGCTGGATTTTTGCCGTGAATAAGTCAATCACGGCCGGATTCATGGCCGGATCTGGATTTTCTTTTAACGTTTATAGCAAAGCCCCCATATATGCTACCATCCCCAAAATTGCATGGATTGTAAAGCTTTCACTTTTTGAGAAAATTGATTTTAAAGTGTAATCAACACTTGAAATGCGGCTATTAATTGGTAATAATTGTTATTAAACAGGGAAATACACTTTATCATTTTATCGGTAGCCAGTGGAGTGAGCTCAGGGTTGGTGTTATGTGGCAATGGTGGGGTTGGCTCGTTAACAGCCTTGCGGCGGCATTCTGTACTAATTGCAGGCGGCGTAAGTCTTTCATATGCAGGCCTGTGTAGAGGGCATTGCAGTAGTCTAATCTTGATGTGATGAACGCATGGACTAGGGTTGGAAGATCCTCTGAAGGAATTAGGTGTTTAAACTTTGCAATATTCCTTAGATGAAAGAAGGAATGTTTCACAACAGCTGAGATTTGATTCCTGAAGCTTAATTTCTCATCAATCAGTACTCCCAGGCTGCGCACACAGTCTGAGTTTTTCAGGTCTGAGCTCTCTATCCTTAGCGGTGTTGGTTGAGACTGGGGCTGCTTCGCTGTTGAGCCCTGGCCCTCGATAACAAGAACCTCAGTTTTGTCAGCATTACGTTTTAGCCAATTATACACACAATTATATACACTAATTACACTATTTACATTATTACAGTAAGAAAGACTAAGTAATCACTCACCTCTCTTGCTTGCAAGCCATTGCTCAAATTTAAATCATCTAACTACAGTGAAAAAAGAAATAGTTAGCTCACCCATTAGAAGGTTCAGCCAAATCAAGGAGGCCTGATATTCTGCCAACACAGACACCATTCCTCCCGACTCAACCTCCCCTCCTCAAGACCCCGAATTTTCCCAACCTCACCCAAGATGTCATGCACCACCACCTGAACAGGGAGGACTTTTTTATGAATCGCAATTTCACACTGTGCATTCCAAGTGTAATACAGAATGACTAAACTAACTAAGAATAAAGTGTCCAAATTAAATAACCCCCGGTTATTGAAAGTTCCATATGACCACTCCGCATAACTAAGCTGCTCAAGGAAAGGAATACCCAGAGCCCTACCCACCTGTTTATAAACTTCTTTGCTAAAGGAACAATTCAACAGAAAATGGTCCATGGTCTCCTCCTCACCACCACACTCCTCATGAGGACAACCACGATCCCGGTCTCCTATGAATTTCAAATTTACACTAACAAAAAGTCTGCCATAAAAGGAGAGATAAGCCAAATCCCTTAATTTGTTAGGAATCCTCGGATAACAAAGTAATCACAAACCCTCCCTCATGATTGGACTTGGGCAATCTCTCAAAGCCATTGGATCTTGAAAAAAGGTCTCAATCACTCTCTCCACCAGGACTTTCCTAGTGGTCGAGATGACATCTTCTCTCGTCAATTCCCATTGTCTAAAATCTTTCAGACACGGTGCAACATAGGCCGTGAGATAATCATTACTAGCCCTCGATCTTTTCACTAAACCACCCTCTTCCCAACGTCTAAAAAGAGGTTTAAACCAAGACTGGAAAATACCCATCCATCCAGGCAGTTCCTCCACATACATGTTACCAAAATTATTCTTAATAAATAACAAGGAGAAAAAAAACACTGGGTTAATCATACCTAGGCCACCCTCCTGCCTGGATCGAGAAGTGACATTTCTCTTTACGTGGTTCATCTTATTTCTTCAAAGCATTCGGAAAAACAAGCTGTAAATTCTTGTATGGAGAGAGACTGGCAAAATATAGACAAAATTGACATACAACATAATTGGAATCAAATAAGTTTTGATAATGCCAATCCTTTCTCTGAAAGTCAATCGCCAACCTTTCCAGCGGACCACTTTAGCCTCAACACATTCTAGTCTGCTTACCCAATTTTGGTGATCATAGTCACCAGAACCAAATTCTATGCCAAGGAATTTAATTCTTTCCTTTGGTGCTGGAAAAGAGACCGGAAGTGCGAAGTTCTCATTTTCCCTGCCCATCCAGAAAGCCTCACACTTGTCCTTATTGACCTTGGAACCTGATGCTAATGAGTACCTAGTAATCTCAGATTAAACTTCTTCTGCCTCCTCTTGCCTAGAGATTACCACGGTCACATCATCAGCATATGCAACCACCTTGAGAGGGGGTACAGGCACCCCAGCACAAAGCTCCGCCTTCAATCCTTCTTACAAAATGATCTATACCAAAAGCATATAGCGAGGGACTCAAAGGACACCCCTGGCACACCCCAGATCTAACCTCAAAGGTCTGTCCAACCCAACCATTAACAAGCGGGAAACTTTCAGCACCTTTATACAAAATCATAAGCCAATTAATAAACCTCCCCGGCAGATAGAGATGTCGCGAACCTCCGATTTTCGGTTCGCGGACCTTCGCGGAAGGTTCGGTTCGCGTAAAAGTTCACGAACCGCAATAGACTTCAATGGGGAGGCGAACTTTGAAAAATAGAAAAAATTATGCTGGCCACAAAAGTGATGGAAAAGATGTTTCAAGGGGTCTAACACCTGGAGGGGGGCATGGCGGAGTGGGATACATGCCCATAGTCCCGGGGAAAAATCTGGATTTGACGCAAAGCAGCGTTTTAAGGGCAGAAATCACATTGAATGCTAAATTGCAGGCCTAACGTGCTTTCAAACATCTTGCATGGGTATACATCGATCAGGGAGTGTAATTAAAGTTCTGCTTCACACTGACACATCAAACTCACTGTGTAACGCACCGCAAACAGCTGTTTGCGTAGTGACGACCGTGCTGGACTGGTGCGCACCGTGGCCAGAGTGTAGGCCGTGGCGTTTTTCAAGCCCATATGGTCGCCGGGCTGTGGTAGCTCAATGATAGAACAACAGTGACTGTCCAGCTGATCAAATTTGGTCTGACCACAATGAAGCAATGACCTTATTATTTTTTGTGTGCCACCCCCCACCACACTCAAATAGCCAGCGGTCATTGCTTCATTGTGATACGCAAGCCCCTTCACCGCGGCAAGGTAATGATCACGAAGGGGGATGGGCACATGTACATGCCTTTTGTTTTTTAGTTGCAACCGCCCGCAGTGCAGCCAGAAAAATTAGGCAGGCATGTACACGCACCAGAAAAATTAGTGTAGCGGCCGCTGCTAGCAGCGGCCTTAAAAATTCAGGAATCCGCCTAGAGTCCTGGACCCTGTTGGTGGTGGCGGAGAAGGCAAGCGGCCTGCAGGCAGAGATGCTGTGTGTGGGGACTGACTTAGTCTTCGGTCGTGCAGTAGCCCTCCGGGATCCATTCCTCATTCATTTTGATAAAGGTCAGGTACTGAACACTGTCGTGACTTAGGTGACTTCTCTTCTCAGTAACTATGCCTCCGGCTGCACTGAAGGTCCTTTCTGACAGGACGCTTGCGGCAGGGCAAGAGAGAAGTTGTATGGCAAATTGGGACAGCTCTGGCCACAGGTCAAGCCTGCGCAACCAGTAGTCCAAGGGTTCATTGTCGCTTTTCGCAGTGTCTACATCCACACTCAAGGCCAGGTAGTCGGCTACCTGCTGGTCCAGGCGTTGGTGGAGGGTGGATCCGGAAGGACTATGGCGAGGAGTTAGACTAAAGAACGTCCGCATGTCCGACATCACCCTGAGATCGCTGGAGCGTCCTGTCCTTGCCTGCGTGGACGTGGGAGGAGGAGGGTTACTGCCAGTGGTACCTTGATTGCGTTGTGCAGCCACATCACCCTTAAACGCATTGTAAAGCATCATCGACAGCTTGTTCTGAGAGTGCTGCATCCTTTCCGCCTTGTGTTGAGTTGTTAACAGGTCCGCCACTTTGTGCCTGTACCGAGGGTCTAGTAGCGTGGCCACCCAGTACAGGTCATTCAACTTGAGTTTTTTGATACGGGGGTCCCTCAACAGGCTGGACAACATGAAAGAGGACATCTGCACAAAGCTGGATGCAGACGTACTCTCCATCTCCTCTTGCTCTTCCTCAGTGACGGGATGCAACTCCTCTTCCTCCCCCCAGCCACGAACAATACCACGGGAACGTGGAGCAGCAGAAGCCCCCTGTGACGGCTGCCGCGGTTGTTCTTCTTCCGCCACCTCTTCCTCCTCCACAGAAACACCTTCCTCATCATCACCATCATCAGAGTCTGACTCCTCTCCTTCCCCACACGACTCCTGTTCTTCCTCCTCCTCCTCCCCCCTCTGTGCTGCCACAGGTGTTGTGGGAACATCGGGTTCGGGTGTAAATGGCTCCCACGACTTCTGCTGCCGTAACTCTTCTCGTTCATGCTCCTCCACAGCTGTATCCACCACTCTACGCACGGCACGCTCCAGGAAGTAGGCATAGGGGATCAAGTCGCTGATGGTGCCCTCATCGCGACTCACCAGTTTGGTCACCTCCTCAAAGGGCTCCATGACCCTGCATGCATTTCGCATCAGTGTCCAGTTGTTGGGCCACAACATCCCATCCTCCCAGATTGTGTCCTTGTACTGTAATGATACAGGTACTGGGTGACGGCTTTCTCCTGGTCTAGCAGGCGAGAGAACATCAGCAGGGTGGAATTCCAGCGAGTCGGGCTATCGCAAATCAGGCGTCTCACCGGCAAGTTGTTTCTACGCTGAATGTCCGCAAAGCGTGTCATGGCCTTGTAAGAGCGCCTGAAATGCCCACACAACTTCCTGGCCTGCTTCAGGACGTCCTCTAAGCCTGGGTACTTGGACACAAATCTTTGCACGACCAGATTCAGCACATGTGCCATGCAGGGAAGTAGGCATAGGGGATCAAGTCGCTGATGGTGCCCTCATCGCGACTCACCAGTTTTGTCACCTCCTCAAAGGGCTCCATGACGCTGCATGCATTTCGCATCAGTGTCCAGTTGTTGGGCCACAACATCCCCATCCTCCCAGATTGTGTCCTTGTACTGTAATGATACAGGTACTGGGTGATGGCTTTTTCCTGGTCTAGCAGGCGAGAGAACATCAGCAGGGTGGAATTCCAGCGAGTCGGGCTATCACAAATCAGGCGTCTCACCGGCAAGTTGATTCTACGCTGAATCTCCGCAAAGCGTGCCATGGCCTTGTAAGAGCACCTGAAATGCCCACACAACTTCCTGGCCTGCTGCAGGACGTCCTCTAAGCCTGGGTACTTGGACACAAATCTTTGCACGACCAGATTAAGCACATGTGCCATGCAGGGTATGTGTGTCAGCTTTCCCAAATTCAACGCAGCGATGAGATTGCTGCCGTTGTCACACACCATGTTGCTGATCTCAAGCTTGTGCGGGGTCAGCCATTGCTCCACCTGTTTGTTAAGAGCAGCCAGGAGAGCTGCTCCAGTGTGACTCTCCGCTTTCAGGCAAGACATGTCTAACACTGCGTGACACTGTCGTACCTGGCATGCAGCATAGGCCCTGGAGTGCTGGGGCTGTGTAGCTGGAGAGGAGATCGCGGCACCAGCCAAGGAGGAGGAGGAGGATGACGACAGCGAAGCGGTGGTAGCAGGTGGAGAGGGGGTGGCTGGAGGCCTGGTATCTTCCACTGCGGTGTACCAATGGCCACAAACTTACGGAAAGCCTCCGACTCCACCAGCTTGTATGGTAATAGCTGGCGAGCTAATAGTTCCGCCATGCCAGCTGTCAGATGCCGGGCAAGAGGGTGACTGGCAGACATTTGCTTCTTACGCTCAAATACTTCCTTCACGGACAGCTGGGTACTGCTGTGGGCAGAGGAGAAGGAACCGCTCAAGGGAAGAGGAGGCGTGGAGGAGGGTGGCTGTGAAGGTGCAAGGGAGAAAGTGGATGAAGACGATACACCTGAAGGAGGAAGAGGAGAAGGAGGGTGGCTTGTCTTTTGAGGGGTGCTGCTTTTCCTCAGGTGTTCTTGCCATAGCTGTTTGTGCCTTCTCTCCAGGTGCCTTCGTAAGGCACTTGTCCCTACGTGAGAGTTGGCCTTTCCACGGCTCAATTTTTGCTGGTAGAGACAACAGATGGCTTTGCTCCGATCTGAGACACACACGTGAAAAAATTTCCAAACCGCTGAGCCCCCCTGGGGTGATGGCGCTACGGTGGCATCAGCAGCTGACGTTGAAGGGCATGTTGGCTGGCAGGCCATAGCTGGCGATACATGCCGCCTGACACTGCCCCCAGCTGTTTCTGAGGATGAGCTCCCTCTGCTTCTATCATGGAGTCGTCTCCTCCTACTCCTCTCTGACTCCTCCTCTGAACTGTCCCCCTGGTCATCTCCTCTACCAGGAACATATGTGGTATCCGTATAATCGTCATCATAATCCTGGCCAGCTGCGCTTTCCTCAGACACCTCCTCAACTGCACCAACTTCAGGTGGTTCAACATCCCCCTCCTCCATACTATCGCCACCTAACTCAGACGTATGAGGTGGTGTACCTGCACCTTCTTGTTAAGCTTGGAGGTGTAATCTCCACAGTCAGCATACAACACATAAGCTGACGTGAAGGAGGTACACACACCAGCACAAGGGATCAGGATATCCCCAGTTTAGTGGAGGAGAGGACTGACTCCAATAGGAGATTGTGGTGCACAGAGCCGGTGCAGATCCGAACAGCCACAAACAACACTTTCGTAATAACGTCTCAGCGCAAAGTAGCGCTGAGCGCATAAACCAGGACTGAGGAGATCAGGACAGGTAGACAGAATGAACGCCTGCTTAACTAGCCACTACTTAGTGACAGCAAGCGTCCACAATAAGACAGACTGGAATGAGGCAGCCAATGCGTTTGCAGCGATGGCGTGCCTCACAAAAGACAGGACAAGATAGTCAGGAAATAGCAGGATCAAGATAGATGAATGTAACACAGACAAATATACAATAAGTATGTTTTCCTAGCGTATTACAATTACAGCTATCAATGAAACTATTTGTAACGTCTGACTAACATATGTATATATCGGCAATGAACCGATATATGACATAAGCAGGAACACTGACTAGCACTGGAGCAATACAGGGAACAGGGCTCAGAAGGATTCGCTATCTCTTCGCAGAGATGAACGCAATCCACAAACGGTAACAGGACAGGATTCAGAAGGATTCGTTATCTCCTCGCAGAGATGAACGCAATCCACAAACAGGACCAGGAGCAGGCTACTAGCTCAGCACGGGTGCTCACGATACGCGCAAACTACCAAAACGTGCTGGAAGGCTGACTAACTGAACACAGGAAATAAACAGTTCGTGTACGTATATATCAGCGACACTGATGTATCAACGTAACATGAATACAAGGAAAATAACAAAATGCGCAAGTATGCGTATATATTGGCGATGAACCAATATATGACACAAGACAAGCAAGTAACAACTTCTAGAACAAGAGCAGAACTAGGAGGACTCACTGACCCCTTCGCAGGAGTCAGCGCAGTCCACACGGACCAGGAACGAGGTGGGGCACGAGCAGAGTAACAGACAGAATCTGAGACTATGGTAGCCCATCAAGCATTGCAGGAAGCAGTTCTTTATACTGAGGTCATCCAATGGGAGCAGACCTGCAGATTCCCACACAAGTGAATGGTAATTAATCACAGGCTGACAGCAGGAAAGGCAGACAATGATATGCAGCCTGCAGGAAAGGGATTGCCCCTCCATTGCAGCAGACAATGTTTGTTTACACAAAAGCATACCAAACTGTCATCAACTTCAGAGCGACTGCAGATGGAATCAGCAACTAGTTTAAGTGCAAACCAAACTATGCAAGAAAATGCATGTAATGACATCAGAACTGCTTGGGTTACAATACCACTGCAGCCAGCAGTAAACGCTGCAGACATGATCATAACATTACCCCCCCCCCCCCCCCTTAAAAGCGGATACCAGACGCTTTTCAAAACTGAAATTCCCAACAAAACAATCTGACTGATAATTCATGATGACCGGGACAGCCCGGCAAGACCAAATTCCAGAATCAGTCCCCACAAGACTGGACCCATCAGAACCATGCCCGTCAGCACTACAAGCCTCAGTGTGATACCCATCAGAACCACGACTTCCAGAAAAAAGCCCCCAGAAACTCTGAGCGATACCCACCGCCTTCCAGGGACTGTCCAAAAACGCCAAAGCCTTTGCAATGCCCACCGGAACTGTCCCTACCAACACAAAACCCACCGTTGAACCAGTCCAAGGTACCAGGACAAGTTTCCTCAGAGATCTCCCAGAACACTTGGAAGCTCCAAAGAGATCCCCACAGGTCAGAACGCCCCTTAGGCTCATATGGAGAACTATCAAGAACCCCTATGGAACCCAGGGCAACTCTAGAGTCAGGGTCACAAGGACAAACATCAAGATCAGGGCTTTTAGGGACCAGAACCATCTCCGGGCATGCAGGCCAACCGGCAACATCAGAACATGTCTCCACTAGGGAAGCGTGTGAGCACGCCAACACAGACACACTTGGGCACTCTGGCATACGAAGCACATCTGGGCACACCGGCACAAGAGAGACTTCTGGGCATGTCAAGGAACTGCGAACCTCAAAGTCAGTCAAGGTAGGACCGAAACCAGGACTGGGCAAAAAAAAATCATCATGACTAGACTTCACAGTTACTGGATTCTCACTAAAAAATGCAGGATCAGACTTAGATGTCTCTGATTCCAGCAAGGTTATTAACAAATCATGTTCAGGGGCATTTACAAGACAGGACAAATCTTCTGATGTATGCACCGAACTAGACAGGGTTCCCATAACTTCATCTGGACTAGACAGAGACTCATCAAATACACTGGATTGGAGCTCATGAAGGGCTGCAAAACAAGTCAGTAGTGCAGCAATCCCCACTGAACTAGGCAAAACTGAGTAACTCACTGGACAGAAAGGGGACACTGGAACTTCTGCCACACCGGCCAGAGAACCAGAATTTTCCAGGATACAGGGCTGGGTTTCAGAAACACTCATTAACCCGGACTGAAATTCTGAGATTTCTATTATTTTTTCCAGCGAGTCAGAATTATCCATGTTACAGGGCAAGACTTTTGAAACATTCAGAGGACAGGGCTGGAGTTCCTCGGCTGTTACAACACTGGAGAGGGACTCAACAACATTGGTTAAATCAGACTGTGTACAGGGCAAGGTATCTAACACACTTGCTGACGAGGACAATATTTCAATGGCTTCTGCTTCGCTGGGCAGAAATTCATCAAGTTTTATTAGAGCAGACTGTAATTTCAAAACAGCTGCTAGACAAGTGAATATTACTGCAACACCAACTGAGGTAAGCAGTGCCTCAGACTCCTCTGCTAGAGGGTTTGAAGTATCCAAAGTACTGGGTGAAGCATAAGACTCTGCGACCACAGCTTCACTGGACAGGATCACTGAACAGTCCATATTGCAGGGCAAAACCATGGAAGCACCTGCTGGACAGCATAATGATTCTGTGACCTGAGTTTCATTGGAGAGATCTACTGCACAATTCATGGTACAGGGCAAATTTACTGGAACATTTTCTGAACACGGTAATAATTCTGCGATTTCGGATTCACATAGCAGACGCTCTGAGTTATTCACGAAGCTAGAGTGAGGTGTAGAAACAGGAAGATCAAAACACAATGTTTGCGCATCTAAATCACCATTCAATTGTGAAATTGGAAAATTCAGATGCTGGGGTTCTGAGGTTTCTGGACAGGATTGCTGGGACTCGGAAACTGATGTAGTGCATCTATTGGCATCTGCTGGATCAGACAGGAGTTGAACTTTATTAACACAGGTAATTTCTGCAGAAGTGTTTGCAGAGACAGGCAAGATTTTTCTGGTGTCTGTTTCACTGAACAAAGACTCATGAGTACTGGCTAGGCTGGACTCAGAACTCAGCAGGACCTCTGGATTCTCTGCTGAGAAATTTGTGCAGGGCAAAGTTAAGAAAGTATCAGTGGCTTCTGTTTTACTGGGAAGTAACACTGAGTTATCCATGGTACAGGGTGGAGTTACAGGAACATTCACAAGACATGGCAGGGACTCAGTAACTGGAGAAGTGGGACAGTCTCCAATTGACAGTGTGTCTTCCCTGGTATCAACTGATTGAATCGCATAAAAATCGTCCAAAATCATTTTCCACACATCGATCAATGGAGCCACAAGGTCATACCCACACACATCAGTTTTTATTAGGTTATAGGCAGACTTAATGCATGCATTCAATACTAATTCACTTTTTGCACTGTAATATTGACAAAATGAACTTGAATCATTCTTCCATTCATTGACCAGAGCTTCCATCTCTCCTTTCTCAAATGGAGGATTCCAAGCATACTTACCAGGCAGATCACAGTTTGCAAATGTGGTTTTGGCAGAAACATACATTGGATTATTTAGCAGGCGATTGGCAGATTTCCTATTCCTAAGGATCTCCAATACCTGTAGCAAGTGTTGGACTGTAGTGTATGCAAATTTTTCTTGCTGCACGAATAGATTGATTTGTTCAATACTCTGTAATATATCCTCATAATCATACTCAGATAATTCTTTTAAACAAAAATCTTTATTTTCCCTACCCAGTGATGAAAGTTCATTAGTAGTTTCATAAGTCCATTTAACTCCCCTGAAAGACAATTGCATTTCATTATCTGTTAATGGCAGAATCTCATTGCAGGTCTGATGCGCAGTCGCTAAAGATAACGATTCTGCAGATTGGACACGTTTCTTAGAACATTTGCGTTTTGCCTTTGACCTTGCTGTTTTTGGTGATTTATTCAAAGCTGCAGGAAAATTATCAGTAACACTTTCTGCTTGCTGATCATTCTTGCAAGCAATTGAAGGAGCAGCTGATTGGCCTGCTGCCAGGAGTTCATTAAGAGGAAAAGGCAATGGATCTATGCGCAACCAATTGTAAATTACAAAAGCTATAAATTGCAAAGGACTTTGTCTAAACTGAGTGTGATCTAAGACATCGATTGCCCAATCAAAAAGTTTGCCCTTAAAAAGAGCACAAACGATCCAATCAGACCAGGTAGAAATTGCAGAAGCCCGAAAGTCGGGATTGGCCAGAACTTTAACCAATTCTGATATAAATTTGTCTGTAACTTCAGGACCAAGCTTTTCAAATTTTTTAAAGGAGCAGGACCCCTGACAAACAGTGTCATAATTTCTGGAAATTCCCCCCACAATAGGGATTGGTAATGGGGCTACCATAATGTTAAGCTTGGAGGTGTAATCTCCACAGTCAGCATACAACACATAAGCTGACGTGAAGGAGGTACACACACCAGCACAAGGGATCAGGATATCCCCAGTTTAGTGGAGGAGAGGACGAACCGTTCGCTACATCTCTACCGGCAGACCATATTTACTAAGGAGGCTCCACAGATACTCATGATTGACACGATCAAAAGCTTTTGCCTGATCCAACGCCAGTAAATACTTTCCCCAACCAGCAGCCCTGCATCTCTCCAGAATCTCCCGAACCGTCAAGACGGCTGAAAATGTACTTCTCCCCTGAACAGAACAGTGCTGCTGGTGAGAAAACATCTCATTTGCCACTTGGCTCAAACGCCAAAAAATTATTTTAGCCAGAATCTTCTGATCACCGTTAAGAAGGCTGATGTGCCGCCAATTCTCAATCATTGAAGAATCTTTACCCTTTGACAAAAGAATAACTGCTGACTTTCTCATAGAGGGAGGAAGCTCATCCTCTGCAAGACTGCGATTGAAAACTTCTGCCAATTTAGGTGCCAGAATATCCTTGAAAACTTTATAAAATTCAGCAGTCAAGCCATCTGGACCTGGAGTCTTTTTAATAGCAAGCTGCTCAATGGCATTTGCCGGTTCCTCAGCAGAAATTCTTTCTCCTTCTCAGACTGAGGCCCATAGATGTTAATCAGCCTCAAATCCTGCCCCCTCACAGAGAGACGTCCATGACCAAGCAACGCCCCATCTCAACTTCACTTACCCGCCAGAAAGTTACCATGTCTGTCTCAAAAAGGACCGCCACCCAAGTACAAGGCTCAGCCGCAAGAGACCAATAAGAGGGACCATACCTCCAGTCCCTCTTGGCTTCATGGATGACAGATAAGGATTGAAGCCTGGTCTCTTGCAAAAATAAAATGTAGGCATCAAATTGACCAAGAAAAAATATGGCTTCCCTACGAGCTCTTGCAGATCTCATACTAGCAACATTAATGGTTGCTAGTTTCAAAGGGGGGGACCTCCATCAGGATAAATGAAGGACGTTACTTACCCTTTCTTAAATTGCACTTTCCTCCTCTTTAGAGGAAGATACCTCCATGTCTTCTGTCTTCTTTTCAACAGAGACATTTCACCATCATCACTATTTACATCAGAATGATCAGATAAGGTTTCAAATCTATTTTTTAAATCAATATTTTTACCCTTCTTAATCTCGTCCATTTTTGCTTTTGCCTTTTTTTCAGATAATACTCCTTTTTTCTTCCCCCTATTTCCAACTCTTAACAGCTTCACACCTTTTGTATTTTTCACTTCTGCTTTTGTATTTTGTTTAATTCCGGCTTTACCTTTTTTTGGCAGGACACTCATTTTTTCACCCTCTTTCTCTGAGACCTTCTCTTTAATCACAACTTTCTGCAGACCCCCTTTTTTAACCATATCCTGCTTCTCTAGATTTTTCTCTTTTTCTTCAACTTTCTTCTCACTAGGAGAAATTACCTTTTCTTCAGGAGGAACAACTTTCCCGGTACCAGAAAAAATATTTTCTACTTTATCAATTACCGGTTTTAAACACAGGGACCTGAGTACCAGCAGCCAGGACTGAGACCAGGGTAGAAGCAGAAGGGACCAAGGAAGGGGGGAGGGAGAAGGCAAAGCTTTCAATACTGATAATAATCCAGGAACAATACTTGGGGGCTTCATGGCGGTGGATTCCGTCCATGACGCCCCCCTATCAGGAACAACCCAGCACTTTCCTCTTCCAAAATTTTCTCCATTTCCTTATAAACCTCTTGTCCCATATTGGCCCATGTCTCAGGACACCTTACATATGGATGACCCATCTTTAGACACACACTGGACCTTATTTCTTTGCAGTCTTTCGCAAGGTGTCCTAAGGCATAGCATTGTGAACATTTTAACTCTTTACAAGATATACTGTACTGACTTCTGGAACCACTATTGTAACATGCTTGAGGCTGCCCCTGATAGAAGACCGTCACTCTGTCTCTCCCTATAAACACAGAATTGGGAATGTGTTTTACCACATTCCCCGTACGATCCAGCCTAATCATCAGCTCCCACCATCCCGAATTCGTCGATCACCTTCACTGGAGCACTCAAAGGTACTCCATAGTTCTTAATCCATACCATTAAATCATGCACAGGTATGGACTCATTCGGGACCACTATAGTCACCCTCTTGTCCAGCGACCACCCGGACAAAGTCTGGGGAGACAGACCCTTCCATTCATCACTTGCCTTCCAAGTGTTTTTGTATTTCTCCCAGAAAGTGTCCAGGCCCGTCGGGGACAAGAAGCTGACATCGAACAAAGAGGGGGGGGGGGGGGGTTCAGGAGCCAGAATAGCATAGAAATTCACCGCCCTGAAGCCCATTTTTAACAACAACTGTATAAACGGTTTACGATTAAATAATACCATCATCACCTGAATAGCATATTCTCACTAAATTCTTACGATTTGTTGAAGACATTCCAACTTCATCTTGAAAACTTGTACCATTACTTGCAACATTTGGCTTTCTTTTTAGCATTTGAGCATATGACACAGCACCTGTCTTTTTTTGGTTCTGGTTCTGTTCCACTCACCCCCCCCCCCCCCTACTTTCTGACTTTCCCGCTGTTTTTCCACCACCCCAGAAACATTTGATTTATTTTTTCCAGATCTTCCACCCTCCCTCCTTCCAAATTCTCATCTGCAGTCCTCACCACCTTCTTCTTCCCTCCCTCACCTCTCACACTATCATCAGAATCCTTTTCCCTCCTTGCCCGCTAAACTTCTGCTCTCCCACCCCCAAATTCCTCTATTGTGTCCCTTTAACCTGGTTGACCCTGCCTTGTCCCACTACCTAGCTATGCGCCCCCTTGACTTTCTCTTTATTTACCTGTTTGAACCTGTCGCTGAGGGTGTCTTCTTGTGGCTGGGCACCATCTCTCCCATCACCACTGGCTGCTACATCGCCGCTTCTCCCCACCACACTAATCCCCGCCACACTAGTCCCATTCACTGCCGTACTACCAGAAGTGACGCAAACGGCACTTCCGATTTCACCACCCGCGTCATTCGCTGCGTTCTCCGCCATCTTGGAGCTGGGCAAGCCCTGCAGGCGATAAGGCGCCTGTGTGGAGGCTCCCCCAGCCACACCATCCTCCATTTTGGAAATGGGCAAGCCCTGCAGGCGATGAGACGCCGCTGCAGAGGCACCACTAGCCACAGAAAAACCCTCCACGGACTGCATAGCCTGCATATCAACCCCTAATGGGGATTTCAAAAACACTCCATTTTACACATAATTGACCCCTTCAGGACCCAAGCACTACCCAAAAGAACTGACAGGGGATGAGACAAACGAGGACGCAATCACAAGGAAAGGATTAGAGACATTAGGATAATTGACATGAGGATTTAAATTTTGTGACACAAACGGAAAATAAGGGAAAGGTTGGGAAAAAGGAAAATTGCTTTGTACAAATTGCTGATTTGAGTATACTCCATTCATATTGCCAGAAAAAGACTGATACTGACTAGGAATTTGCTGCACATTTGCATTGTACTGAAAAGGAACATTGCTAATTGACTGTTGCAAATTTGCATGATTCTGCACAGATTGCATGGCTAATTGATTGTTCAATGCAGCCGACTGAGAATTTCCTCCAATCATATAACACCCGAGTCCTGCAAAGATGTTCCAGATGCACTTATTCCAACAGTTTGCATTGAAACACTTTCTTCTTCCATACATTCTCCGGTCATCTTAGACTGTCCTTGTGCCTTAAACCTTTGTTGATTCTTTAAACCTTCTGAAAACATTTCACCACTCTTTTCTAATTTCTTTAACCGTTTCTCTTGCTCCACAATTTGCTCATTCAACTTCATCAACTGTGAATTTGATTTAAAAAAAGGATGGCTTCCAAGCCTGTCCATATTTGCTGATACGCTTTTTAAGTTCAAAGTGTAAATTTTTGAGAGTCTCTTGTACCTTATTCACCTCCTGGTGCCATGCGACCACAGTACTTACAGTTCTTTCAACAGACCCACTGCCACCAGCTGCATGAGCCTCCATCTAGGAGGACAGAGATGCCTTTTTCTGGCTCAGGCCCCCAGAGCCTTCCAACCCAGGGGGGCCTAAACACACCCGGAAAGTCCTTCTCCCCTACTCACGCTTTCCGCCTTGACAGTCCTAGGTCTTGGGCAAGGAAACCAGATGAATAATTACTCCAGCAGCTGGAAGCTGCAGGAGCTCTGCTAGAGAGATCCTCTCCCTAGCTCTGCCTCACACTGACTGATCTCCAATGGGCGGAGTCAGACAGATGACATGGCAGCAGAGTTGTCAGTGGATCCTGAGAACGCAGACTTTAGTAGCGAGTCAGGAGGACTAAGCGGTCAGTGCGGCAGCACAGAACGACCATGGCACCTCACTGGTAGTACCACAGTATGCTAATGCTACCCAAAAAATTATATGCATCCGTGGACCCGGGCAGTGGGAATGCAGACTTTAGTAGCGACTGAGTCAGGAGGACTAAGCGGCCGGTCAGTGTGGCAGCACAAAAGGAGCATGGCAACTTACTGGTAGTACCACAGCCACAAAAATTAACCAAGGCAGGCAGGATCTAACTTTCTTTGGAAAGGCAGGCATGGTTAAATTGCAGCAGCCACTTCATGTCCCCCTTTCGCCGACAATAGGGGCCAGGAACTCACCTTCCACCCAAGCCTGGTTGATTTTAAAGAAGGTGAGTTTGTCCACAGAGGTGTGGGACAGCCGAGAGCGCTTCTTGGTGACCACGCCACCGGCCGCACTGAATCTCTCGGAGAGGACACTGGAAGGGGGACAGGACTTCCTGGGCGTACTGGGCAAGCTCCCTCCAGATGTCCAATCTCTTCTTGACCCAGTACTCCAAGGGGTCCATGGGGGTGTCGGTGTCATTAAGCCTGCTGAATGACCCCATGTAGTCAGACACCATGCTGGTCAGTCACTGGGGGTGGTTGGAGGATGCTGCTGCTGTGTCTACTGGCACCTCTGTTCTGGGCATCTGCACTGCATACAGGCACTTGCTTAGGCTCCTCAGTTCTCCAGGGCGCCGGCTGCTGCTGGTGGTGGTGGTGGTGCTGCTGCTGGTGGTGGTCTCAGTCACCTGTTGCTGGGTTGGCAGAACAGCAGCAGTGGGGGTGGAAGGCTGGGGGAATGCTTCCAGTAGTCTGCGCACAAGGGCCTCCTGCAACACCCTTGTGCATAGAGCTGGGCCGAACCTCCGATTTTAGGTTCGCGAACCTGGTTCGCGAACTTCCGCGGAAGGTTCGGTTCGCGTTAAAGTTCGCGAACCGCAATAGACTTCAATGGGGATGCGAACTTTGAAAAAAAAAAAATATGCTGGCCACAAAAGTGATGGAAAAGATGTTTCAAGGGGTCTAACACCTGGAGGGGGGCATGGCGGAGTGGGATACATGCCAAAAGTCCCGGGGAAAAATCTGGATTTGACGCAAAGCAGCGTTTTAAGGGCAGAAATCACATTGAATGCTAAATGACAGGCCTAAAGTGCTTTCAAACATCTTGCATGTGTATACATCAATCAGGTAGTGTAATTAAGGTACTGCTTCACACTGACACACCAAACTCACCGTGTAACGCACCGCAAACAGCTGTTTGTGTAGTGACGGCCGTGCTGGACTGGTGCGCACCATGGCGAGAGTGCAGGTTTTGGTGGCTTTACAGCCCATATGGTCGCCTGGCTGATGTAGCTGAATGACAGAACAGTGACTGTCCAGCTGATCAAATTTGGTCTGACCACAATGAAGCAACGACCTTATTATCTTTTGTGTGCCCCCCGAGACACTCATCTAGGCGCCGGTCATTGCTTCATTGTGATACGCAAGCCCCTTCACCACGGCAAGGTAATGATCACGAAGGGGAATGGGCGCATGTACATGCCTTTTCTTTTGTTGTTGCAGCTGCCCGCAGTGCAGCCAGAAAAATTAGGCAGTCATGTACACGCACCAGAAAAATTATTACAGCGGCCGCTGCTAGCAGCGGTCTAAAAAATTCAGCAATCCGCCTGGAGTCCCGGACCCTGTTGGTGGTGGCGGAGAAGGTAGTCAAGCGGCCTGCAGGCAGACATGCTGTGTGGAGGGACTGGGAGCGACTTAGTCTTCTTGGGGCAGGCCAGGCAGCCAGTCACGCGGCGTGCAGGCAGAGATGCTGTGTGTGCGGGGACTGACTTAGTCTTGGGGCGGGCAGCAGCCCTCCGGGATCCATGCCTCATTCATTTTGATAAAGGTGAGGTACTTAACACTTTTGTGACTTAGGCGACTTCTCTTCTCTGTGACAATGCCTCCAGCTGCGCTGAAGGTCCTTTCTGACAGGACGCTTGCGGCAGGGCAGGAGAGAAGTTGAATGGCAAATTGGGACAGCTCTGGCCACAGGTCAAGCCTGCGCACCCAGTAGTTCAAGGGTTCCTCATCGCTGTTCACAGCAGTGTCTACATCCACACTTAAGGCCAGGTAGTCGGCTACCTGCCGTTCCAGGCGTTGGTGGAGGGTGGATCCGGAAGGGCTACGGCGAGGCGTTGGACTAAAGAACGTCCGCATGTCCGACATCACCATGAGATCGCTGGAGCGTCCTGTCTTTGACTGCGTGGACACGGGAGGAGGATTAGTGGCAGTGGTACCTTGCTGGCGTTGTGCCGTCACATTACCCTTAAAGGCATTGTAAAGCATAGTTGACAGCTGGTTCTGCATGTGCTGCATCCTTTCCACCTTCCGGTGAGTTTGTAACAGGTCCGCCACTTTGTGCCTGTACCGAGGGTCTAGTAGTGTGGCCACCCAGTACAGGTCATTCCCCTTGAGGTTTTTTATACGGGGGTCCCTCAACAGGCAGGACAGCATAAAAGACGACATCTGCACAAAGTCGGATCCAGTACCCTCCATCTCCTCTTGCTCTTCCTCAGTGACGTCAGGTAAGTCAACCTCCTCCCCCCAGCCGCGAACAATACCACGGGAAGGTGGAGCAGCACAAGCCCCTTGCGATGCCTGCTGAGGTCGTTCTCCTGCCGCTGTCCCCTCCTCCTCCTCCTCCTCCTCCTCCTCCCCCAAAGAAACACCTTGCTCATCATCCTCTGAGTCTGACTCGTCTTCTGCACACGACTTCTCTTCTTCCTCCTCCTCCTCCCCCCTCTGTGCTGCCGCAGGTGTTGAGGAAACAGCTGGGTCTGATGAAAATTGGTCCCATGCCTGTTCCTGCCGTAACGGTTCCTGGTCACGCTCATTCACAGCTTCATCCGCCACTCTACGCACAGCACGCTCTAAGAAGTAAGCGTAGGGAATTAAGTCGCTGATGGTGCCCTCACTGCGGCTCACCAGGTTGGTCACCTCCTCAAACGGCCGCATGAGCCTGCATGCATTTTCCATCAGTGTCCAGTTGTCGGGCCAGAACATCCCCATCTTCCCAGACTGTTTCATTCTACTGAAGTTGTAGAGGCAGTGGGTCACGGCTTTCTTCTGTTCTAGCAGGCGGGAGAACATGAGCAGGGTCGAGTTCCAGCGAGTCGGGCTATCGCAAATGAGGCGTCTCACCGGCATGTTGTTTTTGCGCTGAATTTCCGCAAAGCGTGCCATGGCTGTGTAAGACCGCCTCAAATGCCCACAGAACTTCCTGGCCTGCTTCAGGACATTCGCTAAGCCAGGGTACTTTGCCACAAATCTTTGAACCACTAGATTCATGACATGTGCCATGCAGGGTATGTGTGTCAGCTTCCCCATATGCAAAGCGGCAAGCAGATTGCTGCCATTGTCGCACACCACGTTGCCTATCTCCAGGTGGTGCGGGGTCAGCCACTCATCCACCTGTTTCTTAAGAGCAGCCAGGAGAGCTGCTCCAGTGTGACTCTCCGCTTTGAGACAAGACATGTCTAAGACGGCGTGACACCGTCTTACCTGGCATGCAGCATAGGCCCTGCGGAGCTGGGGCTGTGTAGCTGGAGAGGAGAACTGCCACTCAGCCAAGGAGGAGGAGGACAGCGAAGAGCATGTAGCAGGAGGAGAGGAGGTGGCAGGAGGCCTGCCTGCAAGCCGTGGAGGTGTCACAATTTGGTCCGCTGCGCCCTGCTTGCCATCGTTCACCACCAGGTTCACCCAATGGGCTGTGTAGGTAATGTAGCGGCCCTGCCCGTGCTTGGCAGACCAGGCATCCGTGGTCAGGTGTACCCTTGACCCAACGCTCTTCGCAAGAGATGACACCACTTGCCTCTCAACTTCACGGTGCAGTTGGGGTATTGCCTTTCTCGAAAAATAAGTGCGGCCTGGCATCTTCCACTGCGGTGTTCCGATGGCCACAAATTTACGGAAGGCCTCAGAGTCCACCAGCCGGTATGGTAACAGCTGCCGAGCTAACAGTTCCGCCACGCCAGCTGTCAGACGCCGGGCAAGGGGGTGACTGGCCGAAATTGGCTTCTTCCGCTCAAACATTTCCTTCACGGACACCTGACTGCTGCTGTGGGCAGAGGAGCAGGAACCGCTCAAGGGCAGAGGCGGAGTGGAGGAGGGTGCCTGTGAAGGTGGAAGGGAGAAAGCGGCAGAAGCAGATAATGCACCTGATGGAGGAGGAAGAGGAGAAGGAGGGTGGCTTTGCTTTTGTGTGCTGCTGCTGCTTTTGCTCAGGTGGCCATCCCATTGCTGTTTGTGCCTTTTCTCCAGGTGCCTTCGTAAGGCACTTGTCCCTACGTGAGTGTTGGCCTTTCCACGGCTCAATTTTTGTTGGCAGAGCGAACAGATGGCTTTGCTCCGATCTGAGGCACACACATTAAAAAATTTCCACACCGCTGAGCCACCCTGGGATGTGGGCACTATGGGGACCTCAGCAGCTGATGCTGAAGGGCAAGTTGGCTGGCTGTACATAGGTGGCGATACATGGTGCCGGACTCTGCCACCAGCTGTTTCTGACGAAGAGCTGCCCTAGCTTCTTTCAGCAACTTCTCTCCTCCTACTACTCTCTGACTCCCCCTCTGAACTGTCCCCCTCTTCATCTCCTCTATTGGGAACATACAGAGGATCCCTATCATCGTCATCATCGTAATCATCCTGCCCAGCTTCGCTTGCCTCAGACAAATCCAAACATGCACCATCAGTAGGTCCTTCATCCTCCTTACACGTTACATCCATAGTGTTGCCGGGTAACTCAAATATATGAGCTGGTGAAAATTCATCTGGCTGTAACAACAATGGCTGTGCATCAGTGATTTCAACACTAAATAATTCTTGCGAAGTGTCAAATGCAGCGGAAGTGGTGCTAGTAGTAGCGCTGGTGGCTGAGCAAGATGAGGTGTTCTGTGTCGCTAAATACTCAACCACGTCCTGACAATCTTGGGAGGTGATGGGACGTGCCTTCTTCCGAGCACTGTACTGTGGGCCAGGTCCACACGAAATTACATTTACAAGACCTCGCGCAGACCTGCCGGGTGGCCTTCCTCTGGCTCTGGCACTACCTCTTCCTCTACCTGTTTTGTCCATATCGGGTATGCACGGAGTGGTATATCACACTGCGTGCACTCACGTAGGTAGGTGGGTTCACTTAACTGCACAGGTATGCGCACTGATGCGGTGGGTTCACTAAACAGAACAGGTATACAGTGGCGGGTTCACTGAACAGGTATACAGTGGCGGGTTCACTAAACAGAACAGGTATACAGTGGCGGGTTCACAGAACAGGTATGCAGTGGCGGGTCCACTGAACAGAACAGGTATGCAGTGGCGGGTTCACTGAACAGGTATACAGTGGCGGGTTCACTAAACAGAACAGGTATACAGTGGCGGGTTCACTAAACAGAACAGGTATACAGTGGCGGGTTCACAAAACATGTATGCAGTGGCAGGTTCACTGAACACAACAGGTATGCAGTGGCGGGTTCACTGAACAGGTATACAGTGGCGGGTCCACTGAACAGAACAGGTATGCAGTGGCGGGTTCACTGAACAGGTATACAGTGGCGGGTCCACTGAACAGAACAGGTATGCAGTGGCGGGTTCACTAAACAGAACAGGTATACAGTGGCGGGTTCACTAAACAGAACAGGTATACAGTGGCGGGTTCACTAAACAGAACAGGTATACAGTGGCGGGTTCACAGAACAGGTATGCAGTGGCAGGTTCACTGAACACAACAGGTATGCAGTGGCGGGTTCACTGAACAGGTATACAGTGGCGGGTCCACTGAACAGAACAGGTATGCAGTGGCGGGTTCACTGAACAGGTATACAGTGGCGGGTCCACTGAACAGAACAGGTATGCAGTGGCGGGTTCACTAAACAGAACAGGTATACAGTGGCGGGTTCACTAAACAGAACAGGTATACAGTGGCGGGTTCACAGAACAGGTATGCAGTGGCAGGTTCACTGAACACAACAGGTATGCAGTGGCGGGTTCACTGAACAGGTATACAGTGGCGGGTCCACTGAACAGAACAGGTATGCAGTGGCGGGTTCACTGAACAGGTATACAGTGGCGGGTTCACTAAACAGAACAGGTATACAGTGGCGGGTTCACTAAACAGAACAGGTATACAGTGGCGGGTTCACAGAACAGGTATGCAGTGGCAGGTTCACTGAACACAACAGGTATGCAGTGGCGGGTTCACTGAACAGGTATACAGTGGCGGGTCCACTGAACAGAACAGGTATGCAGTGGCGGGTTCACTGAACAGGTATACAGTGGCGGGTCCACTGAACAGAACAGGTATGCAGTGGCGGGTTCACTAAACAGAACAGGTATACAGTGGCGGGTTCACTAAACAGAACAGGTATACAGTGGCGGGTTCACAGAACAGGTATGCAGTGGCAGGTTCACTGAACACAACAGGTATGCAGTGGCGGGTTCACTGAACAGGTATACAGTGGCGGGTCCACTGAACAGAACAGGTATGCAGTGGCGGGTTCACTAAACAGAACAGGTATACAGTGGCGGGTTCACTAAACAGAACAGGTATACAGTGGCGGGTTCACAGAACAGGTATGCAGTGGCAGGTTCACTGAACACAACAGGTATGCAGTGGCGGGTTCACTGAACAGGTATACAGTGGCGGGTCCACTGAACAGAACAGGTATGCAGTGGCGGGTTCACTGAACAGGTATACAGTGGCGGGTCCACTGAACAGAACAGGTATGCAGTGGCGGGTTCACTAAACAGAACAGGTATACAGTGGCGGGTTCACTAAACAGAACAGGTATACAGTGGCGGGTTCACAGAACAGGTATGCAGTGGCAGGTTCACTGAACACAACAGGTATGCAGTGGCGGGTTCACTGAACAGGTATACAGTGGCGGGTCCACTGAACAGAACAGGTATGCAGTGGCGGGTTCACTGAACAGGTATACAGTGGCGGGTCCACTGAACAGAACAGGTATGCAGTGGCGGGTTCACTAAACAGAACAGGTATACAGTGGCGGGTTCACTAAACAGAACAGGTATACAGTGGCGGGTTCACAGAACAGGTATGCAGTGGCAGGTTCACTGAACACAACAGGTATGCAGTGGCGGGTTCACTGAACAGGTATACAGTGGCGGGTCCACTGAACAGAACAGGTATGCAGTGGTGGGTTCACAGAACAGGTATGCAGTGGTGGGTTCACAGCACAGGTATGCAGTGGTGGGTTCACAGCACAGGCATGCAGTGGTGGGTTCAATGAACAGGTATACAGTGGCGGGTCCACTGAACAGAACAGGTATGCAGTGGCAGGTTCACTGAACAGGTATGCAGTGGTGGGTTCACAGCACAGGTATGCAGTGGTGGGTTCACTGAACAGGTATGCAGTGGTGGGTTCACAGCACAGGTATGCAGTGGTGGGTTCACAGCACAGGTATGCAGTGGTGGGTTCACAGCACAGGTATGCAGTGGTGGGTTCACAGAACAGGTATGCAGCCAGACAGGAACAAGTTAAGCCTAACTAATCTTTCCCTGAGAGACAGTCTGCAGCAGCTCGCCCTACTCTCACTAACGCAGGCAGCACACGAGTGACCGTAATGGCCGCCGCTGCCTGCCTTATATAAGGGGGGTGGGGCTCCAGGGGCTAGTGTAGCCTAATTGGCTACACTGGGCCTGCTGACTGTGATGTAGAGGGTCAAAGTTGACCCTCCATGTGCATTATGGGGCGAACCGAACTTCCGCAAAGGTTCGCCTGCGGGACGCGAACGCGAACCACTGAAGTTCGCATGGAACCGTTCGCAGGCGAACCGTTCGGCCCAACTCTACTTGTGCGTTGCTCGGTGGTGGATGGCGTCTGGAACTCTCCCAGCTTCCCTTTCAGACGTGGGTCCAGCATCAAGGTGATCCAGATGTCCTCCCTACTGACACATCTGGATCACCCGGGGGTCCCTACGAAGGCAGTGCAACATGTGCGCAGCCATGGGGAGCACGTGGGCATTGGCAAACACCTCTTCATCATCATCAACTAATTGAACATACCTGTCCTCTTCCTGTGCCGTGTCCTCCTCCTGATGCCACCATCCCTGTACAACGGCAGCGGCGCTCTGCTCCTCCTCCTCATTCAGGTTAGGGACTTCCAAATCCTCCTCCTCCACTATCTGTAAGTCCTCCTGTGAGCTGGACTGTGCTGCCAACTGCTCCTGCTCCACCTGGCTCAGGGATGCCTCCCCCACTTCCATCAGATCGCACATTGCCCTGTCCAGCAGACAAACCATGGGCTCCCACTCACACACGGAGGCCCGCTCCTTGCTGACCATCTTGGTTGCCTCCAGGAAGGGACTCAGCACCAAGCACACTTGCTGCATCAGTGTCCACTGAGTTGCATTGATCATGGGGACTTGCTGGTTGCTGGGGATGCATTGGTCCAAAATGTAGGCCCTGAGAGACACCCTGTGCTGGCACAGCCGCACCAACATGACCAGAGTTGAATTCCAGCAAGTTGGCACATCAATAATTAGGCGGTGTTGTGGCTTGCCATATTGCTGCTGTAGGCCGGACAGGTGTGCAGAGGCAGTGGCTGAGCGGCAGAAATAGTGCACCACCTCCCGGGCATCTTGCAGAAGGTCTTTCATGCCCCCGTAGGTGCGCATTAAGCACTGCACCACAAGATTAAGAACGTGGGCCAAGCAGGGGATGTGCTGGAGGTTTCCCTGCTGCACTGCAGCCACCAGGTTGGCCCCATTATCCCACGCAACATAACCACTTTCATGCCTCTGGGGGTCAGCCACCTCTCCTCCTGCAGCCTGAGGGTGGCCAGAGTGTGGGCGGCCGTCAGTTTGTCCTTCCAAAGGCTAACCAATTTTAGCAGCGCTTGGCAGTGGTGAGGACTGGCACTGCTGCTGCTGAGGCGGGCTTGCTTGCTGTGGGGTGTGGAGGGAATGGGATCACAGGAGCCTGCTGCATCCCCCCTGGTCCCACGTGGTGTCACCACCAAGTGGCGTGCTGTTGCTCTCTTGTCCACCACCCCTTCCACCAATGTCATCCAGTGCGCCTTAAAAGACAGGTAGCGGTTTGTCCCAAATCGGCTGCTCCACGAGTCCATTGTTATGTGGACCCACTCGCCCACGGCGTAGTCCTGTGAACAGGCCGCATTTGCCACTACAAACTTTTGGAGCGCTGGGATGGCGTGTCTCGAGAAATAGTGGCGGCTGGGGACTTGCCACTTGGGGATGCAAAACTGGAGCAGCGTGCAGATATCGCTCCCCTCCTGCACCAGGGAGTAGGGAAGGAGCTGTGATGCCATGGCCTGGGCCAGCAACCCATTTAATTTTCTGATGAGCTTGTGATTCGGAGGCAGAGGCTTGGTCAGACCCTGAAAGGTGTCGCTCAGCAGGGTCTGAGGCCGACGTTGTGGTGCAGGGGAAATAAAGGAGGCCAAGGAGGAGGACTGGCTGGCCTCACCAGCCTCAATTTCTGTGTCACCTGCCGAGGCCGCACTGGAGGGTGTAGTCCGGCACTTGCGTGCTGATGATGCTGCTGTGGTGGTGAGTCTTGTGCTCTGAGCACCCCCTGCTTGCAGTGCCTGCATCTTCTTGAACTCGGCATGCTCATCGCAGTGGTAGCTCTTCAGGTGGCCCTGGAGGGATGAGGTACCCATCTTGGACACGTTGCGCCCACGGATCAATTTTTTTCCGCATTTATTGCAGATAGCATAAGTTGTGTCCTGGCTAAACACTTCAAAAAACTTCCATATTGGGAACGTGAATGACCTGTGGCTCTGGCTGCTATGGCAAGCAAAGAGTGCATCTGCTCTCTCTGTAGTTGGTGTTTGCGTGGTGGTCGTGGTAGTAGTGGTGCTACTGCTGGTGTTGGTGCTAGGTGAAGCAGCAGCCTGTCTTCATCCACGCCCACTGCTGGACCTGCCCCTGCCTGGCATATGGCGATGCCCTTGCCTAGGTGACTCATCATTCTGCTTCGAGCTTTCTTCCGCGGACTTAGGCGGCACATACGGACGGTCCACAACATCAACATCATTATCATCAGGATAAAGCGCTTCTTCTGACTCCTCCACCTCCTCTTCTGCCCCTACATCCCCAGACACAGACCCCTCATCATCGTCAAAAAAGACTTGTGATGCTGGCCCGAGCAAACTCTCCTCCACATCAGTCCCCAGTAGGTCCTGAGCTTCAGCTATTAACATGTTCCCAGATGCCGGACTGAGGGACAGAATGCTCTCGTCTGGGGAGGGCTGCTGACCACTGGCTGCTGGAGTGGATGTCGAAGCAAGCGTGGGTCGTTGACTGCTGCTGCTGCTGCTGGGAGTGCTGCTCACAGCGGAGGTCTGGGATGAAGTCATGATGTCTATCAACAACTCAGGTTCAAGCTGCTCAACCACCACACGGGGACCCAAAGGTTTGAAAAATTGTGATTTTTCTTAGCTGTATGGGGTCGGGGTGCAACAGAGCCTGGGCTGACTCGGCCCAGGCTCTGTTGCACCCCGGCCCCTATACAGCTAAGAACCCTCTCCCTAGCCGTAGAGCAGTCCCAGAAGTGGCGGAGGCACTCCGTTTCCTGACACCCCCACGACCCCTGCTAGACATGTTGTATGACAAATATTTGAAGGTGGAGAAAGTGTGCTGATTTTTACAGTCACTATGTGTGTGAGCCTGGGGACAGACGGAATATAACAGGAGGCTTTTACTGAATTTTTTTAGTAAAGGAAAAAAAAAATTAAAAAATGAGTACAGTAATAGAAAACGAAAATCTGTGGACAACGCCGCGGTCTGCCTGCACTATGCGCAAATCAAACGGTTGCATACTAGTAGCACAGTACAATGTCACTGACTTAATTTAGTGACTGCACAACAGTGGCAGTGACTGTCTGCAAGTAGTAAGTGAAGATTATCACTGGCTAATGAGCTGAATATAAGTGATCAGTGATAAAGTAAACTAATAAACAGCACAAACAGTAGTGGACAGCTGTCTGCCTGCACTGTGCGCAAATCTAACAGTTGCACGCTAGTAGCACAGTACAATGTCACTGACTTAGTGACTGGACAACAGTGGCAGTGACTGTCAGCAAGTAGTAAGTGAAGATTATCTCTGGCTAGTGAGCTGAATATAAGTGATCAGTGATACAGTAAAATAAAATAATAAACAGCACAAACCGTAGTGGACAGCTGTCTTCCTGCACTATGCGCATATCAAACGGTTGCACGCTAGTAGCACAGAACAATGTCACTGACTTAGTGACTAGACAACAGTGGCAATGACTGTCTGCAAGTAGTAAGTGAAGATTATCACTGGCTAGTGAGCTGAATATAAGTGATCAGTGATACAGTAAAATAAAATAATATACAGCACAAACAGTAGTGGACAGCTGTCTGCCTGCACTATGCGCAAAGCAAACTAACAGCCAGGCTGCACACTAGATTAGTGCCACACAGTAGAAGGTCACAGAGTAAACTTAGTGACTGACCAGTGACAGTAACTGCAACTAACTGAAGATGATTGCTGGCTGCCTGGCTGGCTCAGCTAGCTAACAAGTATACAGTGCAGCAGTATAAGCAGTCTGAACCTGCCTGCCTGCATTAAGCACAGTAATCACTAGTACACTCTCTCACCAGGGCTGGCCTTTGACCTGAGCAGTCGCTCAGGGCGCCAGCTCTCTGGGGGCAACTATACTACCTACACTGGGGAAACTATGCTACCTATATGGGGACAACTATGCTACTACACTGAGGGCAACTATACTACCTATACAGGGGCACCTATACTACCTACACTGGGGGCAACTATGCTACCTCTATGGGGCAACTATACTATCTACACTGCACTGGGGGCAACTATACTACCTACACTGGATGCAACTATGCTACCTATACGGGGGCAACTATACTACCAACACTGGAGGCAACTATGCTACCTATAGGGGGAAACTATACTACCTACACTGCTGGACACAGCATGTATGATCTTCGTATCACTGCCCTGAAGGATGGCTTCAAAACGTCAAATGATCGATTAATAGCAGAAACACAATTTATAAATTGGTTTAAAGCAGTGGATAAATGCTTGAATAAGGACAAAAACTTTTTATATTGGTATGAGGCTGAGGATATTTAATGCCAAACAGTTTCTCAGCCTATATAACTAAATTTATGAACTCAGAATTTACGATGCCTCTGGGACAGTCCAACTCCCAAGTCTGGTAACATAGTGTAAACAAGGATTCTTATCTCCGCTAACAACCTTCCACCCCATTTAGATGTTCTGTTTCACTTAAAGAGGAACTCCAGTGAAAATAATGTAGTAAAAAAAGTGCTTCATTTTTTACCATAATTATGTATAAATGATTTAGTCAGTGTTTGCTCATTGTAAAATCTTTCCTCTCCCAGATTAACATTCTGACATTTATTACATGGTGACATTGTTACTGTGGGCAGGTTATTTAGCTGTTTCTAGCTGCTCTGGCTGTTAGACAGCTAATAACAGCTATTTCCTGTCTCTGAACATTGTTACATTGTAGCTGTTTGCCAGCAGTACCGCGGTCTTCAGAGCCTCTTGTGGGAGGGGTTTCAGCACAAAATCAGTCACACAGCGCCCCCTGATGGTCTGTTTGTGAAAATCATTGTCTTTCTCATGTAAAATGGGGTATCAGCTACTGATTGGGAAAAAGTTCAATTCTTGGTTGGAGTTTCTCTTTAAAGCATTTTAACCAGCTGCCGCCCGCGTCACGCCAGTAGGCGTGGCCGCAGCGGCAGCCCCAGGACCGCCTAACGCCGATTGGCGGAAGGTCCTTTCAATTAGAAATGCGGGCGATCGCGCGCGCGCGCATGCGCGCGCACATCGCCCGGCATCACTTGGGGCCCCCCTGTGTCATCAGCCCGCCGGCCAATTAGCAGCGCCGGCGGGCTGCGATCTTTCAAACGGCCCAATGCAAAGCGTATGATACACGTTGTTATGTAAACAACGTGTATTATACTGGCTGCCTCCTCCTCTCCTGGTCACAGCGCGCCCGGACCACCAGGAGAGAGGACGGCAGCCCTGCTCAGTAAGCCACACACGTTTCCCCGCTTGATCCCCCACCCGATCGCCGCTGATCACCCCCACAGCCCCCCTCACTGGCCCTGCCAAGGCGTCTGACTGAGGTCTGAGTGTCATCTGGTCGCCTGTCACAGCTCTGATCGAGGTCTGTATGACATGTGAGTGGCATGTGAGTGACATCTATTGCCTGTGAACAGTTTTTTGACTTCTGATTGATTGATTGATTGCGTTGTGATTATTGATCATCTGTGATTGCCCTGTGTTTTCAATTGCTGTATACATTGGTTGGCATCTGACAGCTGCACTGTGATTGATATCTGGTCGCCTGTCACAGCTCTGATCGAGGTCTGAGTGAGATCTATTGTCTGTGCACTGATTTTTGACATCTGATTGATTGATTGATTGATTAATGATTGGTATTTGATCATCTGTGATTGCCTGAGATTCCAATTGTTGTTTACATTGGTTGGCATTTGACAGCGGCGCTGTGATTGATATCTGGTCGCCTGTCACAGCTCTGATCGAGGTCTGAGTGACATCTATTGTCTGTGCACTGATTTTTGACGATTGATTGATTGATTAGTGATTGGTATTTGATCATCTGATTGCCTGAGATTTCAATTGCCGTTTACATTGGTTGGCATCTGACAGTGGCACTGTGATTGATATCTGGTCGCCTGTCACAGCTCTGATCGAGGTCTGAGTGAGATCTGAGTGACATCTATTGTCTGTGTACTGATTTTTGACATCTGATTGATTGATTAGTGATTGGTTTTTGATCATCTGTGATTTCCCTGTGATTCCAATTGCTGTTTACATTTGTTGGAATCTGACAGCGGCACTGTGATTGATATCTGGTCGCCTGTCACAGCTCTGATCGAGGTCTGAGTGACATCTATTGCCTGTGCACTGTTTTTTTGGCCAGTGAGTTAGCTAGGCCCCTTTTGTTAGGTAGTTAGCGCCCAGCCCACTACACCGCAATCACTATAAGTCGCTAATTAGCGTCATCACTGTCGCTAATCTGCATTGGTACTATATAGTATCTGTAAGTGATCAGTACTGATCACAGTCAGATCTATATAAGTACGTTAGGGTCACCTTAGAGTAGGCTCCACTAAAAACGCAGTGTTTGCCCGATCAGGCCTGATCGTTCTGCCGCACTTGCGTTCAGCCCTCCCCACCAAGTGAAAGAAATTTTTGTTTTCTGATCACTGCAAAAAAACACAATAGCTGCGACGCTATAAAGATCAGTTTTGATTTTTTTTTTTTTAAATCAAAACTGAGCGATCGCAGCTCTTTACTTAACAAATACTCCCATTTGCTAGACAGGTGCATTTTTTCCTGGGTGGTCTCAGAGGAATACCCCCTAAATTTAGCAGCCCAAAATGGCAAAAAAGATGTATTCCCTGCAAGAGGCCTACAGTATTATGGCCGAGTCGGGTGAGAGTGATTGGGACTTCTCATCCGATGAATCCGGCTCAGAATATGAACCTGTAGAGGACAGTGACTCTCTGACCGATAGTTCTGATGACGAGGTTGTGGTCCCTGCTAGCGCCAGGCGTTCCCGACCCCATGTCAGTGGACCACAGGTTGCGCAGGATCAACCTCAAGGCCAGCAGAGTGGTGCTAGCGCTGATCCAGATTTTGATGGTGAGGCATGCACCAACAGCGCAGCACATCCTGGACTTGAAACCAGTACTGCCGTAGACCCTGGTGAAGTGGCGAGCACCAGCATGGCAGTTGAAACTGGTTCGGTGGTACGTGCAGTAAGACCCCAGTCGCAGCCACCAGAAACACGGGCTCGTAGTACCCCTAGGCTCCCAGAGGTGCTGGCAAACCCTCATTGGAAGTTCCCTAATTCCGCCGCACCCGTAGTGCCCCCTTTCACCGCCCAGTCTGGAGTCCAGGTGGAGACAGATCATCTAGGATCGGCCCTAGACGCTTTTCATCTGATCTTCACCGAGGATCTCTACGACTTAGTCGTGGCAGAGACCAACCGTAAGGCCACACAATTTATCACCGCCAATCCGAACAGCTCCCATGCCCAGCCTTTTCGGTGGAAACAGGTTACAGTTTTCGAATTTAAAATCTTTTTGGGCCTTCTCCTTAACATGGGTCTAACTAAAAAAAATGTATTGCGGTCCTATTGGTCTACGCACCCAATACATCACATGCCCATGTACTCTGCTGCCATGTCCAGGTCACGTTTTGAGGACATCCTGCGCTTCCTGCACTTTAATGATGATACAACCTGTCATGAAAGAGGCCACGCTGACTATGACCGGCTCCACAAATTTCGGCCCCTCATAGACCACCTGTCATCCAAATTTGCAGATGCTTACACCCCTGAACAGAACATCTGTATAGACGAGTCCCTCGTACATTTTACCGGGCGCCTTGGCATTAAGCAGTACATCCCAACCAAGCGCGCCCGGTATGGGGTCAAGCTGTATAAGCTCTGTGAAAGGGCCACAGGCTATACATATCGCTTTAGGGTCTATGAGGGCAAAGACACAAAATTGGAGCCGGTCGGATGCCCTGACTACCTGGGGTGCAGTGGCAAGATTGTGTGGGACTTGGTGTCACCCTTATTCCACAAGGGGTACCATCTCTATGTGGACAACTACTACACAAGTGTGGCCCTCTATCAGCATTTGAAGATACTCGGAATTCCTTGCTGTGGCACCGTGCGGCCTAGTCGCCGGGGCTTCCCCCAATATCTCACTGCTACCCGACTTGCACGGGGGGAGAGGGCTGCCTTGTGTAATGACGACCTTCTTGCAGTGAAATGGAAGGACAAGAGGGACGTTTACCTTCTGTCGACCATTCACGGAGACACGACAGTCCAAATTCAGCGAGCAACTGAGGTTGTTGAGAAACCCCTTGCCGTCCACGACTATAATTTAAACATGGGAGGGGTGGACTTCAATGACCAGATGTTGGCTCCCTATTTAGTTTCCCGAAGGACCAGCCGCTGGTATAAGAAAGTGGCTATTTACTTGATTCAATTGGCAATGTACAACAGCTTTGTTCTCTACAGTAAGGCTGGGAGAACAGGATCCTTCCTTAAATTTCAGGAAGAGATCATTTCGGAACTCCTGTATCCAGGAGGGGCCGTGGCCAATCCCCCTGATGTAGTTAGCCGGCTACATGAAAGACACTATGCTTATGTCTTTCCGAGTACCCCAGGTCAACGCACCCCAAGAAAACATTGTCGTGTCTGTAAGAGGGATGGAATGAGGCGTGACACCACTTTTTATTGTCCCTACTGTCCTGACCAGCCTGCTCTATGCATAGGGGAGTGTTTTGAAAAGTTCCACGAACACATTCGCTATTGGAGTAGGGAACGTGAGACACAGTAGTAGTCTCTCAAGGCTCTTTCACACTGGAGCGATGTGTTGCAGCATATTGCCTAGCGAAAGTCCCACTTTGCGGTCCCCCCTTACGCCGGAAGTGGTTGACTTAAAGCTAGTGCATACCAACGCTACTGCGCGGCTCCTGTGTGTGAAACCAGACATCTGCTTTTGAGAGACCCAAATACATTGGAGTGATGGTTGCAGCATATTGCCTAGCGAAAGTCCCACTTTGCGGTCCCCCCTTACGCCGGAAGTGGTTGACTTAAAGCTAGTGCATACCTACGCTCCTGCGCAACTCCTGTGTGTGAAACCAGACATCTGCTTTTGAGAGACCCAAATACACAGGGCTGCCAGAAACCTCTCCTTTCACTTGGGACAAAGTGCATAGTGTACTTTGCTACATCTCTGTGCGATTTGCGCTTTGCACACTGTCCCATGGGGAAGGAGAAGTTTGTCCTCGGAAGGTAAGTTAAAAAAAAACAAACAAAAAAAAAACAGGTAAGCAAAAGTTCCAAATGTTATTGTTTGGTTAAAAAGGTTTAATAAAGTTTACGAATGTTAATGTTAATGAATTTCTTGCATTGCTGCTTGCTTGTTTTTTTTTTGTATGTTTTTTCTCTCTCTCTTTTTCCATCCTTTATCCTTCCAGGTGGACCGAGCGAACGACTGATCGACCAACCAGCTGCAGCACTGATGGTGCATCCTGACAGAAGCATTGCGCGTCTGTCAGATTACACACAAGTCGGTGCATGCAGCGCTGCAGGACGAGATTTCTCCTCCGCAGTAAGATACGTTTGTCAAGGCATATGAGCTGAGGGGTGGTGTTGGAGCTCCTATGCTTTGGCAAGCACTTTGTATCAAAACTGGCAAAAGTTTTTTTCATCCACATCGATCGATGTGAATGGATTAATCTGGTTTGCCAGGGCATAGGAGCAAAGTGGGTTTGGAAAATTTTGTGGGCGGTGCTCCTATGTCCTGGCAAACGCCATGCCCCCCTCTTTTTTCACATATTTCGGCAGATATTTTTTTCATCCACATTGATCAATGTGAATGTGAGAATCTTTGCCGTTCATTTTTCCTTTTATGGAGCAAAAAGTGCATCACCCGTATGCCCAATATAAGGAGTATAGCAGAAACTCCTAATACTGGCCATACATGTAATGTTTGTGGAGACGCTAAAATGCCAGGACAGACCCCCACAAGTGACCCCATTTTAGAAAGAAGACACCCCAAGGTATTCGCTGAGGGGCATGGTGAGTTCATAGAAGATTTTATTTTTTGTCATAAGTTAGCAGAAATGGATTTTTTTATTTTTTTCCCCACAAAGTGTAATTTTCCGCTAACTTATGACAAAAAATAAAATTTTATATGAACTCAGTATGCCCCTCGTGAAATACCTTGGGGTCTCTTCTTTCCAAAATGGGGTCATTTCTGGGGTGTTTTACTGTCCTGGAATTGTTTGGTGGGGGTCTAAATTGTGAGCAAGTTTGGGCAAGTTTGCGCAGCTAGCCTGCAAAAAAGTGTCACATATGTGGTATTGCCATTCTCATGAGTAGTAGTATAATGTGTTTTGGGGTGTCTTTCCACACATACCCATGCTGGGTGGGAGAAATATCTCTGTAAATGACAATTTAGTGTAAAAAAATGGAAAAAATTGTCATTTACAGAGATATTTCTCACACACAGGATTGGTTATGTGTGAAATACACCCCAAAACACATTATACTACTATTCCTGAGTACAGCGATACCACACGTGTGACACTTTTTTGCAGCCTAGCTGTGCAAAGGGGCCCAAAGTCCAATGAGTACCTTTAGAATTTCACAGGTCAATTTTAATTATTTGGTTTCCAGACTACTCCTCACAATTTAGGGCCCCTAAAATGCCAAGGCAGTATAGGAACCCCACAAGTGACCCCATTTTGGAAAGAAGACACCCCAAGTTATTCCATGAGGGGTATGGTGAGTTCATAGAAGATTTTATTTTTTGTCACAAGTTAGTGGAAAATGACACTTTGTGAGAAAAAAAACCTAAAAAATCCATTTCCACTAACTTGTGTCAAAAAATAAAATATTCTATGAACTCATCATACCCCTCATGGAATACCTTGGGGTGTCTTCTTTCCAAAATGGGATCACTTGTGGGGTTCCTATACTTCCCTGGCATTTTAGGGGCCCAAAACCGTGAGGTGTAGTCTGGAAAACAAATGAGTAAAATTGACCTGTGAAACTCATTAGACTGTGGGCCCCTTTGCACAGCTAGGCTGCAAGAAGGTGTCACACATGTGGTATCCCCGTACTCAGGAGAAGTAGTATAATGTGTTTTGGGGTGTCTTTTCACACATACCCATGCTGGGTGGGAGAAATATCTCTGTAAATGACAACTTTTTCCATTTTTTTACACACAATTGTCCATTTACAGAGATATTTCTCCCACCCAGCATGGGTATGTGTAAAAATACACCGCAAAACACATTATACTACTTCTCCTGAGTATGGGGATACCACATGTGTGGCACTTTTTTGCACCCTAACTGCGCTAAGGGGCCCAAAGTCCAGTGAGTACCTTTAGGATTTCACAGGTCATTTTGAGAAATTTGGTTTCAAGACTACTCCTCACGGTTTAGGGCCCCTAAAATGCCAGGACAGTATAGGAACCCCACAAATTACCCCATTTTAGGCAGAAGACACTCCAAGGTATTCAGTTAGGAGTATGGTGAGTTCATAGAAGATTTTATTTTTTTGTCACAAGTTAGCGGAAATTGATTTTTATTGTTTTTTTCACAAAGTGTCATTTTCCTCTAACTAGTGACAAAAAATAAAATCTTCTATGAACTCACCATACTCCTAACTGAATACCTTGGGGTGTCTTCTTTCTAAAATGTGGTCATTTGTGGGATTCCTATACTGTCCTGGCATTTTAGGGGCCCTAAACCGTGAGGAGTAGTCATGAAACGAAATTTCTCAAAATGACCTGTGAAATCATAAAGGTACTCATTGGACTTTGGGCCCCTTAGCGCAGTTAGGGTGCAAAAAAGTGCCACACATGTGGTATCGCCATACTCAGGAGAAGTAGTATAATGTGTTTTGCGGTGTATTTTTACATATACCCATGCTGGGTGGGAGAAATATCTCTGTAAATGGACAATTGTGTGTAAAAAAAATCAAAATATTGTCATTTACAGAGATATTTCTCCCACCCAGCATAGGTATGTGTAAAAATACACCCCAAAACACATTATACTACTTCTCCCGAGTACAGCGATACCACATGTGTGGCACTTTTTTGCACCCTAACTGCGCTAAGGGGCCCAAAGTCCAATGAGTACCTTTAGGATTTCACAGGTCATTTTTAGTGTTGGGCGAACATCTAGATGTTCGGGTTCGGGCCGAACAGGCCGAACATGGCCGCGATGTTCGGGTGTTCGACCCGAACTCCGAACATAATGGAAGTCAATGGGGACCCGAACTTTTGTGGTTTGTAAAGCCTCCTTACATGCTACATACCCCAAATTTGCAGGGTATGTGCACCTTGGGAGTGGGTACAAGAGGAAAAAAAAATTAGCAAAAAGAGCTTATAGTTTTTGAGAAAATCGATTTTAAAGTTTCAAAGGGAAAACTGTCTTTTAAATGCGGGAAATGTCTGTTTTCTTTGCACAGGTAACATGTTTTTTGTCGGCATGCAGTCATAAATGTAATACATATAAGAGGTTCCAGGAAAAGGGACCGGTAACGCTAACCCAGCAGCAGCACACGTGATGGAACAGGAGGAGGGTGGCGCAGGAGGAGAAGAAGGCCACGCTTTGTGAGACACAACAACCCCGGCCTTGCATGAGGGCAAGAAGCGTGCGGATAGCAGGCTTTGTACCGCCATGCAGTCATAAATGTAATAAAGATAAGTGGTTCAATAAACAGGGACCACGCGGCAACGCTAACCCAGCAGCAGCAGACGTGATGGAACAGGAGCAGGCGCAGGAGGAGAAGGCCACGCTTTGTGAGACACAACAACCCAGGCCTTGCATGAGGGCAAGAAGCGTGCGGATAGCAGGCTTTGTACGGCCATGCAGTCATAAATGTAATAAAGATAAGTGGTTCAATAAACAGGGACCACGCGGCAACGCTAACCCAGCAGCAGCAGACGTGATGGAACAGGAGGAGGCGCAGGAGGAGAAGGCCACGCTTTGTGAGACACAACAACCCAGGCCTTGCATGAGGGCAAGAAGCGTGCGGATAGCATGCTTTGTACCGCCATGCAGTCATAAATGTAATAAAGATAAGTGGTTCAATAAACAGGGACCACGCGGCAACGCTAACCCAGCAGCAGCAGACGTGATGGAACAGGAGCAGGCGCAGGAGGAGAAGGCCACGCTTTGTGAGACACAACAACCCAGGCCTTGCATGTGGACAAAAAGCGTGCGGATATAGCAGCAATGCTTTTTGCCGCCATGCAGTCATAAATGTAATACAGATGAGAGGTTCAATAAACAGGGCCCGGAAACGCAACACCATCCCAGATGTTCATTGGTCATGTTACTTGGTTGGGGTCCTGGAGTGTTGCGTAGTCATTTCCAATCCAGGATTGATTCATTTTAATTTGAGTCAGACGGTCTGCATTGTCTGTAGAGAGGCGGATACGCCGATCTGTGACGATGCCTCCGGCAGCACTGAAACAGCGTTCCGACATAACGCTGGCTGCCGGGCAAGCCAGCACCTCTATTGCGTACATTGCCAGTTCGTGCCAGGTGTCTAGCTTCGATACCCAATAGTTGAAGGGTGCAGATGGATGGTTCGACACAGCTACGCCATCTGACATGTAGTCCTTGACCATCTTCTCCAGGCGATCGGTGTTGGAGGTGGATCTGCACGCTTGCTGTTCAGTGGGCTGCGGCTGCATGGGTGTCAGAAAATTTTCCCACTCCAAGGACACTGCCGATACCATTCCCTTTTGGGTACTAGCTGCGGCTTGCGTTGTTTGCTGCCCTCCTGGTCGTCCTGGGTTTGCGGAAGTCAGTCTGTCTGCGTACAACTGGCTAGAGGAGGGGGAGGATGTCAATCTCCTCTCTAAAGTCTCCACAAGGGCCTGCTGGTATTCTTCCATTTTGACCTGTCTGACTCTTTCTTCAAGCAGTTTTGGAACATTGTGTTTGTACCGTGGATCCAGAAGGGTATAAACCCAGTAATTGGTGTTGTCCAGAATGCGCACAATGCGTGGGTCACGTTCAATGCAGTCTAGCATGAATTGAGCCATGTGTGCCAGAGTCCTACCAGAATCCTCATCATCCTCTTGTGAGCGTTGTGATAGTTGTTGTGATGCATCATAGTCGTCACCTTCCTCCTGGTCTGCTTCTGCTGACCATTCGCGTTGAATTGTGGAAGTCCAACGTGCACCGCTCTGGCCCTCGTCAGTGGTGGCATGAAATTCCTGCTCCAACTCCAGCTGTTCCTCCTCCTCTTCTTCGTCATAGCTGCTGGGGCCAGCGTTCCCTGAGGCGGATGGCCTGATGTTGGTACCATCACGCTGATCGTTTTCTCCTTCAGATTCCCCCAGTTGCATCATGACAGCTGTTTCCTTGATTTTTAACATCGACCTCTTCAGTAAACACAGCAGTGGTATGGTAATGCTGACTGAAGAGTTGTCACTGCTCACAAGCAACGTGGATTGCTCAAAATTTTGGAGGACTTGGCAGAGGTCCAACATGTTGGCCCAATCGGATCCACAGAAGCTTGGCAGCTGGCCGGATGCGCCTCGGTACTGCGCCGTCATGTACTGGACCACTGCACTCTTCTGCTCGCAAAAGCGGGCTAGCATGTGCAGCGTAGAATTCCAGCGCGTAGGGACATCACACAGCAAGCGATGGTGGGGGAGATTGAAGCGCTCCTGCATCTTGGCGAGTGCCCCCGAAGCAGTACTGGAATTTCTACAATGTTTGGACACTCGACGCACCTTCAACAGCAGATCGGGCACGCCTGGGTATGTCCTCAGGAACCGCTGAACTACTAGGTTCATCACGTGCGCCAGGCAAGGGATGTGTGTCAGCTTAGCCAACCTTAAAGCGCGAATGAGATTACTCCCATTATCACACACAACCATGCCCGGTTTCAGGTCCAGCGGTGCCAGCCACAAATCCGTCTGTTCCTTTATTCCCCTCCAAATTTCCTCCCCTGTGTGCTGCTTATCCCCAAGGCAGATTAGCTTCAGCAACGCTTGCTGACGCATGCCAACAGCTGTGCTGCACTGCTTCCACGATCCTACTGCTGCTGGGTTAGCGTTTCCGGATGAGGTACAGCTTTGAGATGCGTTGGAGGAGAAGGAGTCAGAGAGGTAGGTGCTGCTGTTATCCAGTGGGAGGGACGGCGGTGCAGCTGTTTGTGGCGTGGGCAACACCCGTGCCGTAGCAGGTGAGGAATCGCTGCCAGGCTCCACAAGGTTCACCCAGTGCGCGGTAAGGGAGATGTATCTACCCTGGCCGAACGCACTCGTCCAGGTGTCAGTGGTGAGGTGAACCTTGCAGGCAACGGCATTCTTCAAGCTTCGGGTTATTTTGCTGACCACGTGCTCATGCAACTCAGGCACTGCAGAGCGTGCAAAGTGGTAGCGGCTGGGAACCACGTAACGTGGGATGGCCACTGACATCATGCCCTTGAAGCTGTTTGTCTCCACCAATCGATATGGCAGCATTTCGCAGGCCAGAAGCTTGGCTATGCTGGCTGTTACTGCCACGGCCCGGGGGTCATTTGCTGGCAATTTCCTCTTGCGCTCAAACATCTCCGACACAGACAACTGAACCGTAGCGCTGCACACGGAAGGGCTGTTGGTTGTTGTGTTTGATGAACACTGGGAGACCTCAAGAGCACTACTCCGGAAAGTGACAGTGTCAGCGTCGTCTGATGTTTGTGAATGTTGTGAACCACGCAATGGCTGGGCTACTGCTGCTGCTGAGGCGGGTCTGGTGAACCCAAGGGAGGCAGTGTTGTTTCTGGTACCCTGTCCTGACGCGTTTGCCCAAAGAGTGGGATGTTTGGATAGCATGTGACGGCTCATGCTGGTGGTGGAGAGGTTGTTAATATTTTTCCCCCTGCTCAGGCGGGTCTTGCACACCTTGCAAATCGCCATGGTAACATCCTCAGTGCAGTCTTCAAAGAAAGCCCAGACTTTGGAGCACCTGCCTCCTTGCTGGCGATTTCTGTTTGCTCCTCTTTTGCCTCTCACTTGAACTTCCACGCTTGTGGTGCCTGAAATTGCGCGCCGCCTACCTTGTGGCACAAGGCGAACTCGTGCAGCAGTGTGTTCTTCAACAGACTCATCTGTGCTGCTGCTACGACGGCGATGTTCTCGTTCACAAACAAAATCTGGGTCTCTGTCCACATTGTCCATACCCTCCTCTTCCATCTCCTCAAACTCGTCATATGTCATTGTGGGCCACCGCCGTGGAGTAGAGCTCCCCACAACAACCTCTGCGCAGCACACTCCAACGTCGTCTTCCAGATCTTGTCGGCCGACCTCCTGCAATTGCAACCCCTCCTGCCCAAATTGCTCTGGGATTTGGGTTTCCGAGTCCTCTTCGGACTCGCCTCGTATTTCAGTGCGCGGTACATTTCCCACAGTTAACGGTTGTGAATCCAGGCACAACATTTCTGGCTGTTCCTCCATTGACCTTTGAAAGGTGGAAGTTTGTTGGGCTGGGAATAGCTCCTGCGAATACCCCATTGTGTCCTGAGGTAATTCATCGGACTGGTTATCTGGCAGTTGTGTGCGTGGTGTCGCTGCCGGTTGTGTCAGCTTTGTGCCCACTGGCTCCTTGTAACTGGCTGAGGACTCGGACCTCGTGCGTGATGTGCTGGTGCTGCTTACCCCACTGCTGGACGCTTGAGAGGTCATCCAAGTAATTATCTGGTCCTGTTCTTTTGGATTTGTGAGGGTTGTTGTCCTGGACAACATGGGTGGTATTGAGTGGGTTTTCTTGGGTGCTCCCCTGTGGCCTGTACGTGAACCGTCAGGGGAAACACCTCTTCCCTTGCCCCTCCCTCTTTCACCGGATTTCTTCCTCATTTCACTTATCCTTACAGTACACGCTGACTGGCAGCAGTACAGTGGCAGTACAGAAATGCTATACAGTACCACTATTCCCAGCAGCGACACAGAGCACAATGCTATACAGTGACGGGTGAGCGGTGTACCACTATTCCCAGCAGACACAGAACAGTGAACAGAATGCTATATAGTGTGGCTGAGCGAGCGGTGTACCACTATTCCCAGCAGACACAGAACAGTGAACAGAATGCTATATAGTGTGGCTGAACGAGCGGTGTACTACTGTTCCCAGCAGACACAGAACAGTACACAGAATGCTATATAGTGTGGCTGAGCGAGCGGTGTACCACTATTCCCAGCAGACACAGAACAGTGAACAGAATGCTATATAGTGTGGCTGAACGAGCGGTGTACTACTGTTCCCAGCAGACACAGAACAGTACACAGAATGCTATATAGTGTGGCTGAACGAGCGGTGTACTACTGTTCCCAGCAGACACAGAACAGTGAACAGAATGCTATATAGTGTGGCTGAGCGAGCGGTGTACCACTATTCCCAGCAGACACAGAACAGTGAACAGAATGCTATATAGTGTGGCTGAACGAGCGGTGTACTACTGTTCCCAGCAGACACAGAACAGTACACAGAATGCTATATAGTGTGGCTGAACGAGCGGTGTACTACTGTTCCCAGCAGACACAGAACAGTACACAGAATGCTATATAGTGTGGCTGAACGAGCGGTGTACCACTGTTCCCAGCAGACACAGAACAGTGAACAGAATGCTATATAGTGTGGCTGAGCGAGCGGTGTACCACTATTCCCAGCAGACACAGAACAGTGAACAGAATGCTATATAGTGTGGCTGAGCGAGCGGTGTACCACTATTCCCAGCAGACACAGAACAGTGAACAGAATGCTATATAGTGTGGATGAGCGAGCGGTGTACCACTATTCCCAGCAGACACAGAACAGTAAACAGAATGCTATATAGTGTGGCTGAGCGAGCGGTGTACCACTATTCCCAGCAGACACAGAACAGTGAACAGAATGCTATATAGTGTGGCTGAGCGAGCGGTGTACCACTATTCCCAGCAGACACAGAACAGTGAACAGAATGCTATATAGTGTGGCTGAGCGAGCGGTGTACCACTATTCCCAGCAGACACAGAACAGTGAACAGAATGCTATATAGTGTGGCTGAGCGAGCGGTGTACCACTATTCCCAGCAGACACAGAACAGTGAACAGAATGCTATATAGTGTGGCTGAGCGAGCGGTGTACCACTATTCCCAGCAGACACAGAACAGTGAACAGAATGCTATATAGTGTGGATGAGCGAGCGGTGTACCACTATTCCCAGCAGACACAGAACAGTAAACAGAATGCTATATAGTGTGGCTGAGCGAGCGGTGTACCACTATTCCCAGCAGACACAGAACAGTGAACAGAATGCTATATAGTGTGGCTGAGCGAGCGGTGTACCACTATTCCCAGCAGACACAGAACAGTGAACAGAATGCTATATAGTGTGGCTGAGCGAGCGGTGTACTACTGTTCCCAGCAGACACAGAACAGTACACAGAATGCTATATAGTGTGGCTGAACGAGCGGTGTACTACTGTTCCCAGCAGACACAGAACAGTACACAGAATGCTATATAGTGTGGCTGAACGAGCGGTGTACCACTATTCCAAGCAGACACAGAACAGTGAACAGAATGCTATATAGTGTGGCTGAGCGAGCGGTGTACCACTATTCCCAGCAGACACAGAGTGGCAGTAAACAGAATGCTATATAGTGTGGCTGAGCGAGGTACACAGAGTGGCAGTAAACAGAATGCTATATAGTGTGGCTGTGCAAGCGGTGTACTACTATTCCCAGCAGACACAGAGTGGCAGTAAACAGAATGCTATATAGTGTGGCTGAGCGAGGTACACAGAGTGGCAGTAAACAGAATGCTGAGCGAGCGGTGTACTACTATTCCCAGCAGCGACACACAATGACTGGGGGGGACCCTGGCTAGCGTGGCTGGAGCGCGAACTACCCTGCCTGCCTACCCAAAGCTAAACCCACAGACAAATGGCGGAGATATGACGTGGTTCGGGTATTTATTTACCCGAACCACGTGACAGTTCGGCCAATCAGAGCGCGTTCGGGTCCGAACCACGTGACCCGTTCGGCCAATCACAGCGCTAGCCGAACGTTCGGGGAACGTTCGGCCATGCGCTCTTAGTTCGGCCATATGGCCGAACGGTTTGGCCGAGCACCGTCAGGTGTTCGGCCGAACTCGAACATCACCCGAACAGGGTGATGTTCTGCAGAACCCGAACAGTGGCGAACACTGTTCGCCCAACACTAGTCATTTTGAGACATTTGGTTTCAAGACTACTCCTCACGGTTTAGGGCGCCTAAAATGCCAGGGCAGTATAGGAACACCACAAATGACCCCATTGTAGAAAGAAGACACCCCAAGGTATTCCGTTAGGAGTATGGTGAGTTCATAGAAGCTTTTATTTTTTTGTCACAAGTTAGCGGAAATTGATTTTTAATGTTTTTTTCACAAAGTGTCATTTTCCGCTAACTTGTGACAAAAAGTAAAATCTTCTATGAACTCACCATACTCCTAACGGAATACCTTGGGGTGTCTTCTTTCTATAATGGGGTCATTTGTGGTGTTCCTATACTGCCCTGGCATTTTAGGCGCCCTAAACCGTGAGGAGTAGTCTTGAAACCAAATGTCTCAAAATGACCTGTGAAATCCTAAAGGTACTCATTGGACTTTGGGCCCCTTAGCGCAGTTAGGGTGCAAAAAAGTGCCACACATGTGGTATCGCTGTACTCGGGAGAAGTAGTATAATGTGTTTTGGGGTGTATTTTTACACATACCTATGCTGGGTGGGAGAAATATCTTTGTAAATGGACAGTTGTGTGTAAAAAAAAATCTAAAAAATCTCATTTACAGAGATATTTCTCCCACCCAGCATGGGTATGTGTAAAAATACACCCCAAAACACATTATACTATTTCTCCTGAGTACGGCGATACCACATGTGTGACACTTTTTTGCAGCCTAGGTGCGCTAAGGGGCCCAAAGTCCTATGAGCACCTTTAGGCTTTACAGGGGTGCTTACAATTAGGCACCCCCCAAAATGCCAGGACAGTAAACACACCCCACAAATGACCCCATTTTGGAAAGTAGACATCCCAAAGTATTCAGAGAGGGGCATGGTAAGTCTGTGGCAGATTTCATTTTTTTTTGTCACAAGTTAGCAGAAATGGAAACTTTTTATTATTATTTTTTTTGTCACAAAGTGTCATTTTCCGCTAACTTGTGACAAAAAATAAAATCTTCTATGAACTCACCATGCCTCTCAGTGAATACTTTGGGATGTCTTCTTTCCAAAATGGGGTCATTTGGGGGGTATTTATACTATCCTGGAATTTTAGCCCCTCATGAAACATGACAGGTGGTCAGAAAAATCAGAGATGCTGGAAAATGGGAAAATTCACTTTTTGCACCATAGTTTGTAAACGCTATAACTTTTACCCAAACCAATCAATATAGGCTGAATGGGTTTTTTTTAATCAAAAACATGTTTGTCCACATTTTTCGCGCTGCATGTATACAGAAATTTTACTTTATTTGAAAAATGTCAGCACAGAAAGTTAAAAAAATCATTTTTTTGACAAAATTCATGTCTTTTTTGATGAATATAATAAAAAGTACAAATCGCAGCAGCAATTAAATAGCACCAAAAGAAAGCTGTATTAGTGACAAGAAAAGGAGGTAAAATTTGTTTGGGTGGTAAGTTGTATAACCGAGCAATAAACAGTTATAACTGCAGTGGTCTGAATTGTAAAAAATGGCCTGGTCTTTAGGGGGGTTTAGCACTGCAGTCTTCAAGTGGTTAATGACATGTATTTATGCTTGAAAAAGAAAATCTATGTATCCCCTTTTGATGTTGCATGTATAAAGGTGTCCGTACCACCAGCATGCAAGCATACAGGATTGTAAGCCCGACAAAGGCTGCAAAGCCGAAAGCTCGCTTATTCTTATTCTTTTTTGTTAGCCAATAAATGGTATCATCCTGATTTAAAACTTCTTGCTTTTACTGATGGCTAACACGGTACAATACCCTACTGTACCTATACTGGGGGCAAGTATGCTACCTATACGGTGGCAACTATACTACTTACACTGGGGGAACTATGCTACCTGTATGAGGCAACTATACTACCTACACTGCATTGGGGCAACTATGCTACCTATACGGGTGCAACTATACTACCTACACTGGAGGCAACTATGCTACCTATACGGAGCCAACTATACTACCTACACTGGAGGCAACTATGCTACCTATACAGGGGAAACTATACTACCTACACTGGGGTCAACTATGCTACCTATACGGGGGCAACTATACTACTTACACTGGGGGCAACTGTACTAGCTACCTATACTGGGACAACTATACTACCTATACAGAGGATGGCGCGCAAAGAGGATGGGGGGCACCAAAATCAGGTTTCGCTCAGGGTGCAGTGAAGCCTAAGGCCGGCCCTATCTCTCACTATGACTACTACACTCACTGACTACATCTATCTGAAGTAAAAACTCACTAACAGGCTAGCTAACTAAATACAACTAACAAGTACACTATCAGAGCAATGTAAGGACTGAAAATGCTGGGTTTTGACACACAAAACGCTCTTGCTTTAGCAACAATGGCCTGGAGATGATCCTCTCAGTGCCACAGTCTCAGCAAGGACGGAGCTTTCCAGTATGGCTGAAGCTTTTTATAGAGAAGGGGAGGGCATAGCCTCCTATGATTGGTTGCTAGGGCCTGGCTGGGGGCCTCTGATTGGCCCAGGGACGTCATTTCCGCCCAATCACGACCTAACCCCGGATTTTTTCCGCGTCAATGATCAGAAATGGATCCGGCTTTAAAAAAAAAACACAGCATGTCATGGCTGTGTTCCGTGGTTCAATTTCAATCCACAATCCGGATTTCGGAGCCGAATAGTCAAAAAATTCTCGTGGTCCATGAGTAGCCGTGGACCACAAGTTTGTGGTGAGCACCATTAATGGAAGATCACAGGCTCAGTTCAAGTTAAGGCTCAAAGTGGCAGACCAAGAAAAATCTCGGATAGACAGAAGCAACGAATGGTGAGAACAGTCAGAGTCAGCCGACAGACCAGCACCAAAGACCTACAACATCATCTTGCTGCAGATGAAGTCACTGTGCATCGTTCAACCATTCGGTGCACTTTACACAAGGAGAAGCTGTATGTAAGAGTGATGCAGAGGAAGCCCAAGGCACAAACAGAGCTGCTTGTGGTATGCTACAGCACATTTGGACAAGCCAGCTTCATTTTGGAATAAGGTACTGTGGACTGATGAGTTATTTGGGCATATAAAGGAGCGTTATGCATGGAGGAAAAAGAACACAGCATTCCAAGAAAAACATCCGCTACCTACAGTAAAATATGGTGGTGGTTCCATCATGCTGTAGGGCTGTGTGGCCAGTGCAGGGACTGAGAATCTTGTCAAAGTTGAGGGACGCATGGATTCCACTCAGTATCAGCAGATTGTGGAGACCAATGTCCAGGAATCAGTGATAAAGCTGAAGTTGCGCCGGGGCTGGATCTTTCAACAAGACAACAATCCTAAACACGGCTCAAAATCCACTAAGGCATTCAGGCAGAGGAACAAGTACAACGTTCTGGAATGGCCATGTCAGTCCCCAGACCTGAATATAATTGAAAATCTAGTACACAAAAGATGCTGATTGCCCGGCACTCAGTAGTGGGGGGATGGGTAGGTCTGCTGCACCATATGATGGTATAAGACCCCGTCCTACTCCTTTCTGCAACTTGGTTCCTTGTGTATGGAAGCGTGCAAACAGGCTATTTTAGTCATCAATTCGTATACAGTACACACAAGACAGTCCGTGCACTGCTTCCTTAATACACGTTTATTTCTCCAATAATTGTCATCAGCAGGTGGATAGGCACATATACAGTAACAGCTTATGTTCATATACATATGTGATTAAGCGATCTGACCTGTGCCATGGACGGGTGCGGGAGTGTGACCAGGGGATGAGAGGACTGCGCAACAGCCGTTTCGCGCCGGTGTGGCGCTTGTTCACGTGCAGATGTCCTAGGGCAAATGGCGGTGTGTACGGGCTTCCGTGAAGTTACTCGGAAGCCCCGCCCACCACGCTCGTCATTGGCCCTTTGGTGCTGGGTAGTGATTGTGCGGGAAGCTGAGGGGGAGGAGACCGGCCTGTGACGCTGCATTTGTTCAGTGGTTGCCATGTCAATGAGGGACGCGTGTGCATTAATAACAGATCGCCGTACCTTGGCGAATAAAACTTTTGTGCATACTTTAACTTTACCCTGTGTTTAGTGCTCATAATCATAACATTGTTAGTGCATGTCAAATTCATTATAAAACTTTGAAACACTAGTGCGTTTTTTGTGCCTTTTTGAGGGACCCGCATCGTACTGGGCTAAAGTGACTGTCAATGCTGTGCCTCAATCTCCACCTGCTATCTGGCTGATAAAACAACTTTATTTAAATATTCATCTAAAAACACCCTCATATCCCTGCTTAAAATCACGGTGAGGTTGAGAGGGGGGATAATGAGGATAGGGACACAAGCCTCTGGACAATACCTAAAAAGATACATTGTGTTATCCCCACCCCCTTCGCTTTTTCCACTATTCCCATCCAGACTGGGCTACAACACTCCAGTCAGCACCCTTCCATTTGTAGGGAACTAAATTGGGAAGTAAAGGGGGGGGGAGGAAAAAAAGGGGGGGGGGAACCCCTACCTTTGCCCACCTGAAAGGGCATGTATGCTTTACTGCTCAATTTTACAAGGGGGTCCTACAGGTACTAGCCAGAGGGCCAAATCAAGCAAAATGGGAGGGAGAGAGAGAAAAGGGGTGGACCCTTAATGTGCCCCCCGGGGCAAAGCTATCCTGAATCGCAGGGATGTAGTAAGCGGGGAGGCAGTGCATGTGTGCGATGGTTCTGTCTTGGGGAGGGGGGAAGGACGCCACCGGGGTGCACATCATCCCCATGCGGCGTCCACCCACCCCCCCAGGGCAATGGACGGGGGCATAGCCACCTCCCTTCCTGTGCCCTTCTGGGCCACGGTGCCATCCACAAACCAATTGCACTTGCCTCACCCCAGCACATCCCTACAGATGGTGTGCCCACCCGGTGTATGCCCATGATTTGTGATGCAATACTCTGTGGGTCTGGGGCACATGGAAAAGTGGGTGCCCATAGACTACGGCACATGTCCATCAGGACCCACTGTTTCCAGGGGGAAGAGAGAGAGAGAGGAGGGAAAGAGGAGAGGAGAGAGGTGGGGAGAGGGAGAGTCAAACGAGGCTCCCATTCTTGGAGAGACTTGAAAGTGGGGATCAAGAAGGGGGATTGGATGGAGGAGGAGGGGGCGAGTAAGTACGAGTGTACGAGAGGGGAGGAGTCTGGGAAACAAGTTCCCGGGTGCCAAGAGAATCAAGGACGAGGGAGCCACCCCCTGTCCATCACATAGCCCAGAGATGGTAGGAGGGCCTCAGCGTTATGGGTCAAGGAAGCAAGATAGTTCGAGCCTATCATTGAGGCCGACGGGCCCCATTGCCTCCGTTCGCAAAATTACACGTGATTCGCGTCGGGTCAACTCCTGATCCCTGTTACCTCCTCTTCTGGAGTTCGTAACATGTAGGAGTCCCGCAAATTTCAAACACTTGGCTCTACCTCCATGAGATTCCCTAATATGTTCAATCAGGCGTGGGCACCCCTTCCCAGACTTGATGGACTTGAAGTGCTCCCCCACCCTTTCCTTTAGTGGCCTGGTTGTTTTGCCTACATAAAAGAATTGGCAGGGACAGAAAATGACGTAGGAAACAAACTTGGTCTGGCAGGTGATGAAGGCTCTCACCTCCCACTGTATTCCCCCTAATCTGAGATTCGTGCCTTCCAACATTTGTGGACAGTATTTGCATCTGCCACATCTGTGGTTGCCTTTAGGGCGTTCATTGGTCAACCAATTAGTTGGTACCACGGAGCGATACTCGCTCCGAGTCAGGATATCTCCTAAGGTAGGGGCTCTCCTGTACACCACCCGGGGCGGGATCAGGGAAACTTTTTGCACCGCGCGATCTCTGGTTATGAATGACCAGTTTTTCTTTATAACCTGTGAGAGTTTCCTGGTCATGGGGGTATAGTCAAAAGTACAGGTGATGGAGCCGCCCTTATCAGGTTTCGGCTGTCTAGCTAAAAGGGTGGACCTCTCCATCCCTCTAGCCCTCTCCCTAGCTGTCTCCAGGGCAGCCTCATCGTAATTCCTTGCCCGCAGGCGTGCAGTGAGCTCTCCCGCCTGTGCCTCAAATGTCTCTAGGTTGGTGTTGTTGCGTCTGAGACGTAGGTACTGGCCGTAGGGCAGGGATGACTTAACATGTTCAGGGTGGTAGCTATTCCTATGTAGCAATGAGTTCACGGCTGTGGATTTCCTAAAACCCTCACATATCAACCTAGTCCCGTCCGGTTTAATCAAAAGATCCAAAAAGCATACCCCACCGTCATTAATCTCCGACGTGAAGCACATGTTGATCCTGTTGACACTGAGGTGCTCCATGAACTCCCCAAATTCCCCGACCGTTCCCTGCCACACGACCAGCACATCGTCCACATAACGCGACCACACCTTGATTCTTAGGAAGCAAGGAAGCAAGATAGTTCGAGCCTATCATTGAGGCCGACGGGCCCCATTGCCTCCGTTCGCAAAATTACACGTGATTCGCGTCGGGTCAACTCCTGAACCCTGTTACCTCCTCTTCTGGAGTTCGTAACATGTAGGAGTCCCGCAAATTTCAAACACTTGGCTCTACCTCCATGAGATTCCCTAATATGTTCAATCAGGCGTGGGCACCCCTTCCCAGACTTGATGGACTTGAAGTGCTCCCCCACCCTTTCCTTTAGTGGCCTGGTTGTTTTGCCTACATAAAAGAATTGGCAGGGACAGAAAATGACGTAGGAAACAAACTTGGTCTGGCAGGTGATGAAGGCTCTCACCTCCCACTGTATTCCCCCTAATCTGAGATTCGTGCCTTCCAACATTTGTGGACAGTATTTGCATCTGCCACATCTGTGGTTGCCTTTAGGGCGTTCATTGGTCAACCAATTAGTTGGTACCACGGAGCGATACTCGCTCCGAGTCAGGATATCTCCTAAGGTAGGGGCTCTCCTGTACACCACCCGGGGCGGGATCAGGGAAACTTTTTGCACCGCGCGATCTCTGGTTATGAATGACCAGTTTTTCTTTATAACCTGTGAGAGTTTCCTGGTCATGGGGGTATAGTCAAAAGTACAGGTGATGGAGCCGCCCTTATCAGGTTTCGGCTGTCTAGCTAAAAGGGTGGACCTCTCCATCCCTCTAGCCCTCTCCCTAGCTGTCTCCAGGGCAGCCTCATCGTAATTCCTTGCCCGCAGGCGTGCAGTGAGCTCTCCCGCCTGTGCCTCAAATGTCTCTAGGTTGGTGTTGTTGCGTCTGAGATGTAGGTACTGGCCGTAGGGCAGGGATGACTTAACATGTTCAGGGTGGTAGCTATTCCTATGTAGCAATGAGTTCACGGCTGTGGATTTCCTAAAACCCTCACATATCAACCTAGTCCCGTCCGGTTTAATCAAAAGATCCAAAAAGCATACCCCACCGTCATTAATCTCCGACGTGAAGCACATGTTGATCCTGTTGACACTGAGGTGCTCCATGAACTCCCCAAATTCCCCGACCGTTCCCTGCCACACGACCAGCACATCGTCCACATAACGCGACCACACCTTGATTCTTACACGAAACGGGTTTAAGGAACTCAGGACGTAATCCCCCTCCCAGGCTCCCAAAAAGAGCCCGGCATAGGTACATGCCACAGAGGTCCCCATGGCCGTCCCGGAGGTCTGGTGGTACCACCTTCCATCGAACAGAAATGCGTTATGTGTTAGGACATACCTGAGGCAATCGCACAGGTAGTCCTTGTACCCCGTGTCTTTGTTTGTCCTATCAAGGTACCGGCGCACTGCCTTTATACCCTCCTCATGGGGTATACGGCTGTACAGGCTCTCCACATCAATTATGGCGAGCCTGTACCCCGGTCGCCACTCTGCCTTCTCGACAATATTGATTGCATCTAGCGTGTCTGCCAGGTAGCTGGGAACCCCCACAAGGAGGGGGCGCAACAAATGATCCAAAAAGCGGGAGAGTCGCTCCGTAAAGGACCTACACCCCGACACTATGGGCCTACCCGGGGGATTTGACATCGATTTGTGTAGTTTGGGAAGGTGGTACCACACAGGGTACCGGGGGGGACACGGGCAATAAATCTGTGGCCAACCTCTGTGGCATGTACCCCAATTCGACTCCCCGCCTTAGCAAAGTGCGGAGAGTCGCCTGGTACTTAATGGTCGGATTGCGGTCTAGGCGTTTATATTGGTCGCCATTCTCCAACTGCCTATAAGCCTCTCTCGTATAGGCCTCTCCTGACATGATCACAACATTTCCCCCCTTGTCCGCCTGTTTCACCACCAGGTCCCGACACTGCTTGAGCCATCTTATGGCCCTTCTCTCTGTACCACTCAGGTTGTCCGGCACCCTATCATAACAGAGGGCCCTCATCTCGTTCGCGACCTGGTGGAAAAATTGATCTATTGGCGAACCAGGGGGGATCTGCACCACCCGTGTGGACCTACACGCCCGGAAGGCCCCAGGATTACCCAGGCCTAAACAGAGGTTGGGGGGATTTTCTTCTTCCATGGAACAACCACCACCCTCCTCCCATAGCTCCTCCAGTATCCGGAGTGCCTCCATCTCGGCCTGGTCCCAGTCCACCATGGGACTGAACCCTAATGTGGACTCTGGGGTTGCCATCATCGAAGGGCCTCCATCACTCTGTCCTTGGAGCCCCACATCACCATTACTGTGTATCTGATTGAGCATCATTTTTCTGGTCGTTTTATAGAGATCTACAAAAAAGTCCACAAAGTCAAAGTCCCTGGTAGGTGAAAAGCCTAAACCCTTTTTAAGGAGGGTCAGACATGCTTCCGGGATGGCTTCCCCAATTAAATTAACCACCTGCAACTCCCCCGCATCACCCCCCTCCCCTCTACTCCCTGGTTCTCCTCTTCTTCGTGCTGTTGCTCCCTTGGGTATTGCTGACCGCCACCGGGGAGTCCCAAGTCACTGTCCTTTCCAATCTTGTTCCGCCCTCTGCCTCCTCGGCGGACTCGTTTCCTAAAGGGGTCGAGGCACATGGTCTGGGGGTTGGTTGCTTGGGTTTCGGATCCAGGTTGCCCCTTTGCTTTTTCTTCCTAAACTGTTTGGGTTTTGGACGCTTCGCTCCTTTCTCGTCCTCCGTGCCCGACCCAGAATCGGTTGTCCAATAACCTTTCCCTTTCTTGGGGGGAACCCCCTTGTTGGGAGTGCCTCCCTGGCCCCAGTAGAATATTCTCCCCTTCTTAAAGTCGTCCTGGTCTCGATGGAATTTTTTCAATTTCCTTGCCTTCAGCTCGTTTTGTATGGGTAGAATCTTTTTCTCTATTTTGGTGATAATTGTATCAAAATTCTCCTCCGTTGTAGTCTCCTGCAGCAACTCTCTGATCTCCTGCAACTCTCCTGATATCTTGTTGTGTTCTACTATGGTCCGCTCCCTCACGATCTCCTGCAATGTCCTACAATAATTCAGATGGGCTGTCACAGACCGGTCTCCTCCCCCTCAGCTTCCCGCACAATCACTACCCAGCACCAAAGGGCCAATGACGAGCGTGGTGGGCGGGGCTTCTGAGTAACATCACGGAAGCCCGTACACGCCGCCATTTGCCCTAGGACATCTGCACGTGAACAATAGCCACACCGGCGCGAAACGGCTGTTGCGCAGTCCTCTCATCCCCTGGTCACACTCCCGCACCCGTCCATGGCACAGGTCAGATCGCTTCATCACATATGTATATGAACATAAGCTGTTACTGTATATGTGCCTATCCACCTGTTGATGACAATTATTGGAGAAATAAACGTGTATTAAGGAAGCAGTGCACAGACTGTCTTGTGTGTACTGTATATAATTGAAAATCTGTGGTGTGAGTTGAAGAGAGCTGTCCATGCTCTGAAGCCATTAAACCTGAATGAACTAGAGAGGTTTTGTAAAGATGAATGGTCCAAAATACCTTAAACCAGAATCCAGACTCTCATTGGAACCTACAGGAAACGTTTAGAGACTGTCAGCTGCTGGTGTTGGTCCACTGTGTTTTATCAATGGCAGGGTCAATGCAGCTAGCTATCAGGAGATTTTGGAGCACTTCATGCTTCCATCTGCTGAAAAGCTTTATGGAGATGAAGATTTCATTTTTCAGCATGACCTGGCACCTGCTCACAGTGCCAAAACCACTGGTAAATGGTTTACTGACCATGGTATTACTGTGCTCAATTGGCCTGCCAACTCTCCTGACCTGAACCCCATAGAGAATCTGTGGGATATTGTGAAGAGAAAGTTGAGAGACGCAAGACCCAACACTCTGGATGAGCTTAAGGCTGCTATCGAAGCATCCTGGGCCTCCATAACACCTGAGCAGTGCCACAGGCTGATTGCCTCCATGCCACGCCGCATTGAAGCAGTCATTTCTGCAAAAGGATTCCCAACCAAGTATTGAGTGCATAACTGAACATAATTATTTGAAGGTTGACTTTTTTTGTTTTAAAAACACTTTTCTTTTATTGGTCGGATGAAATATGCTAATTTTTTGAGATTGGAATTCTGGGTTTTCATGAGCTGTATGCCAAAATCATCAATATTAAAACAATAAAAGGCTTGAACTACTTCAGTTGTGTGTATTTGAATCTAAAATATATAAAAGTCTAATGTTTATCAGTACATTACAGAAAATAATGAACTTTATCACAATATGCTAATTTTTTGAGAAGATCCTGTATTTAACTGACATTTCTTATCATAACAACCAACGATTTATACAGGAAAATCATGATGATTAACAAGGTTGTCTAAACTTTTGCATCGCACTGTAACTGCTATCTTTAGGGGTGGGGAGTGCAAAAAACAAAGGCTACCCTTTAAAAGGGAAGAGGAGGTCCTTGGGAAGAGGGGTGACACCATGCCCCACTGAGAGACACCAACCCCAGAAGCCACCTTTTCTCTTCAACCCGCAAAGGATGATGGGCCACCACCTCTAATGGGTGGCAGACTATTCTGCTGCCTTGTGGCCACCAGGTCACGATCTGAGGACTGCCATACCACCAGTGATGGTAAGAATAGGAGGGCAAACTCTGCAGTGGGGGAAGCGAGAACTGACATGAAGGGCTGGCTGGCCGATCTGGAGGAAAGGACTGTCAGAGTGGACTAGAGGTAAGGACTGGCAAAGCAGAATGGAGAAAAGGACGGGCAGGGTGGACTGGAGTGACTGGCACGGTGGACTGATTGACAGTACAATGACTAGACAAGACAGCATTGCTGTGTGATGACAAAACATCACTGGGCGCTGTTTCGCCAGGATTCAAATAATCCTAGTCTTTGCGCTAATGCTGTGACTCCGCCCCCGATGCTCACATACACCATCCAAATGGTTAAACTGCTGCTGTTCAGGAAGATGGCGCCTTAATTGGCAGCCATGGCCACAGGATTCTGGCCTTTTCTTGTTTTTTCTTCTCTTTTCCCTACCATTTCACCTTGCCCCCCCCCCCCCCTCGAGAAAGTGTAGTCTAGTGTATCCTGGGATGTTGGTGCAGGGTGTGGGGAGTTTGGGACCTGGATTTTTTCCACCTTGCCACTGCCTGGGTCCATTGTCCGTGCAGGTACAGGGTTGTGGTGTCAACTGCTGGTACCCAGGAGGTCGGGGCTCCACTGAGGTTGGAAGACACCTCGCTGATCGGGACACCTTTGGCCTCGCTAGATGCCGGCTCCATCCATTGGATGCTGCTGCTGCTCGCCACGGCAGGGACACCTTTGGTTCAGCACTTTATGATGACGCTAATCCGGAAGTAAGGGCCGCTACGGCAGGATGCTTCTGTGACAGCCAGATTATCTTGACTAGCCCTGCTGAATGCTGCCCAGGAGTCAGGAACCACCATAGAAATGAACACTAATGCACCTTCTGAACTGGAACTAGGGATGCTCACCGCGTTCCGCGGATTAATTTTTCCGCGATTCCGGCCGGAATTTGGTGGTTCCGTTCCGTCGCATCGGAACGGAATTGCCATAGTGCTATAGCGGAAATTCCGCAGAACGATGCGTAATTCCGGCAGAATGCAGATTTTTGTAAGCCAATCACAAGGAAGCCCCTAGAAGAAGCTTAAGAAAAAAAAAGAAGCTTTTTCTTCATGAAAATAGGAATTTCTGCACCAATTACAGTGTTAACAAAAACCAATCAATCCTATGTTAGCAACCAGCTCCCTAGCTATCTCACCTATCCCAACCATTTTGTAAAAGTCCCATAGCTTACAAGACACCTCCTGCGGCGCCAAAACCACCGCCATGGAACCACCGCCAGGTCCCATATCTTACGCGACACCTCCTGTGGCGCCAAAACCACCGCCATGGACCACCGCCAGGTCCCATAGATTACACGACACCTCCTGCGGCGCCAAAACCACTGCCATGGAACTACCACCAGGTCCCATAGCTTACGCGACACCTCCTGTGGCGCCAAAACCACCACCATAGGACCACCGCCAGGTCCCAAAGCTTACGCGACACCTCCTGCGGCGCCAAAACCACCGCCATGGGACCACCGCCAGATCCCAAAGCTTACGCGACACCTCCTGCGGCGCCAAAATGACCACCATGGGACCACTGCAAGGTCTCATGGCGTAAGCGACACCTGCGGTGCCAAAACGACCGCCATGGGATCTCCGCTAGGTCCCATGGCGTAAGCGACACCTCCTGCGGCGCCAAAATGACCGCCATGGAACCACAGCTAGGTTCCATGGCATAAGCGACACCTCCTGTGGCGCCAAAATGACCACCATGAGACCTAGCGGTGGTCCCATGGCGTAAGCAACACCTCCTGCGGTGCCAAAACGACCGCCATGGGACCACCTCTAGGTCCCATGGCTTAAGCGACACCTCCTGCGGTGCCAAAACGACCGACATTGGACCACCGCAAGGTCCCATGGCTTAAGCGACACCTCCTGCGGTGCCAAAACGACCACCATGGGACCACCGCAAGGTCCCATGGCTTAAGGGACACCTACTGTGCCGCCAAAATGACCGCCATGGGCCCACCGCTAGGTCCCATGGCGTAAGCGACTCCTCCTGCGGTGCCAAAACGACCGCCATGGGACTACCGCTAAAATAAAATCCCACCCCAAAAAAATCCCCCCCCCCCCCAAAAAAAAATGACCGGGGGAACAGCCACTGGGTCCCATGGGCTACCATTCAGCATAAACAAGGTTTCATTTGCAATTACTTTAATTTTGTCGCTGGAATGCGGAATTCTGCGGAAATGTAATGGCGACGGAATTTAGCGCTGGCGAAATTCCGCAATTCCGGCGGAACGGAATTTGCTCTTTCCGATCATCCCTAACTGGAACATCTTGGCCAGTACTGCCAGATGTCAGCAATCTGGATCCTCAGTAGAGTTGGGCCGAACCTCCGATTTTAGGTTCGCGAACTTCCGCGGAAGGTTCGGTACGCGTTAAAGTTCGCGAACCGCAATAGACTTCAATGGGGATGCGAACTTTGAGAAAAAAAAATTTATGCTGGCCACAAAAGTGATGGAAAAGATGTTTCAAGGGGTCTAACACCTGGAGGGGGGCATGGCGGAGTGGGATACACGCCAAAAGTCCCCGGGAAAAATCTGGATTTGACGCAAAGCAGCGTTTTAAGGGCAGAAATCACATTGAATGCTAAATGACAGGCCTAAAGTGCTTTAAAACATCTTGCATGTGTATACATCAATCAGGTAGTGTAATTAAGGTACTGCTTCACACTGACACACCAAACTCACCATGTAACGCACCGCAAACAGCTGTATGTACAACAGGTATGCAGTGGCGGGTTCACTGAACAGAACAGGTATACAGTGGCGGGTTCACTGAACGGTACAGGTATACAGTGGCGGGTTCACTGAACACAACAGGTATGCAGTGGCGGGTTCACTAAACAGAACAGGTATGCAGTGGCGGGTTCACTGAACAGAACAGGTATACAGTGGCGGGTTCACTGAACAGAACAGGTATGCAGTGGCGGGTTCACAGAACAGGTATGCAGTGGCAGGTTCACTGAACACAACAGGTATGCAGTGGCGGGTTCACTGAACAGAACAGGTATACAGTGGCGGGTTCACTGAACACAACAGGTATGCAGTGACGGGTTCACTGAACAGGTATACAGTGGCGGGTTCACTGAACACAACAGGTATGCAGTGGCGGGTTCACTGAACAGGTATACAGTGGCGGGTCCACTGAACAAAACACGTATGCAGTGGCAGGTTCACTGAACACAACAGGTATGCAGTGGCGGGTTCACTGAACAGGTATACAGTGGGGGGTCCACTGAACAGAACAGGTATGCAGTGGCAGGTTCACTGAACACAACAGGTATGCAGTGGCGGGTTCACTGAACAGAACAGGTATACAGTGGCGGGTCCACTGAACACAACAGGTATGCAGTGGCGGGTCCACTGAACACAACAGGTATGCAGTGGCGGGTTCACTGAACAGAACAGGTATACAGTGGCGGGTTCACTGAACAGTACAGGTATACAGTGGCGGGTTCACTGAACACAACAGGCATGCAGTGGCGGGTTCACTGAACAGAACAGGTATACAGTGGCGGGTTCACTGAACAGGTATACAGTGGCGGGTTCACTGAACACAACAGGTATGCAGTGGCGGGTTCACTGAACAGGTATACAGTGGCGGGTCCACTGAACAGAACAGGTATGCAGTGGCAGGTTCGCTGAACACAACAGGTATGCAGTGGCGGGTTCACTGAACAGGTATACAGTGGCGGGTCCACTGAACAGAACAGGTATGCAGTGGCGGGTTAACTGAACACAACAGGTATGCAGTGGTGGGTTCACTGAACAGGTATGCAGTGGTGGGTTCACAGAACAGGTATGCAGTGGTGGGTTCACAGAACAGGTATGCAGTGGCGGGTCCACTGAACAGAACAGGTATGCAGTGGCGGGTTCACTGAACACAACAGGTATGCAGTGGCGGGTTCACTGAACAGGTATACAGTGGCGGGTCCACTGAACAGAACAGGTATGCAGTGGTGGGTTCACAGAACAGGTATGCAGTGGCGGGTTCACAGAACAGGTATGCAGTGGCAGGTTCACTGAACACAACAGGTATGCAGTGGCGGGTTCACTGAACAGGTATACAGTGGCGGGTCCACTGAACAGAACAGGTATGCAGTGGCGGATTCACTGAACACAACAGGTATGCAGTGGTGGGTTCACTGAACAGGTATGCAGTGGTGGGTTCACTGAACAGGTATGCAGTGGTGGGTTCACAGAACAGGTATGCAGTGGTGGGTTCACAGAACAGGTATGCAGTGGCAGCCTGGCAGGTTCACTGAACAGGTATGCAGTGGTGGGTTCACTGAACAGGTATGCAGTGGTGGGTTCAATGAACAGGTATACAGTGGCGGGTTCACTGTACACAACAGGTATGCAGTGGCGGGTTCACTGAACAGGTATACAGTGGCGGGTCCACTGAACAGAACAGGTATGCAGTGGCAGGTTCACTGAACACAACAGGTATGCAGTGGCGGGTTCACTGAACACAACAGGTATGCAGTGGTGGGTTCACAGAACAGGTATGCAGTGGCGGGTTCACAGAACAGGTATGCAGTGGCAGGTTCACTGAACACAACAGGTATGCAGTGGCGGGTTCACTGAACAGGTATACAGTGGCGGGTCCACTGAACAGAACAGGTATGCAGTGGCGGATTCACTGAACACAACAGGTATGCAGTGGTGGGTTCACTGAACAGGTATGCAGTGGTGGGTTCACAGAACAGGTATGCAGTGGTGGGTGCACAGAACAGGTATGCAGTGGCAGCCTGGCAGGTTCACTGAACAGGTATGCAGTGGTGGGTTCACTGAACAGGTATGCAGTGGTGGGTTCAATGAACAGGTATACAGTGGCGGGTTCACTGTACACAACAGGTATGCAGTGGCGGGTTCACTGAACAGGTATACAGTGGCGGGTCCACTGAACAGAACAGGTATGCAGTGGCAGGTTCACTGAACACAACAGGTATGCAGTGGCGGGTTCACTGAACAGGTATACAGTGGCGGGTCCACTGAACAGAACAGGTATGCAGTGGCGGGTTAACTGAACACAACAGGTATGCAGTGGTGGGTTCACTGAACAGGTATGCAGTGGTGGGTTCACAGAACAGGTATGCAGTGGTGGGTTCACAGAACAGGTATACAGTGGCGGGTCCACTGAACAGAACAGGTATGCAGTGGCGGGTTCACTGAACACAACAGGTATGCAGTGGCGGGTTCACTGAACAGGTATACAGTGGCGGGTCCACTGAACAGAACAGGTATGCAGTGGCGGATTCACTGAACACAACAGGTATGCAGTGGTGGGTTCACTGAACAGGTATGCAGTGGTGGGTTCACAGAACAGGTATGCAGTGGTGGGTTCACAGAACAGGTATGCAGTGGCAGCCTGGCAGGTTCACTGAACAGGTATGCAGTGGTGGGTTCACTGAACAGGTATGCAGTGGTGGGTTCAATGAACAGGTATGCAGTGGTGGGTTCACAGTACAGGTATGCAGTGGTGGGTTCACAGAACAGGTATGCAGCCAGGAACAAGCTAAGCCTAACTAATCTTTCTCTATGAGAGACAGTCTGCAGCAGCTCGCCCTACTCTCACTAATGCAGGCACACGAGTGACCGTAATAGCCGCCGCTGCCTGCCTTATATAAGGGGGGTGGGGCTCCAGGGGCTAGTGTAGCCTAATTGGCTACACTGGGCCTGCTGACTGTGATGTAGAGGGTCAAAGTTGACCCTCCATGGTGCGTTATGGGGCGAACCGAACTTCCGCAAACGTTCGCCTGCGGGACGCGAACGCGAACCACGGAAGTTCGCATGGAACCGTTCGCAGGCGAACCGTTCGGCCCAACACTAATCCTCAGGAGTGTCAGACATCACCGCTGGTTTATTTCATCACTGCTAAACCTTCGCCGCCCTCTGACCCCCACTTCAATGTCTCCTTAGGGATAACAGATGATTTGCCAAGTGCGACTGATGGCACCTTAGTATGGCAGCCTCGGCTCTTGGCTTTCGGACATTTTCACCCCTTACTCTCACCATCCAACCCTCCCTCCCTCCAGAACCTGTATGAGCCAAAACCAATTCCAGGTACAACCCCAACCTTTGTACTTTGCGAAATAAATTATTTTGATCTCTGGCTGATCTCCAGGAATGGGGTAGGTGGACGCTGCAGAAGATGATAGTCCCACTGCTGGATCCTCCTAGAGTGTGTGTGTAAGGGTGATTGACATTGCCTAATTATGCTTAGTAAACACTATGTTATGTGGGTTACACATCGTGAGCTCGATTCACAAAGCGGTGCTAACTCAGTTAGAGACTTTAGGCGTGATAACCATTGCACCACGCTGGTGAAAAGCCAGTTTAGGTGTGATAAGTTTAGGCATGATAAGTTTAGGCATGATGAGTTTAGATAAGTTTAGATTGTGCGCAAAGTCCCGCACGCAAAGTAGCGCCATTAAACTCTATGCAAAGTGCACCAGACTTTGCTGGCGCAAAACTTTTGATCAGCTGTGCACTGCGGTGCTAACCGAGTTGGTGCTTAAACTTATCACGCCTAAACTTATCACACCTAAACTTATCATGCCTAAACTTATCACACCTAAACTTATCACACCTAAACTTATCATGCCTAAACTAAGTTTAGGCGTGATAAAGGGCTTTTCACCAGCGAGCTAACTGTTAGCACCGCTTTGTGAATCAGGCCCCAATTATGATATTTAAAAGGCATTCTGCCTAATTATCTTCTTTTGGGGCACTGCCTACCAGGTTTCCTCCGAAAATAAGCCATAGCTTGCAAATAAGCCCTAGCTTTAATTTCGAGCATACTCAAAATATAAGCCCTTGCGGCAGCTACTATACAGAGGAGTATGGATGGATTTCTGGGCAGGCCCCCAAAGCCCTGGACCAGGGCGCCGTATGCAAATGGCAACCGCTGGTTGGGAGCCTGCTGTCCATGCCATTTCTATACCTAGCAAGGTCGCCGTCTTCCCGTTCGGTCCATAGCGTAGTCGGAGACATTTTGACTTGACTGACAGCAGGCTAGGCTGCAATGAGCCTGCAGCCGCTGCCTGCTGTAAAGTGAAGTTCTGTTCTTCCCCAATTTGGCGATTCCCCACATTTAGCTGCCCACTGCACACACGCACAGTCTGCAGTGTGCAGAGCAAAGAGGGTGGCTAAATGTGGGGAATTGTCAAATCAGGGAAGAACAGAAGGAGCCCGGAGCAGAATCACTTTACAGCAGGCAGCAGCTGCACACTCATTGCAGCCTAGCCACTGTCATTCACAGCCTGAATGCCCTGACTCCACTCTAGCGCTGCATTCTGCTGCCGCCTATCAAAGGCTTCACGTGGCAGGGAATGCTCAGCAACTGAGGTGCACATTGGTACTGATAAGGTCAAAGGACCTGCCACGCCACTGGGGGCTGAAGGATTGAGTGTCAGAAACCCCAGGCTGCAGGTGCAGGGCGAGACCTCTGTGGAGGTTTGAGAGTACTGCTGACTCAAGTGTCTGGAGGGAGCAAGGGAAGGTTACTTAAAGTGGACCCAAATTAAAAATACAAGATTTCAGAAATAAAATCTCTTTTCTAAATTATAATAATAAATAGCAGCCTTTTTTCAGCTGCATGATGACAAATATAAAATATTTTACATTTATTGTAGGAACTCCTCCCTTCCTTTCATATTGCTGGGAAAAAATCCGGCAAACTGGTGGAGTAGGTGGTGTCCGGCAAAGGAGTAATTGCTAATGGCTGCCACCTGTATAACCCTAGTTTTGAAAAGAAAAGGGTGAAAAGCATGCACTGAAATGCTCATAGGCTTGAAGGAGTGTGTATTAATCTTTGTATGTGTCAGTGGTGCAACTAAATATTAGTGTAGCACTGACTCCCACAGGAGCTGCTGTAAGAGTTGGGTTCTCCTACTGTCCCCAGTGATGACCCGTCCTGTGAAAGGACCCTTTAATACTCCGACACACCAATAACTATAAGGGGTTTTATTAGGGGCAGACAAGATGCCCTGTGAGAAGGGTGTGGGCAAATAGGATTCACAATGGTATAGGGGTACAATGGCATCAGATAAAAGCAACAGCTTAGTGACAATGGGTTAGTGAAGCAGAAACAGCAGTTCAATAGTGCAACAGTCATAAATAGAGTTTGTTCCCCTGTCCACCAGTGAAGAGACGCTGCCCCTTAATGCACTGGGTGAGAGAGAGACAGACTGCTGTACAATTCTTTACAATCAAACAGGCAAACAGTTATATGCAATTCACACAAATAGCAGAGGAGGTGCAACTAGCTACTGCACTTAGCTAAAACATTTCAAACCCTGACTAACCACTGGCCAGTGGTGAAACTGCTATAAAGTCTGCTAGCGATGGGGCCCATTCAAGTTAAAGTTGGAGCGCTCAGACCTTCAAGAGAAGGTATTTGTAATCCACATGGCATGACCAGCTCTCCAAAGGACTCCGAGCTGAGAGGGGCAGGGGCCCCTTCTCGCTTGCCAGGCAAAAGCACAATTAAACCCAAAGTACTGTGGCCACAGGCCCCTCACCCATCTAGTCGCTGCAGCAAGAAACCCTCAGGAATGGCTTGTCCTCTGGGCTGGGTGAGATGATTCCTCCTGTCTGGTCGCTGGTGGCTTGTTTCGAATCCAACTCCTGCGATCCTGGCTTAATCGCCTCAATTGGAGCCTGGTTGTACTCCTCCTTCTGCCCTGGTCCGTTCCTCTGAACCACACGAAGATCCTTTACGCAGAGGCTGGTCCAGAGAGATCTACATCTCTCCAGCTTCTTTCCTTTTGTCCCCCTGTCCTTTGTTCTCTCTCTTCCCTTCCCCCATCACCCCCCTTTGTCCACTTCTTTTAGCTCTGAAAGAGGGGTCAGGTTTCCATCGTGTGGTGGGTATAAATATTGCAGTCTCAATCCACTGATGTTACACTCTCCCCCCACTGAAAGTCTTTGGTCCCCAAAGAACAAAGTTTTAACTACAAATTAACTTAATACCTACATGTAACTAGGTAACTGAAGCTATCCTGAGTTGTGGGCAGTGGGACTTCCCACCATGGTGTGTCGGGTACAGGGCAGGAGGTATCACACACTGGTACAGTGGTCTGATGGACTTGTGTCTCAGTAGATCTGCAGACGGTGGTGATGGCTTCTTCAGAACTGTTTCCTCTGGAGTCATATGTCAACCTCAGGGGAGGTTTGATCTGTCGCTTGGTTCTCTGCTCCATAGGCTCTAGGGGTTCTCTGGCAGGGAATTCAGTTACAACCTCTCTCGCGGGGGATTCTGTTACAATCTCCCGAGGTGGCATTGATGAGGTCTCAGCAATAGTTTGGGTCTCTCCTTCCTCTTCAGGCTCAGTGGGTACCTGTTCTGGCCCCTCCTCAACCTGGGCCCGTGGTATGAATTCTTGTGCATCAGCTCTTAATGGTCTAGAGTAGGTGTCCTCTATAGGCGGTGTGGAAACAATAGGGTCAAACCGCCACAGCCATTCCATCTCCAGGTCCTCTTCCTCGTCATCCTCTTCTTCCTCTGCAGTAGAAGGCAATTGTGACCGAGTTACTGGGGTTCGTTTAGGCAGGGATGGTTCACGTGGAGGGGGCACCCGCACTGTTTCATTCAGTGGTAGAAGGTGATTGCGGTGCCAAGTCTTCAAGGGCCCTGTCTTCCCCTCTGGACGGAGCTGATACACTGGAAGGCCGGGCAACCGTGCACAAACAATGTATGGCTGTGAGCTCCACCGGTCAGCTAACTTTTGCTTCCCATGAAGGCCCAGGTTCCTCAATAACACCCGGTCACCCGGTTGTAAGTCATGGACCCGAACCCTCAGATCATATCTTCTCTTGTTTTGCTGTTCACGAATATTGGAAGCACTTTGGGCCTTTTCATAGGCAGTTTTCAGGTTCCTCCGAAGTCGGTCAACATAGCCTTTATGAGATGCAGCTGAAGTCCCATCAGTGGAGATGCCAAAGGCAAGATCCACTGGTAGTCGAGCTTCTCTCCCAAACATTAGCATGTAAGGTGAATATCCTGTTGTATCATGCTTTGTGCTGTTGTATGCATGGACCACTGCTGAGACATATTTACTCCAGTGCTGCTTCTTTTCAGAGGTAAGTGTCCCTAACATATTCAAAAGTGTGCGATTGAACCGCTCGGGTTGCGGATCGCCCTGGGGGTGGTAAGGAGTAGTCCGTGACTTTTGCACCCCCAGCACTTGCAATAACTCTTTGATGAGTTTACTCTCAAAGTCTCGACCTTGGTCTGAATGAAGCTGCTGCGGTAGACCATAATGGACAAAGAACTTCTCTACTAGCACTTTTGCTACTGTGGAAGCTTTTTGGTCCCTTGTGGGGAAAGCTTGGGCGTATCGGGTGAAGTGATCAGTCACCACTAAGATACTTCCTTGTCCGCTCATATCTGGTTCCAGGCACAGGAAATCCATGCATACCAACTCCATGGGGCCTTGGCTCTGTAGGTGGCCCATTGGGGCAGATCTAGTGGGCAAGGTCTTTCGCTGTATACACCGCAGACATGAGTGACAGTAGCTTTCTATTTCAGCTCTCATACAGGGCCAGTAGAATCTATCTTTGACTAGGCCGAGAGTCCTCTCTGCTCCCAAATGACCATGGTCATCATGCAAGGCCACTAGTATTGTCTCTCTGTGTTTTTCAGGAAGGAATAACTGCCACTTTTCTTCCAGATCATCAACAGGAGCTCTACGGTAGACCAGTCCATCTCGGAGCTGTAGCCGATTCCATTCTCTGTAAACCATCTTGGCCTTCTCAACAGATTCAGTTTGCAGGAGCTCTGGTCGTTGGCTTTCTAGGGCCTCCAGGGTCAGTCGGCAGAGGGGATCTTCTGACTGGTCCTGCTTCAGATGCTTTTTTCTGAGGATGGGCAAGCTCCCATCCTTCAATTGGGTCAGGTTGCAGTAGAGTTTGGGGACCCCTTTTGTACTGACTCCAACAACTTCAGCCCCTGTCACTCCTCTGACCCAATGTTCTGCCCCCTGGCACAAGGCTTGTATCCCTTCTGGGGTCAGCTGAGTCCAGTCTCTTTCCGAAGCTCCAGTGTTATGAGGCCTTCTGGACAGGGCATCAGCATCTCTGTTCCCCACTCCTGGTCGATACTTCAAGCTGAAGCGGAACTCAGCCAGTGCAGCTAGCCATCTGTGTCCTGTAGCATCTAACTTAGCAGTAGTGAGGATGTAGGTGAGTGGGTTGTTGTCTGTCTTGACTACAAACTCAGCCCCATACAGGTAGTCCCTGAGCTTGTCTACTACTGCCCATTTAAGAGCCAAGAACTCCAGCTTGTGGGTAGGATAGTTCTTCTCAGATGGGGAGAGACTCCGACTCACATAAGCAACAGGTCTTAGATGCCGTTCATGCTCTTGGTACAGCACTCCACCGAGCCCTTCTCTACTAGCATCCACATGCAGTTCATAAGGAAGAGTAGGATCAGCATAGGCTAGGACTGGGGCATGGGTTAGACTCCACTTCAGCTGCTGAAATGCTTCCTCACAACAATCGGACCACTCTTCCTGTATTGACTCTTGAGGTCTTCTGGGCCCTTTAGCTGATTGAGCCTTGTCTGAAAGTTTCGAGTGACTTTCCTCACCTTCATTCTTTAAGAGCTCAGTAAGGGGTTGGGCCATCTTGGCAAAACCCTCCACAAATCTTCGGTAATAGGAGCAAAACCCCAGGAATGATCTCAATCCGGCTACATCTTGCGGTCTAGGCCAATTGAACACAGCTTCCAGCTTCTTGGGGTCTGTGGCCACGCCTTCAGCTGAGACTACATGCCCCAGATAGGTGACAGATGGTTGGCAAAACTGGCACTTCTCAAGGGACAGTTTCAGTCCTTCTTCCTGAAGTCGACTCAGTACTTTCTCCAGCCTTTGCTCATGCTCCTCCAGTGTTCTTCCAAAGACAATCACGTCATCCAGATACACCAAGACTTCTAGCAGATGCATGTCTCCCACTGTGCGCTCCATCAGCCTCTGGAAGGTTGCAGGCGCTCCTGAAAGACCTTGAGGCATTCTTTCAAATTCGTAGAACCCCAAAGGGCAGATAAAAGCGGTCTTCTCTTTGTCATCGGGGTGCATGGGAATTTGGTAATACCCACTGCGCAAATCCAGTACACTGAACCACTTAGCTCCTGTTAGGCAATGTAGGGCATCTTCTATTCGTGGGGTTGTGTACTGATCTGGGATGGTACGACGGTTAAGAGTGCGATAGTCTATGCACATTCGGATGGAACCATCCTTCTTCCGAACCACCACTATGGGAGAGGCATAGGGACTTCGGGATTCACGGATCACTCCAGCTCTCTTCAACTCTGCAATCTGTTCCCTCAAATCTTTCAAATCCCCAAATGGAATCCGACGAGATCTCTCTCTGAAAGGCTTGTCTTCCTGTAGGCGTATGCGATGTTGAGTACTTTTCGCACACCCAACATCAAATTCACTCTTGGAGAATAACTCTTGCCGTTTCAGAAGCAGGGCTTGAATCCTGCTTTTCCATTCTGGAGATATCGGGGAGTCTGCTGGGTAGAAGCAGTCTACAGGGATTCCATCTTCAGCTCCCCCCACTGAAAGGGATGGCGAAATTGGGGTGACTGAGCCCACCTGTCCAAGAAGCATCCGGGCTTTAATCCTCACTGGGGAGTCAGTGGTGTTACAAACACTGACGGAGATCTTTCCTTGAGCCTTCTGTAGTGCCTTTGTTGGGATCACTTCAGGGATCAACTCTATCCCGGGGGCTGTCTTCTCTCCAGGGATGGTTTCTAGCAGGACATGCGGTCCCGGCAGATCCCAGCTCAGTCTTACTGAAGCCTGAAGGCATGCCACTTCCCCTGGTTGCAGCAGTTTCTCCTTCTTCCCCAATCGCCACAATCTTCCTACTCCGTCGGCTGGAGCCCTCTGTTCTTGGACTAAACGTTGGTAGACTGGATGAAGCATGGGGTGCACACCTTCTGGTGGTAGATCATAGCAGGAGGCTATGGGGGACAAGATTCGTCTTATCAGGTCTGTATTAGTCCCCACAATTAAAGAACTTCTCACTGAACCTGGGGGTCGAGAACATACAATGGCCAAGGTGTCAAAGGTTCCCGGTTGCCCAACAACCAGTGGGTCAAAGGTCAACTTGATCTGCAGATACCCATCATAGGGGAGCTGCTCGGTTCCAATTCCCCAGATCTCTAGGTCTTTTAATTCTCGCAGGGGCAGGTGCTGCAGATACTTATCATAGAAGTCCCGATATAATAAAGTCACTTGTGCACCTGAGTCAAGTAACGCTCTTGTGAAGATGCCCTCTATTTGAACAGGCACCACTGGAGAGGGGCCCACTAAGTTAGCAGGGATTTGCCTAGAAGGAGGTGTACTTGTAGGCCTGGCTGGTTGAGCTTGTACTCCTTTTGGCCTCCTGTTACGCTCTAAGCGATGCTCCTGGTGGCCTTTCTCACATTGATGTGTATTTCTCCCCTGTACACTGGGGCCCATTGCTGAGGGAGGCGTATTTGACTGTCTCTTAGGAATCCGGTGCAATGTCCTACTCAAGGGTTCCTGTACGATTTCCCAGTCAGCCTTTTAATGCGGGCTGGAGCTGTCTGAAGCAAGTGGGCTCCCGGCTTGCTCCTTCACCGGGGCCCTCTGAAGTTTTCCGCTGGCTTGGCAGGTAAAACATCCTGTAGTGCCTGGCGCACTTCCTCTGTTAAGGTCCGAGAGTGCCGGGGTTTAGGGCATTGGGCTCGGTAATGTCCAGTTTGCCCACAATTAAAGCACTCTACTCCGGCTGAATATCTTCTACTCTTTATTCCTCTGGATAGCGGTGAGCCCTCTGGGGTAGGGTGTGCAATAGCTCTCTGCAGATCAGCCATGGACTGTTGCATCCCTGCCTGAGTCTCTATCACTTGCATCATTGACCTCTGAATCTCAGTAAAAGCTTGTTGTAAAGTGGAATTTGACTGCACCATCTGGGTTATCGCCTGAGTGAGCGCCTCAGCAGTAGAAGGGGTCTTACTGTCCATCTCTCCCGGAGCTTCCAAGGGGGTTCGTGCTAAGTACACAGATGCACTACCACTACTTCGCCCAGAACCAGCAGAGGTGGTCATTTTCTGGGACTTAGCGGACAACAGTGTCTCTTCCTCTCGAATGGCCTTAATCAGTTTTGAGTAGGTGAAAAGGTCACTTCAGTCTCTCATTTGAATTTTCAGCATTATAGGGTCTAAAGGTTGGGCACCTTTTAGGGTCTGAGTCAATAAAGCCTCACTCGCATTGTCTTGTGCCATCCCTTTTTTTTTGATTACTTGGTGTAGGATCTTGTCCAGGCGAGTGACAAAGGTGGATAGGCGTTCTCCTTCCTCTTGGTAGGTATGTCCAAACCGATGTATCAAGTCAGCACAACTTTCTATTTGCCCAAAAACTTCACGAAGGGCATCCAGACACTCTGTGGCAGTGCAACCTGGCTGGTCTCTTTTAAGATTCCGGACAACATCTGAAGCAGGGGCACGTAGACTCTCTACAATCCTCTGTCGCTTGACTGTATCTGAGACCTCCCACTCATCTAAGGCCTGTGCAGCCTGGTCTATCCAGGTCTCAAAGTCATCTTCCCCGGATGGGACAGGTATCTGCCCAGAACAAACCCTCAGTTTTCTGTACCCATAACTGATAGGTTGGAATGAATTTGTCACTAAATTTTCCATCAGTTTTCCCATATCAGTGTAGAAGGAAGCGGGTGGATATCCTGGGGTGGTGGGCATAGAGTCAACAGAGGCTGAGCAGACCTCTCTTTTACTTGGTGGCATTTCACTGGAACTGTCTGAGTGGTTGGTTGAGGGACTTGGTCGGATCAACTGAACTTTGATTTCATCCGTTAGCTGTAAGATTGTGTTCCGGAAGCAAGTGGGAAGGCCTTTTTTCACTTCTAGCAGGGCATATGTGTGAGAGATCTCCGGATCCGTCCGTGTGTCTAAGACGAACACCCGACAATCAAGTGCTAGGGCTGTGATAGCTTTATCTATTTGATTCTCTGTCCATCCATCAGCAGGTATATCCATCACCACACTGAAAGGTAGTCTACCATTTTCTTCTTCACACCAGCGGGCAGCAGTGACTGGGTCCATTTTGCTGGCCTGGCTCGTTGTTCCTAGCGCAGTCATCACTCTAGGGGCTAGGTTAGAATCCCGGACGAGCACCCCACGTGTAGCACTGACTCCCACAGGAGCTGCTGTAAGAGTTGGGTTCTCCTACTGTCCCCAGTGATGACCCGTCCTGTGAAAGGACCCTTTAATACTCCGACACACCAATAACTATAAGGGGTTTTATTAGGGGCAGACAAGATGCCCTGTGAGAAGGGTGTGGGCAAATAGGATTCACAATGGTATAGGGGTACAATGGCATCAGATAAAAGCAACAGCTTAGTGACAATGGGTTAGTGAAGCAGAAACAGCAGTTCAATAGTGCAACAGTCATAAATAGAGTTTGTTCCCCTGTCCACCCGTGAAGAGACGCTGCCCCTTAATGCACTGGGTGAGAGAGAGACAGACTGCTGTACAATTCTTTACAATCAAACAGGCAAACAGTTATATGCAATTCACACAAATAGCAGAGGAGGTGCAACTAGCTACTGCACTTAGCTAAAACATTTCAAACCCTGACTAACCACTGGCCAGTGGTGAAACTGCTATAAAGTCTGCTAGCGATGGGGCCCATTCAAGTTAAAGTTGGAGCGCTCAGACCTTCAAGAGAAGGTATTTGTAATCCACATGGCATGACCAGCTCTCCAAAGGACTCCGAGCTGAGAGGGGCAGGGGCCCCTTCTCGCTTGCCAAGCAAAAGCACAATTAAACCCAAAGTACTGTGGCCACAGGCCCCTCACCCATCTAGTCGCTGCAGCAAGAAACCCTCAGGAATGGCTTGTCCTCTGGGCTGGGTGAGATGATTCCTCCTGTCTGGTCGCTGGTGGCTTGTTTCGAATCCAACTCCTGCGATCCTGGCTTAATCGCCTCAATTGGAGCCTGGTTGTACTCCTCCTTCTGCCCTGGTCCGTTCCTCTGAACCACACGAAGATCCTTTACGCAGAGGCTGGTCCAGAGAGATCTACATCTCTCCAGCTTCTTTCCTTTTGTCCCCCTGTCCTTTGTTCTCTCTCTTCCCTTCCCCCATCACCCCCCTTTGTCCACTTCCTTTAGCTCTGAAAGAGGGGTCAGGTTTCCATCGTGTGGTGGGTATAAATATTGCAGTCTCAATCCACTGATGTTACACTAGGAATTAAAAAAATGTTTGGTTTGGGTCCGCTATTGTCAAGGTAAATGATTTAACCTCTTAAGGACCAGAGGTTTATACCCCCCTAGTGACCAGGCGACTTTTACAATTCAACACTTTACAGCTTTAACGGATTATTGCTTGATCATAATACTTAGCACCCAAATGAATTTTACCTCCTTTTCTTCCCACTAATAGAGCATTCTTTTGATGGTCTCTTCCAGCTGCAATTTTATTTTTTTTATTAATTAAAAAGATGATTTTTTTTTATTCCTCCCCCCTCCCCAAATCAGCCCTAGATACATACACTACATTATGCATACAAAGGCATCAGCCTATGATAGGGATAGGATTGTGAGCCGTTTGGAGGGACAGTTAAGTGACAGGGCTGTCCTCTGTACAGCGCTGTGCTAGATCGCAGCGTTGTACACATTCATTGCCTGTATATAGTAGCCTGCCAGCTCCAATCGCGGAAACCCCCTTAGTTTACTGCAGGGAACGCGTGCTCAAGCGAGTGCTCGTTCCCTGCAAATCTCGCTCCTTGAGAGATCATGCCATATGGCGTGATCAAGCAACGAGAGAGTCACTCTGCAACCGCCATACTGTGTTAGGTGGTTGCAGTATCATTAATGTGATTTCCAGCACTCAAAATCACCCTCCCTGTACATTCAACAGCGCCCAAAGTCACCCTTCCTCGCCAGTCAATAGCACCAAGCATCACTCTTTGTGTCCCTCCTTTTCCACGGAGTGTATCCCACTATTCCCACCCAGCAGCATTTAGCATGAATCCCCCTCCCCACCCAGCAGCACCCATTGTGACCTTCAATCCCCAACCAGCAGAATCCAACGCGTACCTTCTTCCCCACCCAGCACATCCTTCCCCATCCAGCAGCACCTACTACGTCACTCCCTCCCCACCCAGCAGCATCCAGCGTATCCCTCCCTACCCAGCAGCACCCAGTGCGTCCCTCCTTCCCAACCCAGCAGCACTCAATGCATCCCACCCAGCACAACCCTCCCTCCCCACCAAGCGGCACCAGCACATCCCGCCCTCCCCACAACCTTCAATCCTCACCCAGCAGCATCCAACATGTACCTACCTCCCCACCCAGCGCATCCCTCCGCGTCCAGCAACACCCAGCGTGTCACTCCCTCCCCACCCAGCAGCATCCAGTGCGTCCCTCCCGACTCTGCAGCACCCAGTGCGTCCCTTCCAACCATACACAGCAGCACCCAATGCACCCCACCCAGCAGCACCAATCGCAACCTACCCAGTTCAACCTACCCAGCAGCACCCCGCACATCTCTCTCTCCAGCATCTAACACATACCACCCTCTCCATCCAGTAGCACCCAATCCATCTCACCCAGCAGCAGCATCCAGCACAGCCAACAGCACCCAGGCCCAGCACTAAGCTGCATCCATAACCCACTAAGCAGCATCCAGCTAATTCATGCTGCTAATCTTATTTATTTATTCATTTATGTATTTATATAGCGCCGTCATATTACACAGCGCTGTACAGAGTATATTGTCTTGTCACTAACTGTCCCTCAGAGGGGCTCACAATCTAGTCCCTACTATAGTCATACTGTATGTCTATGTATGTATCGTGTAGTGTATGTATCATAGTCTAGTGCCAATTTTTAGGGGGAAGCCAATTAACTTATCTGTATCCTTTGGGATGTGGAAGGAAACCGGAGTGCCCAGAGGAAACTCACGCAGACAAGGGGAGAACATACAAACTCATTGCAGATGTTGACCTGGCTGGGTCAATCTTGCTTTTCTATTGCATGCTACTAAATTTGCATTCTTCTCATGTGTCTTTGGAAGCTCTCTGTCTGAAAGGACCTGGAAGGTTTTGAGAACCCCATATTTTAAGGGGGGGGGGTGTTTGATTAGGATGTTGTTGGTCAGGGGGCTGCTGGTGGTAGCGGGCTTTGAGCGGTATAAAGTGCAAATCCGGCCCCCCAAGGAGGAAGAAGCCAGCAAGCAGGGACCGGGTGGTGCAGTGCTGATTGGGCACCGGTCCTGTCATCCCAGTGCACAGCAAGGTTATCAGCTGGTGCAGGAATAACAGGGCAGGTGCCCGATCAGTACACTGCACAGGAGGAAGAGGCAGCCAGCAAGTAGGGACACAGTGGTGCAGTGCTGATTGCACCCTGGCCCTGTCGTCCCAGCACAAAGCAAGGTTATCAGCTGGTACAGGGATGACAGGGCAGGTGCCACCTGGCACCTTCAGATTTCAGCAAAGGAAGAGGAGGCACAGTGGGGGGGAAAGCAGGAGGACATACAGCACATCAATATAAGATATCCCCTGAAAATAACACCTAGCACATCTTTTGGAGCAAAAATTAAGGTACTTGCGTATTATCCCGTCTGGAAAGTTTGGCAGCTTTATGTTAATTAAAATTCTGTTTAATCCCCTAGCCAGATCTAACCATTTTTTGGAAAGCTGAAAGTCCCGGCTTTCCTTTGCACTGGTTCCCAAGTCAATGCGATGCCCCGTTCCCAAGTTAGGTGGGGTTTGGGGGACGGATGTCCCCTGCACTTTCCTGCAGAGAGCACAGTGGAATTGAATCTCCTGCCCATGCCATTAAGACAGAGAGGAGACGAGGGTGCATAGCTGCACTGCTCCTTCATCTGTAATGAGAGACCCAGGGCACTTGACATAAGTTTTGAAGACACAGATTTATGCTGTGAAGAAAGAAGAAGACCTACCAGGTGTCCTGCTTATCATCATGTCGGGTATGCACATCGCTAGGGGGTTTGATCCGGGGCACTGTCCACGAACCTGTTGCCATGGTGCCCTATGGCCAAGTGCCTCATGAGCCTCCCTCCCAGGCTCGCGTTCTTCTGGCCCTCTCAGATCGCGGTGAATCTGCCCGCTCCTTTTTCTGCTCATCCCCCACATGTACAAGCACCAGCTTACCTATTCCTCGATTCCAGCGTGGAGGTGGAGCGCAGAGCTTCAGACCTCTTTCTACTCCTGACTGTTCCCCTAGTGACCGGCTTCTGCTAATGGTGCTGATCGAGTCATTAGCAATAACCGAGCAATGGGGAAAAAGCAGGAGGGAGAGAGTTCTGCAGCTGAGCGCTCCACGTCCACGCTGGAATCAAGGCATAGGTAAGCTGGTGCTTGTACATGTGCGGGGGGAGACAAGCGGGGGGGGGGGGAGAAAGCGGGGAGGCCTATACCTACCTACAGACCTATCTATAGTGAAGGCCCCTATACCTACCAATAGTGAAGGCCCCCTGTACCTAACTACCTATATTGAAGACCCTTATACATACTTACCTATACTGAAGGCCCCTATACCTACCTATAGTGAAGGCTCCCCTATACCTAACTACCTATACTGAAGACCCCTATACCTACTTACCTATACTGAAGACCCCTATACCTACTTACCTATACTGAAGGTCCCTATACCTAACTACCTATGCTGAAGGCTCCTATACCTACTACTTATAATAAACCTATCTATACCTAGCTACCTATAATGAACTAAAGGCCCTTATACCTACCTATACTGAAGGCCCCTATACCTACCTACTGAAGACCCCTATACCTAGCTATCTATAGAGCAAAGCAAAGACCCCAGGGCCCCAGCCTAGCAAAGCCCCCAGCAAAGTAAAGCCCCTGGGCCAGCAACGTCCCCAGCCCAGCCTAGCAAAGCCCAAGCAAAGCAGAGCCCCCCGGGGCCCAGCAAAGCAAAGCCCCTAGATCAGCAAAGCAAAGCCCGGGGCCCCAGCCCAGCAAAGCACAGCCCCCAGCAAAGCACACCCCTCAGGCTAGCAAAGCCCCCAGTAAAGCAAAGCCTCCGGGCCTCAACCCAGCAAAGCGTACAGCCAAGCAAAGCTCCCAGCTCAGCAAAGCATAGTAAAGCCCACAGCCCAGAAAAGCGCCCAAAAATGCCCTCACCCCAGAAAAGCCCCAGGCTGGCTCAGCATCACCACCAGCCAGGCCACAGCAACACCACCAGCAATGCCAGCACACCATAGCACAGCATCACCACCAGCCAGGCAGCCCAGCATCACCACCAGCAAGCCTAGCATAACCGCCAGCCGAGTACAGCACACAGGTCAGCCAGCTGAAGACAAGACAGAAGCCAGGTGAGGGGCTTATTCATGTGCAATACTGCCTATTGAATATATTTAAGTAACACCAGTGCTATGTTCATGTACATTTGGCCCCACCTATGACCACGCCTATACGCACAGTCATTCCCTCTTGGTGCCCAGGCGTGCCCCGGATCTCCCAGGAACCTAGAAACGCCCCTAATGTCGGATTTGTCCTGTACTTTTGTAATTGCACTTGCTTCAGCTAAGTTCAGGGGACACCCCTCCTTCAAAACCCATAACTTGGGAACTGAGCATCATACCGACTCAGGACCTGGTGCAACAGAAAGCCGGGACTTTCAGCTTTCCAAAAATGGTCAGATCACCCTGGGGGAGCAAACAGAACTTTAACAAAAAGCTGCCAAACTTTCCAGAAGGGATAATACGTAAGTACCAAAATTAATATATGATTTTCGTGGGAAACACAGTACTTGTTCATCATTTATATTTTCTTCCAAGCTAGACATTGTTCCTCCCTAAAAGCACAGACGCACTATCCATATATTTGAGGTTTTCTCCTTCCCTCTCTAAGCAGGTTTCTTATATGGCTTTATGCAGGGGCGTAGCAATAGGGGTTGCAGAGGTTGCGACCGCATCGGGGCCCTTGGGCCAGAGGGGCCCCAGGGGGCCCTACCTCAACTTCAGTATTAGCTCTCTATTGGTCCTGTGCTCATAATAATCACTTCTATAGATGTTATGAATAGTAGTAATCATTAACAAGCTGTTCCCCATCCCCTTCTTGTACCTCTGACACTGTAGTTGCCATTGGCAGGTTTTGGTGCGCTGTATCAATTGTTATATATAGAGTGCTTGGGGGGCCCCATGTAAAACTTGCATCGGGGCCCACAGCTCCTTAGCTACGCCACTGGCTTTATGTACCCCTAAATAAATTATTTTGCACCAGCAGCCATAGCACAGTTTGATATATTCTGAATTGTTTACCGATGGTGTGTATTGATGTGCCGAGATCCACTCTGGAGCAATGAGCGTCTGTAGTTAGATATGTTGAGATCCGCACCATCACACAGTGTGGATCGATTATGATTTGAGAAAGGACCATTGCGGTCCGAAATGCCTGTGCGTCATCTGTATGTGTACCCATACTTGAAGTCTTTTTATGGATTGAATTACAAATAAAGAATTTTTGATGGTGCGGATCTCAACATATCTAATAGCACAGTTTATGCACAATAATCTTTGGAAGTGAAGACATGTCTCTGTACTATCACTTTGACCTCTTACAGGCGCTGTTAAAAATGAACTACATGCCTTGACTGATAAAGTCGCTTACGTAATAGGAAGCAATAGCTTTTTTTCTTTATTATTATGACTCACAGACACCTCGTTCTAATGTGATGTGGGTCATATTAAGATAAATAAAAGATCTTGCTTCCTATTACATAAGCTACTTTATCTGTCAAGGCAAGCAGTTTCACTGAAAAGTGCCAGCCCAGAATATAACACGTGCTGCTATTCTGTAGACGAGTCTAGTCCCGTTATCCGGCGAGGACTCCTCCCCTCATGACAGTCATTGCAGTGAGGGGGCGGATCCAGGAGATACAGTTGACCCGGCAGACGTAGAGCGCTGTGCAGTCACAGTGTGCATTGATGATGGCAATGAGCGGGCACGGGGAGTGCAGCGAGGAGCGGAGGCTACAATGTTTGTCCTTTTATCCCTGCAGAATGATCCGCCGGGCGCTGCCATACAACTGCTGGGATGAAATGAGAGAGCTCTGTCTGCTGGCCGTGCCTGTGGTAAGGCACAATTACTAGAATTCCCTTAGATTAGCAGACAGCATGTACAGTATTTAGAAATTGCTGTAAATATTCTTTTCTTGTAGTTTAGCCTGGAAATTGTATCTTTTTTGCATACTCAACTCTACATGCAGGATCTGAAAATATTATGAATGATGGTAAAGACTCAGCAATTGTTTGTTTTATGGCTGCACCACACGTACGTTGAAGAAGGGCGCCGCAGTAATTTTGGCGTTGGTGAGGCCACTAGTGAGGTCACAAGTAGAATATTGGAAAAATTACTGATACAGTATTTTATTATTGGCAACTGGCTAATACAGATAGTAGATAATTGGTAATTTTTACAGATATTCTACTATCGCTAACCCATCCTCTGCCTACTCCTAACACCTGTCCCCCTGCCAATATCTGCACCACTTTCTGCCAATTTTATTCGCTGATTGTGCATAACTGAAAGCTGGCACCCACATTATACAGGGGGGCCTGCTATAACCGCAATTAACAATGCGGGGTTGAGCACGCCCATCTTACCAGGTGGCTGCCGGCGCCCAAATGCTTTCTAACTGAATAGCTTTGGGTTAACCTCAAATTCACAGTACCAATATACCCTGTTCCTCTGAAAATAAACCCTCAGATGATTTTGGGGATTTTTGAGGGTGCTTGAAATATAAGCACCCGCTATACATTGGAAAAAGTAAGACATCATGGAAAAGTATCCAGGGCTGTGCAGTCGGTACAAAAATACTCAGACTCCTCAGTTTATGGGACTACTGACTCCGCTGCCAGGTACCCAAAATTGCTCCGACTCCTCGACTCCTTTTCTAATTCTTACCAAGGCTATGGTTTTGGTACAAAAATCATCCAACTCCTCAGTTTATTGAAACCACTGACTCCAGGTACCCCAAATTGCTCCCACTCTGACTCCACAGCCCTAAAAGTAAGACATACACTGAAAATAAGCCCTAAAGGTGCCCACTAATGATACAATGGGCCCAATCGTGCGCCAAAGTCTACGTTATCGCACGCAAAAGACTGCAATTGGCACTTTGCGTGCTAACTGTTTAGCACGCCCGTGCTAACAGTTAGCACCGTTTTGTGAATCAAGCCCAATCTGTTTTGTACAATCTTACCAAATCTATGTAATATCTGGGTAAACTAAGTGAATACACTTTGATTGGTAGAAAAAACATTGCATCGTTAGTGGGTACCTTAACACATCTTTTGGAGCACAAATTAGCATATATGGCCACTAATTATCCAAACTTTTTTTGTCCAATTTAGTATCAGGTTAAACTGAGTATATATTGAACGGATACATTAGGCAGTCTCTTGAATTACATGGAAATGGTAAGATTGGACAAAAAAGATTGGATTACTAGTGGACTATGGAGAGGCTTTCCTCTACCTAAGTAAGGATCGAACTTTTTTATTCAGGCCCCCTCACGTACACTTTAAACCACTATGTAAGTTAATGCTTTTCATGATCAGAGTTCACTTCGTCAGCAATTCAGTTACTCAGAAGTGTAAGGAAAGGCATCTCAAAATTAAGAGAAACGTATTTAGCCTTTTGCCTGCTGCTTTTTTTATTGTCCTGCCTCAATCAGCCTGCCAGCCTAAATGCTGAGTAGTGCAGGCAGCACTTAAATATTTACCCAATCCGGACGCAGGATAGGGTCTCCTCTTTCCTCATGGAGTGGCGCTGTATGCGTACATCCTCCTTCGTGTCCTGATTATGTCATATTGTGATTGGGACCCGGAGGATGATGACAGCATACAGCGCCGCTCCCTGGAGGAAGAGGAGACTCGATCCAGCGTAAATATCAAAGCGTTCCCTGAGCTACTCTGCATTTTTCTGGCAGTTCTGCCCTGAGTTATTTTCCTCAAGATAGCTCAGATTGGGCTGCCATAAGGTTAAATGAGACATGCACACACAAAATGAGTGTAAGGAAAAAAGGAGAGAAAGGAGTGTAAAGGGGGAAAAGGAAAGGGGAATAAGTAAGGTGAAAATGTGGATGGGGGGGGGGGGGGGGGATAAAACATTTTGGAGGTTAAAAAAAGGAAATAAGGGAGGTGGAGGGCAGAGAGAAAAAGGGACAGGTGAGGAAGGGGGACAGTGGTTGGGAATAACCTGAGAGAGTGAAAAGAGGAGAGGAAAGTAAACAGGGAGAGAGAGACAAATAATGGGAGAAAGAAGAGGGGGGGGGGGGGGGAGTGAATTAAAGAGACACTGAAGTGAAAAAAAATATATGATATAATGAATTGGTTGTGTACTATGAATAATTACTAGAAGATTAGCAGCAAAGAAAATATTCCCATATTTTTTTTGCAGGTATATAGTGTTATTTCTAACATTGCATCATTCTATAATATGTTCAGATTACACAACACTCAGCATTCAAAATTATTCTTTCAGAGCAGTCTGTGAACTAATGACCTCTCCTCTGGCAGAGAAAAAGTAAATAGTTCAATAACAGTTAAGATAATAAAAGTCAGAAAACAGCCCTCTCCACGACTTTGAAAGTCGTAGAGCTTAATGGCTTTTTTGCATAGAGATAACTGGAGTTTCTTAACTCTTCCTGTACTGGAAACAATTACATATCTGATCTTAATGTTTTATTTCTTAGCTGTAGTACACATACAAATCATAATAGCATCATTTTTTTTTCGCTTCAGTGTCTCTTTAAAGGGAAATGGGCAACAGAGCAGAAGTAGGAGAGGAAACGCAGGAAAAGAGAGGGGGGGGGGGGGATAGTTTTCTTGTTAAACTGTTGCTTGGCTATTTGCAAAATGAGTGCCATTTTTCTATGGGACTGTCAGGCAGAGTATACATGACTGGCATGAATAAGCAGACATAGTATATGTATTTTCTTGGTATTCTACATGCAAAATATTACTTATTCTTATGCCATCTTCGAAGGTGAAAAACTTAAAGGACAACTGAAGTGAAAGGTATATGGAGGCTGCCATATTTATTTCCTTTTAAGCAATACCAGTTGCCTGGCTACCCTGCTGATCCTTTGCATCTAATCCTTTTAGCCACAGACCCTGAACAAGCATGCAGCATATCAGGTGTTTCTGACATTGTAAGATCTGACAAGATTATTATTATTATTATTATTTAGTATTTATATAGCGCCGACATATTACGCTATCTGCAAGATAATACATATATCAGCCTCAATATATCTCTCACTTCAGTTGTCCTTTAAGGCAGGGTCGCACTTGTGAAAATTGTGCGTTTTGCCGCAATGTGAAATCGCACATAATGTTTTCTTGTGGGCATACTGCGATTTCAGGAATCCTCTGTGTTTCATAGATGCACTATTACATGCAGTACTTTATCACCTGTTGCATGCGATTTGTCACTAAAAAGCATTAGCTGCTGTAACAACTGCCTGTTTATACACAGGCAAATGCAAGGAACACGTAATTTGCGTTTATCAGTTCAATATTGCATCGTGTGAAGTCACCTGCGCTTCCTCCAACTGTAACCCCAGCCTTAACCACTTTACCCCCAGCGGTACGAATTTCTCCGCCCCCTTTTTCCCCCCTAAAAAACCAGGGACGGAGAAATCCGTCCGCCGCTGTCCGCCCTCCCGCCGCTCGTGCACGCGCACCCGCCGCTCGTGCACGCCGCCGCCCGCTCGCCCGGAGATCAATGAACGGGAAAATCCATTCCCGTTCGTTGATCTAGCCCCCGCAATGATCTGCTACTTCTTTCAGAAACAGCAAGATCATTGTGAGTCTCCCAGCCTCCTACTGCTTCCTGTAAGCGTCCTTCCGGACGCTTACAGGTCGCATGTAAACAAACACTCTGTGGCCATCTTGTGGCCAAATAGTAAACTACACCCTAAAAGCATTTTACATATTCAAACATTACATTTACACAATAAATTAACTCATTACCTCCCACACTCCCCAATTTTTATTTTTTTTTGTAATTAAAAAAAAAAAAAACATACAATAAAAAAAAAACATAAATAGTTAGCTTAGGGACTGAACTTTTTAAATATTTATGTCAAGAGGGTATAACACTGTTACTTTATAAACTGCGGGCTTGTAATTAGGGATGGATGCAAAACTGAAAAAAATGCACCTTTATTTCCAAATAAAATATTGTCGCCAAACATTGTGATAGGGACATAATTTAAATGGTTTTATAACCGGGACAAATGGGTTAATACATTTCATGGGTTTTAATTACAGTAGCATGCTTTATTTAAAAACTATAATGGCCGAAAACTGAAAAATAATAATTTTTTCCCACATTTTTTCCTATTTCCCCATTAAAACACATTTAGAATAAAATAATTCTTGGCATAATGTCCTACCTAAAGAAAGCCTAATTGGTGGCGAAAAAAAACAAGATATAGTTCATTTCATTGGGATAAGTAATAATAAAGTTATAGACGAATTAATGGAAGGAGCGCTGAAAGGTGAAAATTGCTCTGGTGGTCAGGGGGTAAAACCCCTCAGTGGTGAAGTGGTTAATATATAAAGTCATTTGCATTATTTATTTATTTTAATTATATTTGGCGACAGGATGGCAAAGTGTTTAGTGCTCTTGCCTTGCAACGGTCCCCGGTTCGAATGCCAGCCAAGGCACTAGCTGCATGGAGTTTGTATGTTCTCCCAGTGTCTGCGTGGGTTTCCTCCGAGCACTCAGGTTTCCTCCCACATCCCCAAAACATACCGAGAAGTTAATTGGTTTCCCTCTAAAATTGGCCCTAGACTACGATACATACACTACACGATACATACATAGACATAGGACTATGGTAGGGATTAGATTGTGAGCTCCTCTTAGGGACAGTTAAGTGACAAGACAATATACCAGGTACTCAGTAAAGTGCCGCGGAAGATGTTGGCACTACATAAATAGTAAATAATAATTACCAAATTTTTAAGGTCACATGTCACATAGGAGACTAATTGCTAGACAGATGTCACTAATTAGTTCCTGAGACATGGCACTAGCACTGAACATTTAAACATTTAAAAAATAAAAACAAGAAACAGACCACTTCACCAGTACAATGGATGAATTCCTTTATTTTTGCAATGGTTTCATTCACCAAAATGTTTTATTGACACAGAAATGCACAAAAGGGACTGGTTGTGTCAGAATACAATTTCACATCTAGGAATACATTCTATTCCAGTTTCTCACTGTGGGTGGATCACGTGCTGTACAAAGGTTACATAATTTATGCTGTTTGAGTCATTTACAGAGTAAAGTACACAGCAAGTATTTTTGTTGTGATTTTTTTTTTGTGTGCTTTTATCATGTGAAGTTTAAAGATGACCGATATAATGTACAAACATACAGTTGTAAAAGATAACCTATAGGAGAATCTAATTTTGAGTGCCAAAATATTTGATGTGCAGTTTTATCAGTTTAAACAGTATTGCAAAGTATTGTTATACTGTACATCAATAGATGCTTTTTTTTTTCCTTTCACAAACCTTCAGTAAATCCATGTAGTACCCCCCACTCTTTTGGGGGATACTAATTCACATCATGGTTTGCTAAAATCATCTTGTTCTATAAGGGCCCATTCACACTAGAAATTGCAAAACACTAGCGATTAGCATTAGCGTTTTGCTCCGGTGATTTTTTTTGCACGATAAACGTATTTTGCACTGTACTATTTTTCACGATGTTTGCGTGATCATGATTCTTTACATTGCAATTGCTCAAAAATCGCTTAAAAGCACTGCAAACACTGCGTTTGCGTTTACCACAAATTAACGGCGATCACGGCAGTGAGATCACTGCCAGATACTTAACATTACACTAGAGCTTTTAAAAGCGTTAGCGATCACCTGCGATTCTGCGATTTGTGGTGAACGGCCGCTAATTACCTAAGTGGGACTGGGCCCTTAAGAGGGGAAAAAAACATAGATACAATTGTACTTATAAAGGGATTAATGCCACACAAACACACACAAAAAAGAAAATCCTCAACCAAGTGTATCTCTGCTACAAGGTCTTTTCCTATAGATTTTGGAGCCTAGCACAAATGGTACTGTTTGCTAAGACAGAGTCAGATGGTCTAATGGTTGTCGTCATCATAGGTGGTAACAAACTAAATCAGGCAAAAGGACATCCAATGAAAAAAACAAGCAATGCTCAAGCAATAAAGTAATTTATTTGGGGAAAATGCATTAACATAAGTAAAAAAAATAAGAGGTTTGCAGCAGGGCTGTGGAGTCGATACAAAAATCCACCGACTCCGACTCCTCAGGTTAGGATTCCACCGACTCAGACTCTTCGACTCTGACTCTTCTAATTTGCATATTACAATCTTGTTGATTGGAAGTATGTAACATGAAATGCATCTCTTAACTGCCAACGCTTAGGAATTTTAAAAGTCGATTGAAGTGAGAGGGATATGGAGGCTGCCCTATTTATTAACTTTTAAACAATACCAGTTACTTGAATATCTGGTGGATCTTCTGCCTCTAGACTAAAACTATTCCTTGGTAAGAGTACTTGTAGAAGGTACAGACAGGAACAAAATACATCTATCAGGCCCTAGACAATGTGACTGTGGGTACATGTAAGAGTGATGTGCAGGTACTCTGCAGGGGAATGAGGCAATTCTTCCTCTATTACACATTCTTCATGCACAATCTGAACCAGGTTTATGGGTGATAGACAACACCTCTGTGTTCAATAAGCACAAAATTCTCAGTGGATTCCCTGCAGCTATGTTGGGAGTGCATATGTAGAGTATAGTACTACTGTGTAACAAAGTACACCTGAGACAGATGAAATTAAAGTTTTATACATACCTGGGACTTCCTCCAGCCCCCTTCAGGCTAATCAGTCCCTCGCTGTCCTCCTCCACCACCTGGATCTTCTGCTATGTGTCCCGGTACTTGAGCCAGTCTAGCGTAGTGCGCATGCACACACTCCGCCGCCGGGAGCGTACTACACCTGCGCAGCACTATTGCACAGATGCAGAATGCTCCTGGCTGTGGGAGCGGCACACAGCCGGACTGCACTGACTGGCTGATTTACCGGGACTCAGCAGAAGATCCAGGTGGCAGAGGAGGACAGCGAGGGACTGATTATCATCGGCGAACATCCCCAATCCATCTGGCAGTGATCTGCCGGTGGATACTTGGCTGTAGTACAGATATCATGGAGGGAGGAATGTAGCCTGATGTAGAAGGAGATACTGAAACACAATGCCAGGCTTGCTCTGGTGTCTACAATGCCAGGCTTGCTCTGGTGTTTACTTAACACACATACAATTACATTGATAAGCAGTTAACAACTGTTAAGTAAGTTAAAAGTAAAGTTACTTATGTCTTAAGTAAAGATACTTATGTCTTAAGTATGTTTAAAGTAAGGTTACAAGCTTATGTCTTGAAAACTATGTAGCACCTAAGAGGTAGGAGGTATAAATATTTTGAGGTTTTTGTTTCAGAAGAGTGTCATGATTATTGTTTTAAAATATTCATATCATACCAGTATATCATATCGTACACTCTCAATATCTTCTTTTTTAGTTCCTTACTCAAATGATGGTCTTCTCTATTACTATTGTGAGCTCCATATTCTGTGGTCATTTGGGGAAGATTGAACTGGACTCAGTAACGCTTGCTGTAGCTGTAAGTATTCATCCGTAACTACAGTAAAAATGCTATTTTAATTTTAAATGTTTAGTTCCGAGCTGTATCGTATAGTGATGTTATACATCTCACTCAGACATCTGGGAGGTACAATATACACTCCGCACTAGAGATTGTATTTCCCCTGCTCTATTAGCAAAAGTGGGACTTTGTTGCGCTTTGTCTCATGTTTGCTGACAAATCTACAGTACCTCACTTTTTTTTTTTGCTATGCAGAAGGTCAAATTTTTTCTACTTTTTAGCGAGGTCACAGCAATTGCCCCATTATCAGCTTTCTTAGAAGTGTGGGTTGCTGTTTTATTCTCAGTAACCAACCTTGTGATGGTAGATTAGTTTTGAACTGAATACTAGCATTAACAGTTTTAAATGTTATTTTATATCAATAGGTTATAAATGTCACAGGGATATCTGTTGGCTCAGGTTTAGCCTCTGCTTGTGATACACTCATATCTCAGGTATGTAGCCCAGTATTGTAGTATTGTGTAATGTTGTGTTGTTGCTTGTGTAAATCATAAAAGAGATCCCCATTACTATTTGTTTTATGCATGAAACTGCTACCATCAGCAGTCAAGAAATTCCATGACATCACTAGAAACTGATTTACAGGCAAACATTATAAGTTATTAGTAAATTATGTGCAGCTGATGTTCACCTTACCCTAACTGTTCTTCTAAACACACTTCCTGATCTGCACAAGCTCCTATGACAGTTTGGCTCCTGATCCAGTTATACATTAATCCATTCCACACCAAAACACTAGTCCTCCCTAATTGACATGGCAAATATAATAGAAGTGGTCATTCCCATACATCTGTTGTCAAATATTGCTAAGATACCCGTTGATTACGTCCATCTCTAACTATGACAATCTACTCAACAGTTGTGCCACCCACTGAGCAAAGATAAGATGTTTACCGAAATCTTGGAGCCCACTCAAGTTATTATTTAATTATTTATTTATTTTTGGTAGTATTTACTGAGTATGGCTGTATTACCTAAGCGACTTTGAGACACTTTATATGTGAATTCCTACAAAGATCATCAATTTCTTACAGAGAGACATAATAAATTACATCTGGTCCTCCAAGGCCTACTGAATACTGCACTGCAAGATATCTTTAAACATTATGTTGTGACCCATGTAATACATTTGGTTGCATGGATACCCTTACATGCTTATACCAAGTGGATGGATGGAAATTAAAAAATATGGCTGACTATGTGCCTCTTTAGGTACAGGGCTGTGACAAGCCTTTAGAACACTTACATAAAAACAATCATATGTAAATAATAAAGCCCATCTAAAGTCAAAGGTTAAAAAATGTAAAATAGGGCTAGTGCTGTGAGTGCAGTATTGCCCTGCCTGTGTTATCTGCTCAAAAAAATATTTTCCAGAGCGTAGTAATACATGGCCTGTTCCTCTTCTTGACGCCTGTCATTCTGCTTGAAGCTAGGACAGCTTCGCTGCTTCTTAGGTTTATCCAGTTCTTACTTCAGGTGAAGCATGCAAGCTCTTGTGCATCCTGATTTTAGGATATATCAGGTTGGGCTGCTCAAGCAGTAGTGGCACAGTTCTAATTCCATGCAGAATGACTGGCACTTCAACACAGGAAATTATTGTCTTGGTAGGTAGGGCAGGCAAGGCAGCACTGCAATTCCAATCCTAGCCCTATCTGATTTTCAACTTTGACTTTAGATGGGCTTAAAGAGGAACTTTAGCAAAAACTGGAAGAAAATCAATACGTTGCAAAGCGAGAAATTAAAAAATAGAAGAGATATCAATAAATGATTGGTATTCCCCATGTAATATTTGTTCATATTGTATGATCCACAATCATCCTGCATGTAATCATCTTTACTGCTGGCAGACATGAAGAAAAAAACAGACAACACCAACTTCCATTATCTATAACCACACCCCTAACAATGTGATAGGCTAAAGGCAGTTATATATATATATATATATATATATATATATATATATATATATATATATATATATATATATATATATATATATATATATACAAATGCACAGAGGGAAATACTGGTTGCTTGGCAGTTGGAAACAGCCATTATTTCCCATAATGCAATGAAGTTCACAGACAGGAAACTGTAGGGGCCTAGGCCCAGATATCACACTGTGGGAGCGGTTTCCCCACAATATCAGTCATACAGACTGATGGTCTATTCAAGAAAAGGTAAAGATTTGGGAAAGGGAAAGGTATCAGCTACTTATTGGGATGAAGTTCAGTCCTTGGTTTAAGTTCCTCTTTAAATTCTCTGTCCCGATTTGTACGGCTATAAAGCTGATTTATACTCTATCTGGGGTATCCATTTTTTTAAATGTAATTTTTGCGTTATGAAAAGTTTTGTACATTGTAAGGAGCAATGGTAAAAACACTACCTACCCTGTTTTAAACTTACAAAAACAGAGCGTTCCCAAGATAAACTGTCAGATGTGTGAAAACCTATTGCCAATGTTAAATTAGCCTAGGTGTTGAATGTTAGTAAAAGGTCTGTTTGCTCTGTGCAGGCAATTATTCTATCTAGGAGGTGGGCATTGCAATGGTAGCACAGTCATGGGCAATGACCACTTACTGAATTCCCATCACTGGCCACAAGCGTGCATGGTGTGTGCCCATTTTATGGTTAGTAAATTCTATTTTAGTAAATTACTTTTTTTAAAGGTTGGAAAAATTGGAAATTATTTTGGGTTTCATTTACATAGTTACATAGTTACATAGTTATTTTGGTTGAAAAAAGACATACGTCCATCGAGTTCAACCAGTATAAAGTACACCAGCCTGCTCCCTCACATATCCCTGTTGATCCAGAGGAAGGCGAAAAAACCCTTACAAGGCATGGTCCAATTAGCCCCTAAAGGGAAAAATTCCTTCCCGACTCCAGATGGCAATCAGATAAAATCCCTGGATCAACATCATTAGGCATTACCTAGTAATTGTAGCCATGTATGTCTTTCAACGCAAGGAAAGCATCTAAGCCCCCTTTAAATGCAGGTATAGAGTTTGCCATAACGACTTCCTGTGGCAATGCATTCCACATCTTAATCACTCTTACTGTAAAGAACCCTTTCCTAAATAAATGGCTAAAACATTTTTCCTCCATGCGCAGATCATGTCCTCTAGTCCTTTGAGAAGGCCTAGGGACAAAAAGCTCATCCGCCAAGGTATTATATTGCCCTCTGATGTATTTATACATGTTAATTAGATCCCCTCTAAGGCGTCTTTTCTCTAGACTAAATAAACCCAGTTTATCTAACCTTTCTCGATAAGTGAGACCTTCCATCCCACGCATCAATTTTGTTGCTCGTCTCTGCACCTGCTCTAAAACTGCAATATCTTTTTTGTAATGTGGTGCCCAGAACTGAATTCCATATTCCAGATGTGGCCTTACTAGAGAGTTAAACAGGGGCAATATTATGCTAGCATCTCGAGTTTTTATTTCCCTTTTAATGCATCCCAAAATTTTGTTAGCTTTAGCTGCAGCTGCTTGGCATTGAGTACGATTATTTAACTTGTTGTCAATGAGTACTCCTAAGTCCTTCTCCAAGTTTGATGTCCCCAACTGTATCCCATTTATTTTGTATGGTGCTAGACCATTAGTACGTCCAAAATGCATGACCTTACATTTGTCAACATTGAATTTCATCTGCCATGTATGTGCCCATATAGCCATCCTATCCAGATCCTGTTGCAATATGACACTATCTTCCTGAGAGTTAATGATTCTGCACAATTTTGTATCATCTGCAAAAATAGCAACATTGCTCACTACTGCATCTACTAGGTCATTAATAAATAAATTGAAGAGCACTGGACCCAGAACAGACCCCTGTGGGACCACAGCTAACAGTCTCCCATTTTGAGTATGATCCATTGACCACAACTCTTTGTTTTCTGTCCATTAGCCAGTTCCCTATCCATGAACACAGACTCTTCCCCAGTCCTTGCATCCTCAACTTTTGCACCAGACTTTTGTGGGGAACAGTGTCGAAGGCCTTTGCAAAGTCCAAGTATATCACATCTACAGCATTCCCAATATCCATATTAGCATTCACTACCTCATAAAAGCTGAGCATGTTAGTCAAACAGGACCTGTCTTTAGTATCTGTTGACTCGAAACTAACTTCTACATCTTTGGTTTTAGGTAGATAGTGGAGGGTTGGCTAACTTGTTTTATTAATCAATAATCATGGTTTTGGTCATGAGGATTACTGAATCTTGCATATCGCAAATCATGCGATAGATTCCCTATAATCATGGAAGAAATTAACTCTTCCTGGATTGTGCTGTAGATTTTAAAGAGAATCTGTACTGTGAAAATCTTACATAAATACCAGACTGTTTGTTGTCTTCTCCTAGCCCCCTCTGTGACCTTTTCACCGCACCCCGCTGCTTTCTTGGTGATAAAATCACTGTTTTATTCATTGTTTTTGTAAACAATGAAGATGGCCACCGAGCAGGAAATACATCATCAGAGCAGGTGCCTGTTTGCAGTGGCTCCTCTCAAGAGTGACTTGACTGCTGGAATGTTACTACTACTTGTTGCCTAATGCTGGGAATACACGGGTCGATCTGGCGGCCGATTAGCTGCCGGATCGACCCCAGCTGCGTCCCCGCTCGTCCGCGCGGGTTGGATTACCGCTCGTCTCCGGGGGCCAGGGGCTTGATCGGACCAGCTGAATATTATCAGCTGGTCCGATCAGCTTGTCGATACACGGTACAGAAACGTACCGTGTATCCCCAGCATTAGCTGCTTGTCTGGGCTTTGAACTGATCTTTCTGCACTCACAGCTGTTTACAAGGTCACAGCTCAGTGAGCCTGCAGAGAAGCTGGCTGTGAGCAGAGACCTTGCCTGTGACTCATACACAAAGCACACACCGAGCCTGGAGGGGGCATGCAGGGGATGTGCTTAACTTCTCTCTATCACAGCAGAGGCAGCACATTCCTCCCTGGGTCGACAAAGCTTGACAAAGAAAAGAAGATTAGATATATTACAGAGACAGTGCAACTAGAAAAGGCTGCAGTAATCCAGACCACATTAGAGCAGGTATAGGAACTTATAGGATAGAAGAAATAAGGCTGAACATGTTGTTACAGAGTCTCTGTAAAATGTACTATGGGAAAATAAATTCACTTTATAGCATGTGAAATGATTTGGGTTCTTTGGTGCACATAACTGCCCACTGGGCTTCCCAAAGATAAAAGAACTTTGTGGGTGATTCATCCCACTGGCACTGTTCAAAAACCAAAATATTGGTAGTGGATTGTCCCATAAAGTTGTACATTGTTTACATTAACCTAAAAGTGAAACACTTAGGAAGTACCGTATTTTTCGGACCTTAAGACGCTCCTGACCATAAGACGCACCTAGATTTTGAGGACACAAAACACGGAAAAACAAAATATACTAAACCTGTGGTGTCCATGGTGCAGGGGCATCTTATAGACCTTTTCCCCCAAATTATTATTTACCTCATGTGTCCCCCTGTACATTTTGTGTCCCCCTCTGTCCTGTCCAATCACAGCACTTCCTTTGCTACTCAGGAAGTGCTGTGATTGGCTGCATGGATAAGCCTTGGTCCCGCCCGTGGGACCAGCACATCCTATCAATGAACAAGCAGATGTGGGTGGATTTAAATCGGCATAAAGGAGTGAGGGGAGTTACAGCTTCCACCCGCTACTGTTATGGAATGCTGGCTGCGATCTAATGGATGCAATCTCCTGTGGCTGCAATAGGGCTCTGTGGACTTTAAAGCCCAATAGCCCCAGCAGTTAGCATCAGTGCACACACTTTCAATCCGTGACAGACGGCCACTGCTTCTGCAGTTCTTGACCTCCCACAGAGAAACTATTTGAGGTACTATGGTGGTGTGGGGCAGAGGGGGCACAATAGAATGCTATAGGCTCTGTGGACTTTGAAGCCCAATAGTCCCTGACAGCACATCGGTGCACAGAGAGAGGAGAGAAGAGACAGGCTGCACCATGTAAGGTATATTGGCGCAGGTGCAAATTGTAGTATTCGGATCATAAGACGCACTGACCTTTTCTCCCCATTTTTTGGTGTAGAAAAAGTGCATCTTATGGTCCGAAAAAGTTATTCTCTTTTAATGCAAGCATGAAGATCACATCAGCTGCCTGAACCCTCAACAATTTATACGATTATTAATTCTTACTGTAACCTTTTAGACATATGGAGGCAGAAACCTGAAGCGTGTAGGAACAATTCTACAGAGAGGGATTCTCATACTGTTGCTGTGCTGCTTCCCCTGCTGGGCAGTATTTCTCAACACAGAGCAATTGCTGCTGCTGTGCAAGCAAGATCCACGTGTAGCCAGGTGAGTAGGGAAATATTCTTTGCGTGTGTGACACAGTTAGAATTGTAATTTTTAGCAAACTTGCTAATAACTTATGTTACTGTGCCTATTGCTATAATTCATATAGACTTTTAATAAGCATGATAGAATAACAGTATAGTCTCCCTACGCCTCTCATGTGCAGCGCTAGCACAGTAGATGCCGACCTGGTGAGGTCGACATCTGCATCGGTGGGGCCCGGGAGTCATCGGAGGTGATGCTTTCCCTGATGCTACCTTTAAAGAGAGTCTAAAGCCTAATAAAATAATTATTTTTATCTGCTACATATGTAAAGCAATATTACCTGTACTGAAACGCTGCACTCCTGTGGCAAAACGAGGGCTTTATACCCCCAAAATCTCCGGGCCAAGAATGGGAGAGCACTTCCTGATAGAGGCAGAGCTTAGCACTGTAGCTCTGCCTCTACTAAAGTCAATCTCCACCGATCGCCACCTCTCCTCGCTCCTCTCAGTCTTCCTGCACTGAGAGGGGCGGGGAGAGGCAGAGATCCGCTTGCAGACTGACTTCAGTTGAGGCAGAGCTACAGCTCAAAGCTCTTCCTCCCCGGGCAGCAAAATCGACGACTTTGAGAGTCATGGATCTTTGCCCCTGGATTTCAGGGGTATAAAGCCCTTGTTTTGCTGCGGGAGCGCAGTGTTTTAGCACGGGTAATATTGCTTTACATATGTAGCAGATACAAATAATTATTTTATTAGGCTTCAGACTTTCTTTAAGTATATAACTTGTTTTTTGGTGTAAAGTTACAAAGTTATATGTTTACTTTTGGAGGTAAGTTTTAGGTTGCATTTACAGATGGTAAGTGTGGGGAAGTGCAAAACCGTTGTGGAAGGAATTTCCAGATAAGGGGAGTAATTTGAGAAAAGTCTGTATGCAAGAATGAGAAGAGGTGATTAGAGAGGATGAGAGGAGAATAGCAGAACAGAGGTTGTATGTAGGATGGTATCTGGAGTTAAGTGCAGATATGTTAGATGGCACCAGCCTATCAAGCTTTTTAGGTGAGAGCTAAAATTTTTACTTGTATCATTTATGTGCTAGGCTGCTGGTGGAGAGACATACAGAGGTTCAGCATAAGATAAGTGGGAGGGGGAGCAGGCGTTGTCATGCAGCAAAATTCATGATGGACTGCAGCAAAGCAAGGAATCAGGTAAAATGGGTGCTGGAGCTCTTATGGAAAAAAATGGTGCCGCCATAGACTCCTATTATAACAGCTGCAAATTGTGGCACAGAAGGGACATTTGGGCGCATGGCAAATGGCAATTTTTACCTCTGTCACCGTACATTATCATTGTTTTTCCAGCGAGCTTTTATCTGCTAACATTGTTATCTTATACCACATTCAACAAATTTACTTGCTTTAAGTAAAATTAAGATTTACAAATTGCCGCAATTAAGTAAATTTTGGCGGCATAGTGGCGGACGTAATGGAATTGCAGCATAGAAGGTACATTTGGGTGCATGGTGACTGCCAGTATCCAGCGCTTGAAAGCGGCAAAATTTAACTTGTTTCAAAGCACGTTGTCGTTATTTTCCACCACTCTTTTATCCGCTAATTTTGCGGTATATGCTAATTTTGGATGCATATCGGCAGACGTTATGGGATTGCGGGACGGAAGGGAAAGAAGCGCATGGCGACTGCCATTATCCAGCGCCTCAAAGTGCCAAATTTGTAGTATATGCCGCTCTCAACAAATTTACCAGCTTTAAAGAGTAACTGTTAGCCCCCAAATTGAAATTTAAAACACTATTGCAATGTTTTATTAATTATATAAGTGAGCCAAAAAGCCAATGTACAAGTTAAAAATCAATCTAATTTTGTTACTATCTAACCTTTTCCCCCAGCTCCGGACGCAAGCCGCATATCAGATACTGTAGCATGCAGAGCATGCCTATGTCTGCCCGCCCCCCTCTCCCCCCCAGGACCAGGTGCCGATATATTCTCCCCACCGCAGCTGACCGCTCTGACACGGAGAGAGAGCGGCAGCACTTCCAGAGCAGCACCGCAGAGCAGCCGCCGCCGAGTCACATGTGAGAGAATCACATGTGAGAGAGATGCACGGCGCTGGCTGCTCTGCGGTGCTGCTCTGGAAGTGCTGCCGCTCTCTCCGTGTCAGAGCGGTCAGCTGCGGTGGGGAGAATATATTGGCACCTGGTCCTGGGGGGGAGAGGGGGGTCGGCCAGACAAAGGCATGCTCTGCATGCTACAGTATCTGATATGCGGCTTGCGTCCGGAGCTGGGGGAAAAGGTTAGATAGTAACAAAATTAGATTGATTTTTAACTTGTACATTGGCTTTTTGGCTCACTTATATAATAAATAAAACATTGCAATAGTGTTTTAAATTTCAATTTGGGGGCTAACAGTTACTTTTTAACTAAAATAAGACACATGAATTGCAGCAATGGATTGCATTGCGAATCAAGTCAGTTAGCAGGTTGGCCACAAAGAAGGGTCCTGCAATAGTCAACAAAGCAGGTGGTTTTGGCGCCTGGAGCTCACCGCTGGGCACCGAAACCAGATGCCCCATAGTAGCAATGTAATGCTGTGCAGTTGCCGGACCCCGAATTACACCTCCCTCCGAGTTGTGATGACTTGCGATGAGGGGGAATAGTATTTAACGCCGCCGGGGAGTTTTACGGCAGCAGGGAGAGCCATCATTCTGCTCTCCTGGTGCCCGACTCACCGACGGCCATACAATACGTACGCTTAGTCAAGCCAGGAAATGGTGGTATGTACAGGAAATCCAACTTTGTTTTGAATTAGGAGTAGGGATGATCAATGATATGCAATTTTTTGGGGAGTTGATGCAAATGTATGCTAAATTTTATGCAAATATATGCAGTTTCTGAAAATAGACCAATCGATTTAAACCCAGTTTTAAATTGATTGGTCCATTTTCAAGCTGCATGTATTTGCATAAACCCGGAAGAATTTGCATCTCTTTGATCATCTCTAATTAGGAGGGAGCAAATATACTGTATGTATTTTATTTGCAGTGGACAGGAAGTGATTAGGGAGATTCTGTGATGTAAAATTTAAAGGAGAGTGCTGAATCAAACATTTAGGCAGCCGGCCTGAGTGTTATTAAATCTAATTGTTACGTCTGGCAGGAGAGTTATACACAACAAAGAAATGCATTATATATTGTACAGACCTTTCCTGCTTTGCACAAAAATCATTTAACAATCATTTAACAAGCTAATATTCAGACTAAGAAAACGGTAATAATCTGAACCAGCACTGCACAAGGTGGCCACTACAGGTCTTTGGTAAGCATTTAGATAATTCTTGTAGATTAAATGTATAACCATGTTATAAAAGTTAATTTGTTGCCACCTTGCTCTTCTATGAAAAGTCCAAAGATAGCAGAGATGGCTGTGATAATGTTTGACTTTGCACAGTATACATTTCTTAGTTAAAGCAGCAGGGACAGCCACACTATCCCAGGAAAAAATACCTATATAAGTAGATAACTACTTGTTCTACTTGCATAACAGATGTATTGTACTGTCCACGTTTTATTTCAGTGAATTGTACTGTATATAGTAAATAAAGATAATTCTGTTCCTGGCATTTTCCTTCTTGCTTCCCAATGACCGAAGCCAATCCTGGTGTCATTTCCTCACTTACATTTTTTCCTAGAAACTGCACTGTCATAGCTAGCTTGCTTTTAAACACACCACTGAACTGCCCTCAGCCAATCAGTGAGAAGCAGGAATGTGGGAGGGATGATGACAAGCTTACTTCTCATTGGCAATGGCAGAAAATGAGCCAGGCTAATTAAGATAAGATTATTTACAGCAGAAACATTTCTTAATAGATTGAAGTGCTTGCACTGCAGGGTAAGGTTGCTGGCTGCATATTAACCCCCCTGGCGGTAAGCCCGACCTGTGTTCGGGCTCCGCTTTGTGTGCTGAAAGCGGTGAGCCCAAACACAGGTCGAGCTGGCTGAAAACACTGCGCGCACCGTCTCTCTGGGTCCCGCGCGCTGATCGCGCTGCACAGCGGGACCCAGGCTTCTCCCTCCCGCCCGCCGGAGTCCCCATTACCTGTCTGATCTTCCGGGACCCGGCGGCCGATCGGTGGCATGGAGCGGCGGTGCGGCGTGATGTCGGGGGGCGGCGTGCGGTCATGGGGGAAGGAGGGAGGGAGTCAGGGAAAAAAAATTACAATAAAAGACTGTGATTGGCCACAGGGGTAGGGAAGGAGAAGGAAGAATAAATAAATATAATAAACAATCTGATTGGCCACAGGGGGAGGGAGAGTAAAAAAATGAAAAATAACACACATTATCTGATTGGCCACAGGGGGAGGGAGGCAGAATATATATATATATATATATATATATATATAAAAAAAAAGTAATCTGATTGGCCACAAGTAGCATTGCATTGAATACAAGTTAGTTTGTATTCAATTCAATGTCGCCATTTGTTCTCTGGAGACCGTGGCTGCTGGCTGTTTGATCTGTGTGTTGCTGATTATTGATTATTGGATACCCGTTACTTATTTTTGCCTGGATTTTTGACTATTCTCTTTGCCTTCTCCCTGTACTGATTTTGCCTGGACTTTGATTGATTTACTGTGTACCGATTTTTGCCTGGACTTTGACTACTTTTACTGCTGCCTGTACCTATCTCTGCGTGGATTTGACAACTCTCTGCCTGCCGTTTTCACTGACCTCTGTCTGCCTGTATTCTGCTATGGCGTCAGCTTCAAGAAGGCAGCTCGCTGCGGAATCGCTGGTGGAGTTGGAGGACAGCGATTTGCCGTCACTGGCGGACTCAAGCGACAGTGACGCACCTGGGGACCTCTCATCCGACCCAGGTAGCGACAGCGAGAGTGATTCCATCACCACGGATGTTAGCGATGTCCGAGTCTGGTGCCCCATTGACCTTTCTCAGGCACCGTCAGCCACCCCCTCCCCCCCCCCCCGTTTTCCTTTTACTGGGGAACCTGGCCTGAAGAAAGTGTGTGAGCACAACCCCTTGGCCTACCTGCAGCTCTTCTTTGATGAGGCCGTTATTGAGAAGATTGTGGAGGAGACTAATCGTTATGCCACCCAACAACTGTCTGCTCCACGATGCCCCTTCTCAAGAAGCAGGACCTGGGAGCCGGTGACCAAAGAAGATATTTGGCTATTTTTGAGGCTTATCATTTTGCAGGGAGTGGTGGGGAAGCCCCTGCAGAAGTGGTATTGGACCACCAACAGAATGATAGCGACCCTGTTCTTTGGTACGGTGATGAGCGAGTACCGGTTTTCGCTCATCATGAAATTCCTCCATTTCGCCAATAACGACACCTTTGAGGAGTCCACTCACCCTGCTCCCAAACTGAAAAAAATCTGGGAAGTGTACGAGATGGTGGTGGAGAACTTCAGGACCACGTATGTTCCAGAGCAGGATATATCCATGGATGAGAGCCTGATGGCTTACAAGGGGAGGCTGAGCTGGCTGCAATTTATAGCTTCTAAGCGGGCCCGCTTTGGAATAAAATCTTATATGTTGTGTGAGTCTTTAACCGGGTACATCTGGAATACAGTTTTGTACACCGGAAAGGGAACAAAGTTAAATCCCTGGCTCAGCGACTATGGAGTGGTGACAAGTTCAGTTTTATCACTTGCTGAGCCGTTACTGGACAAGGGATATTGTCACCACGGAAAATTTTTATTCCTCCCCGGAACTCTTTGAGATCCTCATAAAGCGTTGCACTGATGCCTACGGCACAGTTAGGCCGGACAGGCGGGAGATGCCAACATCTTTTGGGAAGCAGAAATTGAAACCTGAGGACATAGCTGCTTGGCAGAAAGGAAAGATGCTGGCTCTCCGCTGGCGGGATAAAAAAGACGTTTGTCTCCTTTCCACGGTCTGACACCTCCACTGTTCCCACCAGAACGAGAGGAGGAAAGGAAATACAAAAGCCGCAGGTTGTGGTGGACTACAACCTAACAATGGGTGGAGTGGACAGAGCAGACCAAGCAGTGACATTTTATCCCGCAGTCCGCAAGCAGCAGAAGAAGTACTACAAAAAGATATTCCGACATCTTCTGGAGCAGTCCTTGTGGAATTCTTATGTACTTTATAAGCAGCGCAGTGAAAGGCCAATTACTCACGCGGACTACATATGGAGGATGTGCGAGTGTATCTGTTTGAGGTACCAGACTGCCGCAGATGCCAGAACCGGGCGACGTGCCTCCTATGTAGTTAACCCGGAGCGACTCACTGGCCGGCACTTCCCGAAGCACATATCTCCCACTGCCAAAAAAAAAACACACCAATCAGGACATGTGTGGTGTGCTGCTCCAAGACTGATGAGAGGGGCAAAAAAGTCAGGAAGGAGTCGCACATCTACTGCCCTGACTGCAATGTTGGACTCTGTGCTGCTCCCTGCTTTAAAACTTATACACGGGAGGTGTACTAAGTATACATATACATAGTGTATAATTATCTTCTTGCTGCCTTATTTGTACAGTTTTTCCTATTTTTTTAGTTTATTGATACATTTTTTTATTTCAGCAAATTTGTGTTCCAGTCTTTTATTTATATGCAGAATGTCTACCAGGCCTTTATTCTGATATATTTTAGTGAGTTAAGACTTAAGAATTGGAGATCTAAAATTCTTGAAAAAAAAATCTACCGCTTTTGACTCCTAATTCCAGATAGAAATGCACCGCCAGGGAGGTTAAACACAGATCAGTGTGTAAATGGAATTTTAATGTTGTGGCTGACAATCCCTGTTTAATGAGATGTACAGTCTACAGATATAAATTGCAACATTCTCTTATGTTTTAGGTTAACACAGAAATATGTGATGATTTTCATGCCTGCTCTTCCTGTAAGTTTTTTTTTCTATTATATTATCAAATAAATATTCAGAATCAAAATCTTTATTTCGCCAAGTGCGACCGAAGTCGTACCCGGAATTGGTTGTGGTTCACATTGTGGCATTGGTAATAGAGCAAAGAAAGAATTGACACTCACTAAATATTTTAGAAGAACAGGAAATGATTGATACTAAGAAAAGAGAAAATCTGATAAAGACAAAAATGAGGCGATGGTAGATTCCGTTATGCGGACTTCAGTTTATGCTTAGTACTTGGTACTTTGATAAAAGACCAGTGTTTTCCCCAGGCTCTTTTAGCCGGGTCCTCCACCCGGCTAGTTTTGGTGAGCACCCGGCTGTCATCGGCTCACCTTCTCCTATGCTGTAAGCATAGTTGCTCACACAAGCAATGGCCCTGTATTCTTTCATCTCGCACCACCCGGCTACTTTTTCATACCACCTGGCTACCATTTCATGCCACCCGGCTGGAAAAAAATTCTGGGGAGAACACTGAAGACTCTAAAATTATAAAGGGGAATAAAAAGAAGCACACTTATCTACGAAAAACAAGACCACATGGAATCAAGCAAACATACTTCATTCATAAAGAAATCTTAAAGGACCACTATTGCGAAATTTCTAAAAAATAAAACAAAAAAATATTTATTTTGGAAAGAATGCTAGTAGAAGGGATAGTGAAGGGTAGAGCATTAGTTAAAAAATAAATCACCCTGCTGTTTACACATACACTACACTTCACTATCCCTTCTACTAGCATTCTTTCCAGATTGAATCTTTTTTTAGTTTTATTTTATTTTTTTTAGAAATTTCGCGATAGTGGTCCTTTAAGAAGTTTACCATAAACACAAACCATCAAATAACACTTAGGCCCTACTACTGGGCTGATACATTCAAATGGGTCAGTAGGACATTTTGTGGATCTTGTTTGAGGAGTGATTTTTATATCCTTGTTTGTTGAAGATAAGTGTATCTTTTTTTTCTTGTTTTTATGTTTTCTGTTTTGTTATTCCAGGCTGTTTTCCTTTACCAGTTACAGACACGATACTTACAAAATCAGGTATGTCACTTTATTTTTTCATTACTGACTTTAACATGGCTGAGTGTACTGAATTTGGAACTTCAGTGAGGCATCTAAATGTGAGGCGTCTAAAGGTCTCACATGCCAGTTTCCCTGCAGAAAAACTGACAAACACCAATTATGAACAGCATTTGTAATAAATTAAAAAGGTGTTTATCTGTTATGACTGCCTTTAACCACTTCCCTACCACAGGTTATTTTTCCTTAAAAGCCAGAGCAATTTTCACATTTATCGCTCCTCCCATTAATTGACTAATAACTTTATCACTAATTATCACACCTAAATGATCAATACAGCAAAGTCCCCGTTATCCATAACTTGGGCATCTGGAAGCCTCAGCTAACTGGCATGCCTAACGGGCAGTCCTTGAGTTTTCCTCAGCAGAATTGACTGATCCTCTGTGCGTCTTCTATACTTGCTGCAGCTCCCAGGGGTCTTCCATGTTTATGTACAGGTCCCGTCATGTCATGTGGCCCACATCGAGTCACGTGACATGCCAGAACCCATAGGCAGAAGGCGCCGGAAAAGCTGCTAGGAGCTATAGGGAGTATAGAAGATGGTGCCCGGATGATTGGTAAGGTGCTTCTTCTTTACAGAGGTTAGTTAGTTAGTTTTATTTTCGCCTGGTTGCTCAAGCAACTGGAAAGCACCATACATAAGGCAATTCCTTCTTGTGCTGGATACTGGGCATCTTGCTGTATGTTTTTTGTTTTTTTTTTTCTTTGCAGGACTAACTAGGCTTTCTTTGGATGTTACTTTTTTGCTAAAAATTATTTTATTTCCTATGCATTTTAAAGAGATTAAGAAAAAAAATTGAAAAAAGTAATTATTTCTATTATTTCTCATTTTGTAGTCATTATAGTTTGAAAATAAAGTGCTACTGTAGATAAAACCCACACATGTTATTTGCCCATTTGTCCTGGCTCTTACATTTAAATGACTTCCCTAGTACAATGTATAGTTTCCATTTTGTATTTATTTATGCTCAATAATTACAAGGCCTTATTTTCAAAAATAACTAACAGTAATATAGCCTCGTGACATACATATAAAAAGTCCCTAAGGTAACAAAGTATTTTTTTAACAAAAATGTTGGTAACTATGGGTTGGGGGTAGAAGGGATAAATAACATACAAGTTTTTTTTAATGCATTTTAATTAAATTTTACTTTTTTGTCCACTAGATGTCTCTACATTGTATCATGTTTACTTAAAGGTGCACTATGTCGAAAAATTGTAAAATTTAAAATATGTGCAAACATAGACAAATAAGAAGTACGTTTTTTTCCAGAGTAAAATGAGCCATAAATTACTTTTCTCCTATGTTGCTGTCACTTACAGTAGTTAGTAAAAATCTGACAGAAGCGACAGGTTTTGGACTAGTCCATCTCTTCATAGGGGATTCTCAGCAAGGCTTTTGTGCTTTACAAAGATATTCCCTAAAAAGGATTTAAACAATGATGCTGGCCAGCTTCCCTGCTCACTGCACAGTTTTTGGCAGTTGGACAGAGCAACTGCCATTCACTAAGTGCTTTTGAAAGTAGATAAATCCCTGAGAATCCCCCCATGCAGAGATGGACTAGTCCAAAACCTGTCACTTCTTTCAGATTTCTACTACCTACTGTAAGTGACAGCAACATAGGAGAAAAGTAATTTATGGCTCATTTTACTCTGGAAAAAACGTACTTCTTATTTTTCGCCATAGTGTCCCTTTAACAGTACACAGGAAGTGAGTGCGTGTGTGTGTTTACTTGTTTTTTATGAATGATCACTGGCTTCTCGCTGAAGCCAGTGATCATTTATTTACAGGTATTTGATTGGCTTTGGTAAGACGTTCCCATTCACTGATCAGTGCTTGGCAGGAAGGCAACAGGCAGAGATGGATTAACCTTTTACCGACTGCCTAACGCCGATAGGCGTTGGTAAGGTGGCAGCCCCAGGACCGCCTAACGCCCAAAGAGCGTCAAGAGCAGTAGGCGGGGATTAGCAGAGAATGAGAGCATGCGTGATTGTTTACTGCCGTGACATGGAGCGGAGCTCCGTGTTCAGCCTACTAGCCGTGATCGCAGCTGACAGGCTGTGTTATGGCTGAAAACAGCCATTATCTACATGTACAGCGCTGCAATCTCCTTCAGCACTGGACGGGGACAGCTCAGTGACAGAACAGTCCCCTCTATTGGCCCAAAAGATGTTTGCCTCTCATAGGCTGATGCCTATGAGAGTCGATCACACTAATTGGCTCTCGGGGGAGCGGAGAGGGAGGGAGAGAAAAGATAAAAATAGTAATAAAAAGGAAGTTTTTATTTAAAAAAAAAAAAAAAAAGAACAAATAATAATAATTAAAAAAAAAAACCTTGCAGCACCAATCAGATGCCACAAACCGAGAGCTCTGTTGGTGGCAACAAAAGGGGAGCAGATTCATTTGTGTGCTAAATTGTATGGCTCTGCAGTGAGCAGTCGAAGCTGCTGAGTACTACATTGTAAAAAATCGCCTGGTCACTAGGAGGGGTGTAAGCCTGTGGTTTTTAAGTCATTAAGATGTAATAGATCCCTAGGCAAGGTAGTAGACTTGGGGCCCCCTTGTGATCCTTTTTGGTTAGCTGAAGTGGAAAGAAGTTAAATAAGGTGGCAAGTGGGCCCCTTGACATCCATTAGGCCCCAAGTACCTGCCTAGGTTGCTCTGGCAACAGAGCCACACTTTTCAACTAAAATTAGGAAGTGCATATATATATATATATATATATATGTATATATACAGTGGGTTGCAAAAGTATTCGGCCCCCTTGAAGTTTTCCACATTTTGTCACATTACTGCCACAAACATGCATCAATTTTATTGGAATTCCACGTGAAAGACCAATACAAAGTGGTGTACACGTGAGAAGTGGATCGAAAATCATACATAATTCCAAACATTTTTTACAAGTAAATAACTGCAAAGTGGGGTGTGCGTAATTATTCGCCCCCTGAGTCAATACTTTGCAGAACCACCTTTTGCTGGAATTACAGCTGCCAGTCTTTTAGGGTATGTCTCTACCAGCTTTGCACATCTAGAGACTGAAATCCTTGCCCATTCTTCTTTGCAAAACAGCTCCAGCTCCGTCAGATTAGATGGACAGCGTTTGTGAACAGTAGTTTTCAGATCTTGCCACAGATTCTCGATTGGATTTAGATCTGGACTTTGACTGGGCCATTCTAACACATGGATATGTTTTGTTTTTAACCATTCCATTGTTGCCCTGGCTTTATGTTTAGGGTCATTGTCCTGCTGGAAGGTGAACCTCCGCCCCAGTCTCAAGTCTTTTACAGTCTCCAAGAGGTTTTCTTCCAAGATTGCCCTGTATTTGGCTCCATTCATCTTCCCATCAACTCTGACCAGCTTCCCTGTCCCTGCTGAAGAGATGCACACCCCGAGCATGATGCCGCCACCACCAAATTTGATAGGGGGATGGTGTGTTCAGAGTGATGTGCAGTGCTAGTTTTCCGCCACACATAGCGTTTTGCATTTTGGCCAAAAAGTTCCATTTGGTCTCATCTGACCAGAGCACCTTCTTCCACATGGTTGCTGTGTCCCCCATATGGCTTGTGGCAAACTGCAAACGGGACTTATGCATTCTGTTAACAATGCCTTTCTTCTCGCGACTCTTTCCATAAAGGCCAACTTTGTACAGTGCATGACTAATAGTTGTCCTATGGACAGAGTCTCCCACCTGAGCTGTAGATCTCTGCAGCTCGTCCAGAGTCACCATGGGCCTCTTTACTGCATTTCTGATCAGCGCTCTCCTTGTTCGGCCTGTGAGTTTAGGTGGACGGCCTTGTCTTGGTAGGCTTACAGTTGTTCCATACTCCTTCCATTTCTGAGTAATCGCTTGAACAGTGCTCCTTGGGATGTTCAAGGCTTTGGAAATCTTTTTGTAGCCTAAGCCTGATTTAAATTTCTCAATAACTTGATCCCTGACCTGTCTTGGACCTGTCTTGTGTGTTCTTTGGACTTCACGGTGTTGTTGCTCCCCCCCATATTCTCTTAGACAACCTCTGAGGCCCTCACAGAGCAGCTGTATTTGTACTGACATTAGATTACACACAGGTGCACTCTATTTAGTCATTAGCACTCATCAGGCAATGTCTATAGGCAACTGACTGCACTCAGATCAAAGGGGGCCGAATAATTATGCACACACCACTTTGCAGTTATTTATTTGTAAAAAATGATTGGAATCATGTATGATTTTCGTTCCACTTCTCATGTGTACACCACTTTGTGTCGGTCTTTCATGTGGAATTCCAATAAAATTGATTCATGTTTGTGGCAGCAGTATGACAAAATGTGGAAAACTTCAAGGGAGCGGAATACTTTTGCAACCCACTGTGTGTATATATATATATATATATACATACATACATACATACATACATACATACATACATACATACATACCGTATATACTCGCATATAAGCCGACCCGCATATAAGCCGACCCCCCAACTTTTCCATGGAAAAACAGGGAAAAATGATTGACCCCCATATAAGCCGGGGGTAGGAAATGCTGGATTGGTGCAGGCCACGTAATCCCCCCAGTGTGTCCCAGTATAGCTAGTATAGTGCCCAGTATGGGTATGTAGTGCCCCAGTATAGCTAGTATAGTGCCCAGTTTAGCTAGTATAGTGCCCAGTTTAGCCAGTATAGTGCCCAGTATAGGTAGGTAGTGCCCCAGTATGGCTAGTATAGTGCCCAGTTTAGCTAGTATAGTGCCCAGTTTAGCCAGTATAGTGCCCAGTATAGGTAGGTAGTGCCCCAGTATGGCTAGTATAGTGCCCAGTTTAGCTAGTACAGTGCCCAGTTTAGCCAGTATAGTGCCCAGTTTAGGTAGGTAGTGCCCCAGTATAGCTAGTATAGTGCCCAGTATAGCTAGTAGAGTGCCCAGTATAGCTAGTAGAGTGCCCCAGTATAGCTAGTAGAGTGCCCCAGTATAGCTAGTAGAGTGCCCCAGTATAGCTAGTAGAGTGCCCCAGTATAGCTAGTAGAGTGCCCCAGTATAGCTAGTAAAGTGCCCAGGTTAGCTAGTATAGTGCCCAGTTTAGCTAGTATAGTACCCAGTATAGGTAGGTAGTGCCCCAGTATAGCTAGTATAGTACCTAGTATAGTGCCCCAGTATAGCTAGTATAGCGCCCAGTTTAGCTAGTATAGTGCCCAGTTTAGGTAGGTAGTGCCCCAGTATAGCTAGTATAGTACCCAGTGTAGGTAGGTAGTGGCCGGTATAGTGCCCTGCTCCCCCCGCTGCTATTACCTGCAGCGGCTTCCTCGTCCCCGGCGGCGCTTCCTCTTCCCCGCTCTCATGCCTCTATGAAGAAATCACAGCAGCGCGCCCGGCGCTGCTGCTCTGATGATGCAGGGGGCAGGAAAGAGCGCGGCTCCCTGTAGCGGCGATCTGCATCGCCTTTACCATGGGAACCGCTCTTTCCTGCCCCCTGCATCATCAGAGCAGCAGCGCCGGGCGCGCTGCTGTGATTTCTTCATAGAGGCATGAGAGCGGGGAAGAGGAAGAGCCGCCGGGGACGAGGAAGCCGCTGCCGAAACAAGTAATAGCAGCGGCGGCGGGGGGAGCGGGCAGGGGGTAGCGGGGACCACGGACCACCAGGGAAGACTCGCATACAAGCCGACCCCCCCAACTTTTGACCCCCTTTTTGGGGGTCAAAAATTCGGCTTGTATGCGAGTATATACGGTACATACATACATACATACATACATACATACATACATACATACATACATACATACATACATACATACATATATATATATATATATATATATATATATATATATATATATATATATATATATATATATATATATATATACACATACATACATACATATATATACACTCTCCTGATCCTGAAGTGAAGTTAGATATGTCTAGCATCTAAGATCTGGAACTGGTTCATTATGCCAAGATACAAACTGGCAGACTAGTCCAGCTATGATGATGTTAGAATCCGCATCCATGTCTGCTGTGTAGAGATTCTGTTTATCACTTGACAGTACCTAGATCATCATCAACTTACTAGCACATGTCATTGTTCAGGAATTGTATAAATGCATTCAGCCTTTTGTAACTATTTACATAGGATACTAGTTAAGAGATTTTCTTATTTTCCAGAACATCATATGGCCACAAGTTATTACGGGTTTGGTAGTAAACCTCATTAATGTTGCTATGAATGCAATACTTCTCTATGCACTGAAGCTTGGAGTTGAGTAAGTATGTGTACTGTTTTACTATATATTATAAAGTATATATTTTTTATTTCCTATCTCATTATTGTTTGGGATAGCATTGTCTTAAGCCCGGTTCACATTGGATTTTAAAGCCAAACGGATCCGGTAACGTGGATCCGGTTTCCGCTTCACCAGATCCATAAAGCTTCATTCACACTGGCTAAAGGATCTGTGAAAACAGATCTAATCACCGGTCTATCTGACCCGATTTCAGTTTGGGCCGTGCACATGAGCACGCAGGTGAGGGAGGGTTAACTTACCAGGCTTCTGTCTTCCTCCTTGCATCTCATATCGCGTCACGTAACTACCACAATTCCTCCTTTAACCCGGAAGGAGGAAGTTTGGTAGTCACATGACGCAACGTGGGGCACAATAGGAGGAGAAAATGGAAGCCTGGAAAGAAAGCCTCCGTTCCACCCGCCGACCTCCACCCCCCAGTGGAGCATCCCCACATCACCCCCCCCCCCCCCAGACCCTCTCTCCCAGTGGAGCGTCCCCACATGCCCCCCCCCAGACCCCCACCTCTAGTGAATTAGCCTTCTGAACGGTCCGTTTCTTTACTAGTGTGAAGAAATGTTCCGTTATCCCATTGCCCCCAATGCAGGGCTTCATTGTCCTTTTTGGTCCGCTGGGCTCAGCGGTCCGGAAAAATAGGTGCTGCAGCAAAGCTGTGTTCCGTTCATCAGAACGTATGCAACAGATCCGTACGAACGGATGCATGTGAACAATTCCATAGTTTAACATTGGATCTGTTTGTATCCGTTACATCTGTACAGTTTTCGTTCCGCTTATGGTCTGCTTTTTAATGCTAATGTGAGCCGGGCCTTAGTGTGGTCATACTCAGATACATTATTCCCAAATGTACTGCTAAACTGCTGAAAATGTTGATGAGCGTGTGCTGGCTGGTTGCTCTATTCTTCATTTGAGGTTGTTCTGCAGATTAAATTTAAATTATAGACAGTGCACCCATGTATGGTGCGTTGTCATTTATTCAGGCCAAATATCATTATGGGGACTGAACTAGTAAAGTAAATAAATAAATACTGGGGATTTCTTCACTTGAAATAAGGAACACACTTGAAATAATGGTGTTAACCTCTTCTAACATGGCTGTTATCTGACAAAATTAATCCAACTGTTACTGTCCATGTTCTTTTAAAGGGAACCAGAGATGAACGTTTCACACAAAATAAACATATCACTTAATAGCTTGTAAAGAATAAATGCTCTACCTGATAATTTTGCCGCTCTGGTGTGCCTTTTTTAGTGTTTTTTATCCATTATTGCTCCAGGAAAAATCAAATATGGCCGCCAGCTCATATCCCTTCTCCTTCCGGGTTATATGAGTTGTTCTGGATGTGCTGTCTAGGCTATATGAGACTAGGCTGCTATCTAGGCTATATGAGAAAGGCTGCTGTGTGCTTTCATTTTGGTATGATGTACTGCCTGTAGGAAGTGTCTCTCATAGGAATGAAACTGCCGTTATTATCAGTATCTAGTGCACACAGAGCACACAGGGATCATATTGCAGCCACAGAGCTTCTCTCTCAGCAGAGCAGCCCCTCCCAGTCATCACAGCTCTCAGTATGCAAAGCAGGAAATCTAAGCCAGGAGAGGGGAAGGCTTGGGCTTGAAAACACTTCACAGAAGAGTGACTCAGCTATAATGATTCCAGGTCAAACCTCGACTGAATAGTCGGTGGATTCTTATCACAGCTGCTAATAGACTAATTAAGCAGATAACAATGAAACTAAAAGCAGGGTAGGTGTTTACTGTCATGTTCCCACTGATAAATGTAATAAAATACATGAGGGTGCTTCATCTCTGGTTCTCTTTAAGTATACATTTACGGTACGTCACTGAGCTGGCAGGATGCATAAATACACTGCAACATGATTAAGCATTTTTGTTTTTCCACAGGGGATCTGCTTGGGCTAGTACTTTATCTAATTTTGCCATGTCTGGTCTGCTTTTCATCTACATCATTGTAAAAAAGCTTCATTTGTCAACATGGGGCGGTGCGTAAGTATGAATAAAACATAAATATAACTGGGAAAGGTTTTGGATTATGTTATAGCAAGCCTAGTACATTTCTGTCTACTGGATTTAACATTCACAATGTGTGTGCTTCAGGTTGGTCCACAGACTGTTTACAAGAATGGGGCTCTTTTATACGCTTGGCTATCCCCAGCATGCTTATGGTGTGCATTGAGTGGTGGAGCTTTGAAATTGGAGGCTTTTTAGCAGGTTGGTATCTTGTCTGTGTCCCAACATCTGCAAGTGAACTTATTAAAATTCACACTTTGAATAAAATAAGTATAATATTTTGCTATTAACAAGCTGGAATACTATTTTGAAGTAGAATGAACGTCAAATAAAGAAAACAGCTTGGTACACACCAAAATGACAGCAACAATGTTTAAAACACACTGGTTTATAGTTAAAACAATTTCAATGCACAGGGTTGATGAAGAATGCAATAACATTAGATTTAATTAACTCCTGGCATCATTTAGTTCTTACAGAATTCACTATGTGTAAGAAAAACTCTGACTTGGATGTAGACATTCAGTGACAGAGGAGCACATTCCTTTTATGATATAATATAGTCTATGCATAATCATCTTGTCTGATGTAGGAACAGGTGCTTTCCGTTGTGCTGAACTGCTGTTGGCAATGGGGTCAATTCATAAAAGGCTGTGGGAAAGAAAAATCTTGTCTGGAAAAATACCACATTCAGTATTTTACACTTATGTGTGGTAATCCATAAACATTTTCACAGGTGCGGTAAATTACCAAAACCCTTTGACAAAAACATTTGCAGTAACACAGTGAGAGCATTGAGAGGCATCCCAACATTACTTTAGATGTACATGTTTTGTTAAACTGCCTCTGCTTGCTCTGAATCTGCTCTAAATTAGATATGGCCCGAACGGTTCCAGGCGAACTTCCGGTGGTTCGCGTTCGCCATGTAACACAAACTTTTCCGGAATTTCGGTTCGCCCCCATAGTGCACCATTAGGGTCAACTTTGACCCTCTACATCACAGTCAGGAGGCACTTTGCAGTCAATTAGGCTACACTCTCTCCTGGAGCCACTCCCCCCCCCCCTAATAAAAGGCAGGCAGCGCTGGCCATTACACTCACTCATGTGCCTGCATTAATTATTGAAGGGACAGCTGCTTGGCAGTCTCTCATAGGGAAAGATTAGTTATGCTCTTGGCTTGTTAGCTTGCTCCTGACTGAAGCACCCCACAACAGCTCTTTTGAGAGCTAATGTTCTCCTGATTTGTTTTGTTTTGTGTGTGTTGCCCACTGACACTGCATTATACAGCCCTATCTGTTACAGCTGGACCTTGGTAACTGCTATTACTGTGCCAGCCAGGCCCTGCCTAACTATCTATACTGGGACACCTACCTATGCCTACCTAACTACTGGGGCACCTACTTACCTATACGGGGACACCTACCTATGCCTACCTACCTATACTACTGCACCTACCTATGCCTACCTACCTATACTAGGGCACCTACCTATGCCTACCTACCTATACTGGGTCTCCTACCTATGCCTACCTACCTATACTGGGACTCCCACCTATGCCTAGCTAACTACTGGGACACCTACCTATGCCTACCTACCTATACTGGGACACCTACCTATGCCTACCTACCTATACTGGGACTCCTACCTATGCCTAGCTAGCTACTGGGGCACCTACCTATTCCTATCTACCTATACTGGGACACCAACCTATGCCTACCTACCTGTACTGGGACACCTACCTATGCCTATCTACCTATACTGTGGCACCTACCTATGCCTACCTACCTATACTGGGGCACCTATCTATGCCTACCTACATACAAGAAGATAATAAGGTCGTTGCTTCATTGTGGACAGACCAAATTTGATCAGCTGGACAGTCACTGTTGTTCTATCATTGAGCTACCACAGACCATATGGGCTTGAAAACCGCCACGGCCTGCACTCTCGCCATGGTGCGCACCAGTCCAGCACGGCCGTCACTACGCAAACAGCTGTTTGCGGTGCGTTACACAGTGCGTTTGGTGTGCCAGTGTGAAGCAGTACTCTAATTACACTCCCTGATTGATGTATACGCATGCAAGATGTTTTAAAGCACTTTAGGTCTGCAATTTAGCATTCAATGTGATTTCTGCCCTTAAAACGCTGCTTTGCGTCAAATCCAGATTTTTCCCCAGGACTTTTGGCGTCTATCCCACTCATCCATGCAAAAACTCAGATGTTAGACCCCTTGAAACATCTTTTCCATTACTTTTGTGGCCAGCGTAAGTGTTTCTATTTTTCAAAGTTCGCCTCCCCATTGAAGTCCTTGCGGTTCAAGAAAGTTTGTGCAAACCGAACCTTTCGCGGAAGTCCGCAAACCCGGTTTGCGAACCGAAAATCGGAGGTTCGGGCCACCTCTACTCTAAATCTGTCTATTAATCTTTCTTAACATTCTGTTTAATTGCCACAGCTTAATTAACTTCCAAGAAACTTTACACATATCATGTTTGGGTGATTTTCCCCACTAGCTTCTAACAGGAACCTAAGAGGTTAAACCAGACACACAGACGAAGGTATTCAGGGGATGCCTTTTTTATTTTGATCTCGCTCTGCTGCTGCCTATGGGGTTTAAAAGCTTGTCCTGCCGGCAAAGGCTGTGGGTCCTATCAGATTCCACCATTCAGACTTGCCGGAGAACAGGGGTTGTTTCTATTCGCTCCCTGCTCCTGTCAGTCACAGCTGACTCTGCTTCTGCCTTTGAGTCACGCTCCCACAGTCTACTCTCCACATTCTTTCCGACACTTCAAAGCAAATGGTAATGCTTTGTCCCATTACCGCTTGTTGTCTGCTTTATGAATTGACATTTACTGACGTGTTGAGGTAATTACTGCACAAGTCGGTAATTTACCACACTGCTTGGTAATTTAAGCTTTTTATGTGGAGAAAGGGTTTATGAATTGACATTTTCCTAAGTGCTTGGTAAAGTCAGCTGTTTTCTGCATTACCGAATGCAGTAAGGCTTTATGAATCGACCCCAATGTGTTCATGCAGCCATTTACTAGCTATCTTACAATGGATAAATATGTGTACAGTGCTTGGCATTTTAGGACACTGGGATAATCTGCAGCTGCATGAGTTGGGAAGTACAATGTAAGTTTTAAGGAGTACGAACTGGCCAATCAAAGCTACAAATGTTTAGGGCGATCACTCTGGTGATAGTCTGCAGAAAATGGTTTATGAAGGAAGATGTAAGCAGACAAATCCGAGGGCTGCAGTGCTTCTGTCATGAGACTAGAATAATTGCTAGGATATACGATAATGTTTCCTTCAGGTCTAAAGTTAAGTCTCAGAAAAGTTTTCTGCTTATTGTTGTACATGAAATATTTTTGTGAGCTAAAACAATACCTATCTTAATGTTGCAACGTCAGCCAGTATCTGGAATTGCTGAATTTATGCTATGAAGGCAGGGTTTTGTACCATCTCTAGATGACCATATAAACTTTCTAATGACTTTTGGTGCTATTGTGCATTAATTTGTTAGTTGCAGCCCATTTGCTAGTCCTCTGTAGAGATGCCCTTGCCAAATTCACTGGCCTAAACTTGCTTGAACTTAGTGGTTTCATTCAGTATGTTAAAGCTTACAATTTTAATTAAGAGATTGTATGTGTATAGCCATTTTCATTTACCTGAGTTTTTGTTTCGAGGTCTGAAAATTCTCTAAAGGTAATCCATTTTTTGCCTAGTGCAATCTCCTGCTTCTAACTGTGTAGTAATATGGTTTTTCTAGTTGAGAGAAATCAGTGATTGGGTAGATCTACGTATGTCAGGTTGAGGGAGAAGGGAAGTGTTTAAGTCTTAATTCTTGTATAGTTTTTGGCTATAAGGATGGTCAGTGTGGAATGCTGGGCTGTTCTTTAGGAAAGATCATGTGTAAAGGGGCCTACATGTGTGAATACCCTATTTTGCTTCTATTTGCTGGAAGAACCCATGGTGTCAAATCCAATCTTGTGTTAGAAATTTGTACCTAGATTTTAATATTCCAGTCATATATCCAGTCTAAAATTCTTATGAGTTTTGAAGCTATGTCATATATGTTAGTCTTTTTAGGTATACCCAACATTCAAAGAAAAACACATGGTTGCTTTTTTTGTATTTATGTATATTTTGTAGGGCCCATACTTCTTTCCAAACCCCCCTCCCCTGCCCAATACAGAGAAGGTACCATATTTTTCGGTCTATAAGACGCTCTGGGCCATACGACGCACCTAGGTTCAGAGAACAAAAACCAGGGCAAAAAGTAAATAAAATTGCCTAAACCTGGTGTGTATATAGTGCAGGGGTGTCTTATGGATCTTTTCCCCTAATTATTTCCCCCTCGTAACTCTTGTGTCCTTGTGACTCCTCTGTTCTCCTGTTTCCTCCTCTGCCCCTGTGTCCTTTTGTCCCCCTGTGTCGCTTCTGTCCCCGTGCCTCTTCTGTCCCCCAGTGCCTCTTCTGTCTCCCTGTGTCCTTCCCCCAGTGCCTCTTCTGTCCCCCTGTCTGTCCCCCTGTGTCACTTCTGTCCCCATGCCTCTTCTGTTCCCCAGTGCCTCTTCTGTCCCCCTGTGTCTGTCCCCAGGTGCCTCTTCTGTCCCTCTGTGTCCTACGGTGCCGCTCTTGTCCCCATCCGTGTCCCCGGGGCATCTTTTTCCCCTTTTGTCCTCAGTGTCCCCAGTGCCTCTTTAGCCCCGTGTGTCCTCTGTGTCCCCGGTGTCTCTTTTGTCCCCTGTGTCTTCCATGACTGGGCCCCAGTTGCTGACATATTTACCAAGGCAGGCCTGCAATGAGCCCCGCGATTCCTTCCTTGTGTCTGCGTGGTTCCAGCTTACTGGGTCCTTGTTTAAGGCTGAGTGGCCAATTTGGTGAGAGGCGCTGTCGGGAAACCGTCCAATCAGCGCCCCCTGTTGTTCTAACTGGACCAGACAGGAAAGGCACTGGGGGACGAAAGAGACACCACTGGGGACAGCACCTTCAGACCAAAAGATGCACTGACTTTTTCCCCACACTTTTGGGGGAGAAAAAGTGCGTCTCATGGTCTGCAAAATATAGTCGTTTCTATGTGCCCTACAAAGAAACTACATTGTTTGGCTAAACTTATACATTAATTCTGGTATAACTTATACATTACAGTGCTGTGCTGCATCAGCATTTACTGTATATGTTTTCTATGGTTTATCTAGGACTTGTAAGTGTTGCTGAGTTGGGTGCACAAGCTATAATGCTGGAGCTGGCTACAGCAGCTTACATGGTAAGTGTTTTATATTGCTGAAGTATTTATGTCTTTTTAAAGCCTGACCATTGTTGACTGTGGTTTTCACTCTGTTAAATCTACTGGAATCAGACAGATAACATGGGCTGATTTTTATAGCGAGATTCCCTGAGCATTCTTGTCAGTTGTTCTGAAAATTCAGAGGAATGAGTCCAAAAGGAAAGGATTAAAGTGTACAGATGTCATGAAGTGCTCATAATCAGGCACAATAAATATTTTACTTTTTCAACAGTTTAACCAAAATATGCGTGTAAGGAAAAGATTGTGGACCGCACTATACACCCAACATGTGCATTGACCACAATGATAATTACATCACCCAAGGAAAGAATGATCATGTCACAGTACACTGTGTTGGAAAGTGTTTCAATTACAGCTTTATTTCAAAATATTTTAACCACATGAAACCACCTTAAAACAGAAATAATAAACCCCTCTTTGGCCATCCTTATCAATGTATACATTTATATGTCATATCCATGGTTCGGCCAGAACTGCTTCAATTATAGAACTTAGGTTCAAAGTACATGAAATAAGAATGCATTGAAACCTTAAGACCCAAATAAGTGCAAAAGAGAAGTCACCAAATACATATACATATGTTTAAACATACAAACTTAACCCACTAAAGTGCATATTTGAATGAAGCAGCATACAAATGTACTAGACAGTAGCACAGTGGAGTGTGGCATACAGTGATACTACACCTGCTACGCAGTGAAGTGAATGCCAGCTTTGTATTTAGCAGCCAGGAGGTCCGAGAAACATCTCAATGTTTTTTTTTAATTTTGGTTCTGTTCATTACACAATTAATTTTACATGAAACAACTCAGATGCAGTTAGAAGTGCAGACTTCCAGCTTTATTCCATTGTAGTGAACAAAACAATTGCATAAAAATGTGAGGCAACTAAAGCATTCTTTAACACAGTCCCTTCATTTCAGGGGCCAAAAAGTAATTCGACAAATAAGTCAAAGGCAAGTCCAGCGTTATGTCATTATAAATTAAGCAGATAAAAGGCCTGGAGTTGATTTGAGGTATGGTGCTTGCATGTGGAAGATTTTGCTGTGAACGGACAACATACGGTCAAAGGAGCTCTCTATGCAGGTGAAAGAAATCATCCTTAACCATCTGGGGACCCTTGGTAGTAAATCCTACACCGCACTTGTGGCTGTCTAACTCTGATGCGGCGTAGGACTTACGCCGCCTGCTGCTTCCGCGATTGTTCGCACCCGAGAGGTGTCATATGACAGCTGACATCTCCCCACAGTGATCAGGAGCCATCAAGGTTGCTATCGCACTGGCGATCGTAGTGATCACTATTGAGCAGCGGTGGTAGGAGAGGAAGAAGAGGATGGGGACTCACCTTCCTAACATTCCCCGGCGATTGTTGCTCCTCTCCGCTCTGGCCGGCATCTCTGCTGGCTCTGGCTTAAGTGTCAGGTCCCGGCTTGATGACGTCATTAAGCCGCGACTTGGAACTTAGAGTCAGTGTGAGCGGGCATGCCGGCCAGAGTAGAGGGGGCTAGATCTGCTCTTCGCAGGACCCAGGTAGGTGAGTAAAGGCTGCTGGCAATACGGGGGACACCTGGCTATACTGGAGACATAATGCCTAGCTATCTGTTCTGGGGATCCGGCTGCCTGACCCCCCCACAAACGAGCCCCCCACAGGTAAAATGCCCTGGTCTTTAAGGGGGGTTAGGCACCCGGTCCCCTGAAGATTAAAGCGGTCCCAAACCAAATATTTTTTTAACCACTTGCTGAATGCCCGCAGCCGATGGGCGGCTGCAAGGGCTGGGCCCAAACAACCGCAATACGCCCATCGGCGGTGGGCGTGGTTATGCGGCGATCGCGTCATGCTCGACATGACATGACATGCTCCGCCCCCCCCCTTGCGCAGTAACCCGCCGGCGCTTCCGAACAGCTGCCCGATCGCCGCATACAAAGTGTATAATACGCTTTGTAATTTATACAAAGCGTATTATACAGGCTGCCTCCTGCCCTGGTGGTCCCAGTGATCGAGGGACCACCAGGGCAAGCTGCATCCACCAAGGTAAGCACCCAAGCACACTGATCTGCCCCCCCTCCCTCTGATCGCCCACAGCACCCCTCAGACCCCCCCTTCCCACCCCTCATACCCCTGTTTACACCCAATCACCCCCTAATCACCCATCAATCACTCCCTGTCACTAACTGTCAGCACTATTTTTTTGATTAGGTCCTAAACTGCCCCCTGGGGGCTCCTGATCACCCCCCCACACACACACACACTCTCAGATCCTCCCCAGACCCCCTCCCCCTGTACTGTATACATCTATCCTCCCCTGTAATCACCCATCAATCACCCCCTGTCACCACCTGTCACTGCCACCCATCAAATCAGACCCTAACCTGCCTCTTACGGGCATCTGATCACCCGCTACCCATCAGATCAGACCCCTATCTGCCCCTAGGGCACCCAATCACCCGCCCACACCCTTAGACCCCCCCCCCCCCTGTGTACTGTATACATCTTTCCTCCCCTGTATCACCCGTCAATCACCTCCTGTCACTGCCACCCATCAGATTAGACCCGAACCTGCCTCTTATGGGCATCTGATCACCCACCCACACCATCAGATCGCCCGCAGACCCACCCTCAGATCACCTCCAAAGTGCATTGTTTACATCTGTTCTGCCATCTAATCACCCACTGATCACCCATCAATCACCCCCTGTCACCACCTGTCACTGCTACCCATCAGATCAGACCCCTATCTGCCCCTAGGGCACCCAATCACCAACCCACACCCTCAGAACGCCCTCAGACCCCAGCCCTGATCACCTCACCAGTGCATTGCTTGCTTTTATTCCCCACTCTAATCACACCTTGAGACACCCATCAATCACCTCCTGTCACCACCTAGCACACCTACCCATCAGATCAGGCCCTAATTTGCCCCGTGTGGGCTCCTGATCACTCGGCCAAATCCTCAGATTCCCCCTCAGACCCCCTTCCGATCACCTCCCCAGTGCATTGATTGCATCTATTTTCCCCTCTAATCACCCCCTGAGACACCCATCAATCACCTCCTGTCACCCCCCTAGCACTCCTATCCATCAGATCAGGCCCTAATCTGCCCCCTGCGGGCTTCTGTTCACCCAGCCAAACCCTCACCCGCCCCACTGCAGTGATAGAATTTTTTTTTTCTGATCACTGCTGTCCTCTACGACTTAATTGTGGCTAAGACCAACTGTTATGCCACACAATACGCAACCGCCAATCCGAGAAGCTACCATGCCCAGCCTTTTCGGTGGAAACCACTCCAAGTTTCCGAACGTAACATTTTTTGGGGCCTTCTCCTTAACATGGGTCTAGTCAAAAAGAATGTATTGCGGTCTTATTGGTCTACGCACCCAATACATCACATGCCCATGTTCTCTGCTGCCATGTCCAGGTCACGATTTGAGAACATCCTGCGCTTCCTGCACTTCAGTGCCAATACAACCTGTAATCTAAGAGGCCACCCTGCTTATGACCAGTTCCACAAAATTCACTCCCTCATAGACCACCTGTCATCAAAATTTGCAGATGCTTATACCCCTGAACAGTCATTTTGAGGCATTTGGTTTCCAGACTACTCCTCACGGTTTTGGGCCTCTAAAATGCCAGGGTAGTATAGGAACCCCACAAGTCACCCCATTTTAGAAAGAAGACACCCCAAGGTTTTCCGTTAGGTGTATGACGAGTTCATAGAAGATTTTATTTTTTGTCAAAAGTTAGCGGAAATTGATTTTTACTGTATTTTTTTACAAAGTGTCATTTTCCACTAACTTGTGACAAAAACTAAAATCTTCTATGAACTCACCATACACCTAACGGAATACCTTGGGGTGTCTTCTTTCTAAAATGGGGTCACTTGTGGGGTTCCTATACTGCCCTGGCATTTTAGGGGCCCTAAACCGTGAAAAGTAGTAGTCTAGAAACCAAATGCCTCAAAATGACCTGTGAATAGGACTTTGGGCCCCTTAGCGCACCTAGGCTGCAAAAAAGTGTCACACATGTGGTATCGCCGTACTCAGGACAAGTAGTATAATGTGTTTTGGGGTGTATTTTTACACATACCCATGCCTGGTGGGAGAAATCTCTCTGTAAATGGACAATTGTGTGTAAAAAAAAAAAAATCAAAAAATTGTCATTTACAGAGATATTTCTCCCACCCAGCATGGGTATATGTAAAAATACTCCACAAAACACATTATACTACTTCTCTGAGTACGGCGGTACCACATGTGTGGCATTTTTTTGCACCTTAACTGCGCTAAGGGGCCCAAAGTCCAATGAGTACCTTTAGGATTTCACAGGTCATTTTGAGACATTTGGTTTCAAGACTACTCCTCACGGTTTAGGGCCCCTAAAATGCCAGGGCAGTATAGGAACCCCACAAGTGACCCCATTTTAGAAAGAAGACACCCAAAGGTATTCCGTTAGGTGTATGACGAGTTGATAGAAGATTTTATATTTTGTCACAAGTTAGCGGAAAATGACACTTTGTGGAAAAAAAACAATAAAAATCAATTTCCGCTAACTTGTGACAAAAAACAAAAATCTTCTATAAACTCCCAATACTCCTAACAGAATACCTTGTAGTGTTGTCTTTTTAAAATGGGGTCACTTGTGGGGTTCCTAAACTGCCCTGGCATTTTAGGGGCCCTAAACCGTGAGGCGTAGTCTTGAAACCAAATGTCTCAAAATGACCTTTGAAATCCTAAAGGTACTCATTGGACTTTGGGCCCCTTAGTGCAGTTAGGGTGCAAAAAAGTGCCACACATGTGGTATCGCTGTACTCAGGAGAAGTAGTATAATGTGTTTTGCGGTGTATTTTTACACATACCCATGCTGGGTGGGAGAAATCTCTCTGTAAATGGACAATTGTGTGTAAAATAAAATCAAAACATTGTCATTTACAGACATATTTCTCCCACCCAGCATGGATATGTGTAAACATACACCCCAAAACACATTATACTACTTCTCTTGAGTACGGCAATACCACATGTGTGGCACTTTTTTGCAGCCTGACTGCGCTAAGGGGCCCAAAGTCTAATGAGCACCTTTAGGCTTTACAGGGGTGCTTACAATTTAGCACCCCCCAAAATGCCAGGACAGTAAACACACTCCACACATGACCCCATTTTGGAAAGTAGACGCTTCAAGGTATTCAGAGAGGGGCATGGTGAGTCCGTGGCACATTCCATTTTTTTTTGTCGCAAGTTAACAGAAATGGAAACTTTTTTTTTGTCACAAAGTGTCATTTTCCGCTAACTTATGACAAAAAATAAAATCTTCTATGAACTCACCATGCCTCTCAGTGAATACTTTGGGATGTCTTCTTTCCAAAATGGGGTCATTTGGGGGGTATTTATACTATCCTGGAATTTTAGCACCTCATGAAATATGACAGGTGCTCAGAAAAGTCAGAGATGCTTGAAAATGGGAAAATTCACTTTTGGCACCATAGTTTGTAAACGCTATAACTTATACCCAAACCAATAAATATACACTGAATGTTTTTTTTTTTTTTTTTTTATCAAAGACATGTAGCACAATAAATTTGGACAAAAATGTATACAGAAATTTTACTTTATTTGACAGATTTTATCACAGAAAGTTAAAAAAATATTTTTTTTGACAAAATTCATGTCTTTTTTGATGAATATAATAAAAACTAAAAATCGCAGCAGCAATCAAATAGCACCAAAAGTAAGCTGTATTAGTGACAAGAAAAGGAGGGAAAATTAATTTTAGTTTTAAACTTTTTATTTTGAAAAGGATAATAAAAACATCTTACAGCGTTGAGATAGTGCCCCCAGTGGGGCAAGTTTCTGAGTTAAACATAATATGTCATAAACACATAAATACCAGTACTACAAATATAACAGCATTTTATACAGGGTACTTGATATATGAAATAACAGGACATAGGTCAAGGAGGAAGCAAATTCTAGTTTTAAATGGAGAATGCACAAGATCGAAGGCCTAGCAGGGTGGAGGCGTTCATCCAAGGCTGCCATGTTTTGATAAATGACTCAAAGGTGTCATTTGTGATAGCAAGCAACCTTTCCGAAATTACAATATCTAGCAAGATCTGGTCTATCATTTGTACTGAGCGTGTTGGCTGTAGCCACTGTCGGGCAATATGCGATCTGGCAGCTTTGGCTATGTGTTGTGCCAGTCGGTGTGGTGGGTGCTTCCACTTTTGAGGTTTATCCCCAAACAGGAGAAGTGCTGGGTCAGGACTTAGGGAGGTTTCAAGTGCTGTGTTAATAACTGACGTGATTTTGGCCCAGAAGTTCTGAACTTTCGGGCAGTACCACCATATGTGTGCTATGTCTCCAACTCTTCCACAGTTTCTAAAGCAAAGGTTAGTTTTGGAGGCATCAATAGCGTGAAGTTCTGAGGGGGTGATATATGTACGATGGAGAATTTTATAGTTTGTTTCGATGTGGGAGTAGTAGTTACTACCTTTTGACAGTGTGGTACAGCATTTAGACCATCTCTCTGGAGTGAGAGTAATCCCAAGGTCTGATTCCCAAGATATCATGGTCTTAAGTTTTTGTGGTTGGGAGGGCTGTGAGAGGGTAGAGTATAATAAGGATATGAGACCACCCTCTAGTGGTCTAAGGTCACACCATGCCTCATATGGTGAGCGTTGGGGTACAGTTGTGCCTTTTGAGCCTATGGATGTTATGAAATGATATAACTGCATTGCTGCGAAGTACTCAGATGGGGGCATGTCTGTTTTAGATTTAAATTGGTCCCATGTGGGAATCTTGCCATTAACTACTAAGTGTTTTAGTTGGGTGATTTCTTTATCTTTCCACCATTTGAAAGCTTTAGGGTCCAGTCCGGGGGGGGGGAACATGGGATTACCAAATAGCGGGAGTAATAAAGGAATTTTTGTCTGTAGTTCTTTCTTGTATCTGGAGTATCGCCATATGTGGAGAGAATGGGCAGATAAGGGAGAATTATGCCTTATCGATGCAGGCAGGGCTGCCAGGGACCACTGTAGTGCTGGTAGGGTGAATGGTTGCAAGAGGTCGGATTCTATTTGTGCCCATAAAGGGAAGTTGAATTTGGAGTGTGTCTGTGCAAGTTGTGCTATCTGGGCAGCCCTGTAATACGGGGAAAATTCATTTTGATAGTAGGTTGTATGACCGAGCAATAAACCGTTAAAGCTGCAGTGGTCTGAATGGAAAAAAGGCTCTGGTCCTTAAAGGGATACTGTAGGGAGGTTGGGGGAAAATGAGTTGAAATTACCTGGGGCTTGTAATGGTCCCCCGCAGACCTCCTGTGCCCGTGCAGCCACTCCCCAATGCTCCGGCCCCGCCTCCGGTTCACTTCTGGAATTTCAGACTTTAAAGTCTGAAAACCCCTGTGCCTGCGTTGCTGTGTCCTCGCTTCCCCTGATGTCACCAGGAGCACACGGCGCAGGCACAGACCATACTGGGCCTGCGCAGTACGCTCCTGGTGCCATCAGCGGGAGTGAGGACACGGCAATTCAGGCGCAGTGGTTTTCAGACTTTAAAGAGGCTCCGTAACAAAAATTGCATCCTGTTTTTTATCATCCTACAAGTTCCAAAAGCTATTCTAATGTGTTCTGGCTTACTGCAGCACTTTCTGCTATCACAGTCTCTGTAATAAATCAATGTATCTTTCCCTTGTCAGACTTGTCAGCCTGTGTCTGGAAGGCAGCCAAGTTCTTCAGTGTTGTGGTTCTGCTATGAATTCACCCTTCCAGGCCCCTCTATGCACACTGCCTGTGTATTGTTTAGATTAGAGCAGCTTCTCTCTTCTCTCTTATCTTTTACAAGCTGGATAAATCGTCCTCTGAGCTGGCTGGGCTTTCACATACTGAAGAATTACAGACAAAGCTGTTTGCAGGAGAAAAAAGAGCAGCCTGAAACTTCAGTGCATGAGAACTGCAGGGAGAAAGAAACACACAAATGATCTCTTGAGATTCAAAAGGAAGGCTGTATACAGCCTGCTTGTGTATGGTTGTATTTTCTATGTGTGGACATACAGTACATCAACCTACTTCCTGTTTTGGTGGCCATTTTGTTTGTTTATAAACAAACTTTTTAAAACTGTTTTTAACCACTTTTAATGCGGCGAGGAGCGGCGAAATTGTGACAGAGGGTAATAGGAGATGTCCCCTAACGCACTGGTATGTTTACTTTTGTGCGATTTTAACAATACAGATTCTCTTTAAAGTCTTAAATTCCAGAAGTGAACCAGAGGCAGGGCCGGAGCATTGGGGAGTGGCTGCGCGGGCACAGGACGTCTGTGGGGGACCATTAGAAGCCCCGGGTAACTTCAACTCATTTTCCCCTGACCCCCCTACAGTGTCCCTTTAAGGGGCGAAAAGACTGTGGTTAATTCAAAATATTCAGTTGCACCACTCTGATACATACAAAGATAAATAAACACTCCTTCAAGCCTATGAGCATTTCACTGTATGCTTTTCATCCTTCTCTTTTCATAACTAGGGTTATACAGGTGGCAGCCATTTCTTCTGAGCTTAGTAGCAGGTTTTAGATCATGAGTGTGTTTGTCATCAGCTAGCCTCCCTCACAGTTGCGTCGTCTATGTAAAATCTTACACAAGCTGAGATCACCTCCCCTGTGACATCATCAGTAGCAGCCTGTGTTTTGTTTTTTATTTCCTCCACCAGTCTGACGGATTCTGTCGCTGTAATATGAAAGGAAGGGAAAGGTTCCTCCAATAAATGTAAAATATTTTATATTTGTCATCATGCAGCTGAAAAAAGGCTACTATTTATCATTATAATTTAGAAAATAGATTTTATTTCTGAAATTTTTTCAATTTCTAATTTGTGTCCACTTTAAGCTGTGAAAACAAAAAAAAAAAATCTGAAAAATTGGTACAACATTACAAGTGGCAAAATCAGCAGCTTGGTACATCCTGGGAAAGAAAGCAAGTACTGGTGAACTCAGCAACGCCAAAAGACCTGGACGTTTACGGAAGACAAACAGTGGTGGATGATCGCAGAATCATTTCCATGGTAAAGACAAATCCTTCACAACAGCCAAGCAAGTGAACAACACTCTCCAGTAGGTAAGTATATCGATATCCAATACCATAAAGAGAAGGCTGCATGAAAGTAAATACAGCTGCAAGGTGCAAGACACTTATAAGCCTCAAGAATAGAAAAGCTAGATTGGACTTTGCTAAAGAACATCTAAAAATGCCAGCACAGTTCTGGAAAAAACATTATTTGGACAGATAGGACCAAGATCAACCTCTACCAGAAAAATAGCCAGAAAAGAAAGTATGGAGAAGGTGGGAATAGCTCATTATGCAAAGCATACCACATCATCTGTAAAACACAGTGGAGGCAGTGTGATGACTTGGGCACTGGAACACTAGTATTTTAGAGGCATACTTTCTGCTCAAATCTACTAGCTAAATGCAGTCAAACTGATTGGGCAGCGTTTCATGATACAGATGGACAATGACCCAAAACATACAGCCAAAGCAACCGAGAAGTTTATTAAAGCAAAGAAGTGGAAAATTCTTGAATGATGAAGTTTTATCCCAAATGAGCATGCATTTGTATTGTTGAAGACTACTAAACTTTGGACACAAAGGCCCACAAACAAACAGCAACTGAAAAACCGCTGCAGTAAAGACCTGGCAAAGCATAAAAAAGGAAGAAACCCAGCATATGTTCATGAGTTCAAGACTTCAGGCTTTCATTGCCATCAAAGGGTTTTCAACCAAGTATCTAGATCCCAGAAAGCTTGCATAATTTAACTCTATCAGTTAGCCATTAAATGGTATTATTTTTTTGCAAAACATTGTTTTTTTTCTACCTATATAATTTGTTTGGCTAACACGGTACAGAAACTTAGTCTTTGCATTGTGTGTCTGTGTGTGCCACACTAAGCAAGGACAACAGAAAGAGGAGAAGAGAACTGTCTGAGGAGAACCAAAATTGTGGGAAAATATCAATCTCAAGGTAACAAGTCCATCTACAGTGATCTAGATTTGCCTATGTCCACAGTGTGCAACATTATCAAGAAGTTTGCAACCCATGGCACTGTAGCTAATCTCCCTGGGAATGGACGGAAGAGAAAAATTGATGAAAGGTTGCAATGTTGGATAGTCTGGATGGTGGATAAGCAGCCCCAAACAAGTTCCAAAGAAATTCAAGCTGTCCTGCAGGCTCAGGGAGCATCAGAGTCAGTGCAAACGATCTGTCGACATTTAAATGAAATGAAACGCTATGGCAGGAAACCCAGGAGGACCCCACTGCTGACACAGAGACATAACAAAGCAAGACTACAGTTTGCCAAAATGTACTTGAGTAAGCCAAAATCCCTTTGGGAAAACCAAGAGATTTTTGGTAAAGCACATCATTCTACTGTATACCAAAAACAGAATGAGGCTTACAAAGTAAAGAACACAGTACCTACAGTGAAATATGGTGAAGGTTTAATGATGTTTTGGGGTTGTTTTGCTGCCTCTGGCACTGGGGGCCTTGAATATGTGCAAGGCATCATGAAATCGGATGATTACCAAAGGATTTTGGGTCACACTGTAGAGCCCAGTGTCAGAAAGCTGAGTTTGGGTCTGAGATCTTGGGTCTTCCAGCAGGACAATGACCCCTAATTGTTGGCGAAAAAAAACAAGATATAGATCATTTTGTTGTGATTAGTAGTGATAAAGGTATTGGTGAAAGAAAGGGTGGAGCGCTGACAGGTAAAAATTGCTCTGGTCCTAAAGGGGAAAAACCCCTCAGTGGTCAAGTGTTTAAAGTATGGATATGTTGGTAGTGGTATTATTGACATGTGTTTTTTGTGTGTGTGAAATGTCTATTATGCTTCTTTATGTAATCTGAACCTTTGAGGTTCTGTGAGGGTTCCCTGTTGGGGGTGATTGGGGTTGGTTATTGTATTCCATATACATAACATTGAAAATTTCGTACTAAAAACTATTTTTACCAAAAAAAACCCCACCCTACTTTTTTTGCAGGTAGCAGTTGGATTGGGTGTGGCTGCAAATGTACGTGTAGGAACTGCCTTGGGGTCTGGAAATGTGGAGCAAGCCAAAACATCATGTAAAGTTGTCCTTATATGCATAGGTGAGAATAAGTATTTACGCATTATAAGCCCACTATACATTTACTTTTTAAATACTGAACTCAAATACTAACTAACTAACTCGAATGTAGAATGGAATTAACCACTGTGGGCTTTCTGTATGTCTTAGTGATCAATGCCCCTCTACTGACATCAATATTCAAGTCCAAAAATTTGATGGATTCCTCACCCCAAGTGTGAGTAAAGGCCATATTAACATCATTGTCATTTATACTCATCATAAATTCCTCAAAGGACCCAGCATCTCGATCCCATATAAGTAGAATGTTGTCTATAAAACGGATCCAGAGTTTGATCCTCCTCAGGAACGCGTTTCTCATCGAAAAGATGTGCTTGGCCTCCCAGTAGCCCATGAAGAGGCCGGCATAGGTGGAGGCCACCGGGCTCCCCATTGCCATGCCGACCTCCTGACGGTACCACTGGCGGTCAAACAGGAACGCATTCCTGGTAAGGACAAACTCCAGACCCGCCAGAAGGAACCATTGTTCTTCATCTGAGTATTGTAGAGCTGGAAGAAAATGTGATATGGCCTGAAGACCATCTGCATGGCAAATGCTACTATACAATGCAACAACATCTATCGTGGCTAAATGATATGAAGACTGCCATTCAAAAGAATTCAAAATATTCAACACTTCTACTGTATCCCCCACATATTCTGGTAGTGATCTCAAAAGGGGTCTAAATTTAAAGTCCAAAAATTGGGAAAGGGACTCCGAAAGGGAGCCAATTGCAGAAACGATTGGCCAATTGCAGAAACGATTGGCCTCCCAGGCGGTTTCTCAGTAGATTTGTGAATTTTTGGGATGGCATACCACACCGGACTTCTAGGATGTTGTCGTACCAATTTATTGGCCAAAGTCCTATCCAAAGTCCCATTCATTACTGCTTTTGACAGGAGATTCTTAAGTTCCAACGTATAACTGTGGGTAGGGTCACAAGGCAATTTTGTATAAGTGGATCTATCATTTAGTTGTCTAAGGCACTCAGCCTGATAGTCCTTAGTGGCCATGACCACCAGCCCCCCTCCCTTATCAGCTTCCCTTATGGTCAAGTCTTTGTTGTTTTTCAACCATTTTAAGGCCTGTGTCTCCAAATGGGAAAGATTTTTAGGTGCTGTAGGATAGATCAATGCCCTGCAATCTTCCACCACACTTTTTACAAAAAGTTCCACTGAACCACCAGGGATGGAAGGTGGATTGAACACAGAACGCGTGCCTATATGAAAAGGCACCGGTCGATTGACATCAACCCGATTGGGCTCCACCTCATCAGTTAATTCACACAAATTCTGCAGGGCCTCAGTGTCCCAATAATTCCAGGAATTTCCCAATAGAGGAGGCACCGTGATTGGGCTTTTGGGTCTGTGTTTTTTTCTGACTTTGGAAGAAACGATGAAGGGTCAGCTTTCTTGCATTGAGGAACAATTCTTGCTCAAATTTTATAATATCAAAAGCCATGGAAGGACAAAATGTCATGCCTTTTGCCAACAGAGAGAGACAGGCTGGATCCAGATTGACACCTGACAGATTATACATTTTTATTTCTTCTGATTGCGTTCGGATCTCCTGAGTTGGGCCTTGTTCCAACTGATCTGCTTGAGGATACCTTTTGTATTTCCTCTTGCCCCTCCTTGTTTTCCTTCTCCCAAAGGGAGTTCATCATCAGAAGAGCTATGAGTTTCTCTACCTGAGGCCAAAGCCCCACCTGTGGAGCCTACTGAGGTGTCTGGATCTGAATATCCATGATTTTTGGAATTACGTCTACGTCTCTTATTCCTCTTTTTGTTACCTTCACCACCATTTCCATAACGACTTCTCCATGCAAAGACCTTTTCTTGCTCATAATCCAAGCGATCCCTAATAAATTTCTCATTTTTTTCTTTTTTCACTTGTTCTTGGATAGGAACCAATTTTAACTCAATACGGTCCACCATTTCCAGTAGATGTTCCTCACTGGAGACAGCAGAAATGATAGCTTTCACTTTAGCAATTTCATCAGTAATTTCAGCATAGTCAATTTCGTTCTCTTCTATTACAACATCAAGGAATGCTAATACAAAATTCTTGAATAGATTGTCACATTTTTCTTTAGCAGAAGGACGTGTTTTTGCTTGTATGAGTTGCTTATAAAATCTAACTCCTCTCGGAGCTCTCTTCACATGTTTGTACTTTTTCAAAGTTACAATAGTCCAATACTTTCGAACCTCTCTTTCCATGATGTTGTATAAACGATTCTCCAGGCCTCTTATTTCCTGGGAACAAGGGGCTAAATTATCATGCTCCTTGGGGAAAATTTCCACATCCCGGCGGCCTTACTTTAAAGCAGACTGTGCCATTGGAAGGATATGCACTATTCTATAGCAATCCTAGGTATGTCCGTGCTACCCAAGAGACAAGAAGCAATGTCCAGCAATAATATGTAGAAAAGGTGCACAGGACCAACCACAGCAGGCTTCCCTAGAGTGCTCCAAGCCCAAAAACAGTTCCACCAGACCAGTTACTTGAAGAGATGAGAGCAGCTGGGCACATCCAGTACAAAACGCCTTTATTTGAACACATAAAATCAATTTCCAGATAACGGCATCAGTCTACCAGGAGAGAGAGGGACAAACCATGTGAAGATGTCAACAGCTGTTTCGCACCCCACTATAGAGTGCTTCCTCAGGACAAAAGAGCCCCCCGTAGTCACCCCTTAAATAGTGTACTCACTTATTTCCAAATCGATGCGGATCCTTTGAGGACCGGCGCGGGCACAGGACGGCTGCGGGGGGCTGGTTGAAGCCCTAGGTAAGTAAATGTCATTGGTTTAGGTACACTTTGAAGACCTTACAGGTGTCCTATAAGTGTGTGTGTAATGGTGCAGTACGATGCGGTAACCATTTTAACTACACGCAAAGTGCACCACACCAAGTGTAATAGGACACTGTGTTATTAATTTCCCCTGCCACTTCATACAGCTGTTATCTTCAATCAGGAGGTTCCTTTTTTGAAATGATTACTAGATTAATTTGCATACATATCTGCATTTCTGTATTTTTTACTGTGCTAAAAAGAAAAAAACTTTGTTTTCTGTCTCACAGTTTCTTGCTCATTGGTAACTGGCAGTTTACTAGCTGGATTGAAAGATGTTATTGCATATATTTTTACATATGAGAGGTGGGTAAAGTGAACATGATTTTCTTTCTCTGTTATACTCTGAAATCTGTTTCTAGGCACAAATGTTTTGATAGTCTCCTGTAGGTATTCAGTGGCAGAGTTTGGTTTTATTTGTTCTGTACATACAATCCCCGATTAGCTATAGCCAGAGCGCTGCATTTATGCACATAGGGCTTGATTCACTAAGACAAATAGTATGCCTTATGAGAGTTAACATGCCTTATGAGATTTAACACGCCTTATCAGCATTAACAAGCCTTATCAGAGCAGCATAGCGAGCGCTACAAACTTATGCCTACTAATTGGTAATGACAAGAGCTCCACTCGTCCTGCCCTGAGCCCCCACGGGTCCAATCACTTTAAAGGACATTATCTCCGCACTTTGATTGGCCCAATAGGCTGCCTGTCAAAGTTTCCTGTCAAGTGACAGGCAGCCTATTGGGCCAATCAAAGTGCAGGGATGATGTCCTTTAAAGAAGGCACTTAAGTCGAGTAAAAAAAATGAGTTTCCCTCACCTGGGGCTTCCCTCAGCCCCCTGCAGCCGATCGGTGCCCTCGCCGTGTCTCTGTGATGCTCCAGTCCCCGGCGGCGACTACTTCTGGTTTCGCCGTCAGGACCCGACAGGCGTGGGAACGCGAGTGATTCTTCGCGTTCCCAGCCAAAATATTGCCCCCTATGCTGCAACATAGGGGGCGATATTTTGGCTGGGAACGCGAAGAATCACTCGCGTTCACATGCCTGTCAGGTCCTGACGGCGAAACCGGAAGTGGTCGCCGCTGGGGACTGGAGCATCACAGAGACACGGTGAGGGCACCGATCAGCTGCAGGGGGCTGAGGGAAGCGCCCCAGGTGAGTAAAACTCTTTTTTTTTTTACTCGACTTAAGGTTCACTTTAAAGTGATTGGACTCGCAGGGGCTCAGGGAGGACGAGTGGAGCGCTTGTCTTTGCCAATTAGCAGCTATGCTACTCTGCTCGCTATGCTACTCTGATAAGGTGCGTTAACTCTCATACAGAGTGTTAACGCTGATAAGGCATGTTAACTCTGATAAGGCATTTGTCTTAGTGAATCAAGCCATATGGTGTTATGTTACACATGTTGCAGTTCAAAAAGCAAAAAAAAAATTGTATTCAATTAGTTGAGTGTACACCCAAAGTGAGCGCAAATAAATCTGAAGCCACCTGGAGGAAAAAAAAAATTACACATACTAACCTATGGAGAGGGAAGGCTCTAGATCCCAAGGCGCCTTCCCAGTCCTCTCTCTGCTCCCTTGGTCCACTGTTGTCGCCCCCTTTGAATTTATTCGACTCACTGGATGAAAACGTCTTTAGGAATCCTCGAAAAGGCTTTGAAAGCACTGGTGTCCTCAAGTGCTGCAGTGCAGAGCCGCTAGTCTTCGGTGGCACTCTGGAAAATAAGTGCTTCCAAAGCCTTCCGAGGACTCCCAAAGGCATGGAATTTTAACTGGGGCATCAGTGGACCAAGGGCACAGAGAGAGGACTAGGAAGGCTGTGAGATCCAGAGCCTTCCCTCTGCATACGTGAGTATCTAACTTTTTTCAGGTCGCGTCACATTTACTTTAAATGTATACGGAACTTACATGTGAAGCGTAGCTTTCAATACATTGTTTTAAGTGGAATGATACAGTATAAATAATTTCCTCTCTGCTCTAAGAAATAAGCCACACTATTGTTACCTCTAAAGGCAAACAATTGTTTCATGAAAAGTTACTGCAAGAGTTAGCAGAGTGTGTTTTTAATTGTAGTTTCACTTTACAGGGAGCACTGAGAGGGTTTATAGACTGTTTTACAGTGCATGGCCTTATTTGATTATTGCCACAGATGTTTGTACAGGGTGGGCCATTTATATGGATACACCTTAATAAAATGGGAATGGTTGGTGATATATACTAATGTGTAGAGATGTCGCGAACCTCCGATTTTCGGTTCGCGAACTTCCGCAGAAGGTTCCGTTCGCGGAAAAGTTCGCGAACCGCAATAGACTTCAATGGGGAGGCGAACTTTGAAAAATAGAAAAAAATTATGCTGGCCCCAAAAGTGATGGAAAAGATGTTTCAAGGGGTCCAACACCTGGAGGGGGGCATGGCGGAGTGAGATACATGCCAAAAGTCCCGGGGAAAAATCTGGATGTGACGCAAAGCAGCGTTTTAAGGGCAGAAATCACATTGAATGCTAAATTGCAGGCCTAACGTGCTTTCAAACATCTTGCATGTGTATACATCAATCAGGGAGTGTAATTAGAGTACTGCTTCACACTGACACACCAAACTCACTGTGTAATGCACCGCAAACAGCTGTTTGTGTAGTGACGGCCATGCTGGACTACTGCGCACCATGACGAGATTGCTCTTCCTCACTCAGTGATGTCAGGTAATGTGTGACTTCCTTCTCAACTTTCCATGGCATTGTTAAAAAGCTTACGCTTTGTTTTTAAATTACATTTTCTACTTGCTGTTTACTTGTTCAGTACCGCTACAATGAGAATCCTGTGGAGGCGGGCAAGTCTGCCATTGTGACCCCGGGTAATGGCCGGGGAATGAGGGGTTTGAATCTGGTGTGGAGCCTGAGCAACGGCTACCACTACACATCCAAGGAGGGCAGCGGGCAGGCATGCACGCCCGCCCGCCCCAAGGTAGTGACCAAAAATAACAATACAGGAGGAGGACTTTCGAGGCCCTGCTGTGTATTTGAAATGAATGTACTTTAAATCCTTTAACAAGAACCAGTTATGGCGGGCAAAGATGACACCACATTCCTTTCACGAGAATCATATGGAGGCGGGCAAGTCTGCCATTTGTGACCCCGGGTAATGGCCGTGGAATGAGGGATGGAATCCGGTGTGGAGCCTGAGAAACGGCTACCACTACACATCCAAGGAGGGCAGCAGGCAGGCATGCACGCCCGCCCCGAGGTAGTGACCAAAAATAACAATACAGGAGGCGGACTTTCGAGGCCCTGCTGTGTATTTGAAATGAATTAACTTTAAATCCTTTAACGGGAATCCGTTATGGAGGGCAAGTCTGCCATTGTCACCGCGGGGAATGAAGGTTGGATTCCGGCCCGAAGTAGGAGCCTGCTGAGACCCATGCTGTATCTGCCCTGACCGTGCTTTGCAGACCAGGCATCTGTGGTCAGATGGACCCTTGAGCCAGCGGAAGACAAACCAAGTCGAAAGCATTTGCCAAGAATGTTTTACGGAGGGCAAGTTTTTTTTGCCCTTTTTTTAAATTTTTTGAAAATGATAGATGGTTGTATTTTTAAATTGTTTGAAAGTTTAGATGGTTGTATTTTTAAATTGTTTGAAAGTTTTGATGGTTGTATTTTTAAATTGTTTGAAAGTTTAGATGGTTGTATTTTTAAATTGTTTAAAAGTGTATCCATTCTTCCTCCCCCCAGCCACGAACAATACCATGGGAACGTGGAGCAGCAGAAGCCCCCTGTGACGGCTGCCGCGGTTGTTCTCCGCGGCTTGTTTTTTGAGGGGTGCTGCTTTTCCTCAGGTGTTCTTGCCATAGCTGTTTGTGCCTTCTCTCCAGGTGCCTTCGTAAAGCACTTGTCCCTACGTGACAGTTGGCCTTTCCACGGCTCAATTTTTGCTGGCAGAGGCAACAGATGGCTTTGCTCCGATCTGAGACACACACACGTTAAAAAATTTCCAAACCGCTGAGCCCCCCTGGGCTGATGGCGCTACGGTGGCATCAGCAGCTGACGTTGAAGGGCATGTTGGCTGTCTGGCCATAGCGGGCGATACATGGCGCCGGACACTGCCCCCAGCTGTTTCTGAGGACGAGCTCCCTCTTGTATTGCGTTCCGGAGTTGGAGCCTGATCAACGTCTACCACCACACATCCAGGCAAGGAGGGAGGCAGGCAGGCATGCACGCCCGCCCCGAGGTAGTGACCAAAAATAACAATACAGGACTCAGGAGGACCTTTTGCGGCCCTAATTGAAATGAATTAACTTTAAATCCTTTAACGGGAATCCGTTATGGAGGGCAAGTCTGCCATTGTCACCGCGGGGAATGAAGGTTGGATTCCGGCCCGAAGTGGGAGTCTGCTGAGACCCATGCTGTAGCTGCCCTGACCGTGCTTTGCAGACCAGGCATCTGTGGTCAGATGGACCCTTGAGCCAGCGGAAGACAAACCAAGTCGAAAGCATTTGCCAAGAATGTTTTACGGAGGGCAAGTTTTTTTGCCCTTTTTTTTAAATTTTTAGAAAATGATAGATGGTTGTATTTTTAAATTGTTTGAAAGTTTAGATGGTTGTATTTTTAAATTGTTTGAAAGTTTAGATGGTTGTATTTTTAAATTGTTTAAAAGTGTATCCATTCAAGTGCAAGTTATGCACTGACTGCCAGGTATAATGTGCAGTCACAGATGCAGTGAAAGGTATGCAGTGACTGCAAACAGCCGTTTGTGTAGTGACGGCCGTGCTGGACTGGTGCGCACCATGACGAGAGTGCAGGTGATGGTGGCTTTTCAGCCCATATGCTCGCCCGGCTGATGTAGCTGAATGACAGAACAGTGACTGTCCAGCTGATCAAATTTGGTCTGACCACAATGAAGCAACTTGTGTGCCACCCCCACCCGAGACACTCAAATAGCCGGCAGTCATTGCTTCATTGTGATGCGCAAGCCCCTTCACCGCGGCAAGGTAATGATCACGAAGGGGGATGGGCACATGTACACGCACCAGAAAAATTAGTGTAGCGGCCGCTGCTAGCAGCGGCCTTAAAAATTCAGGAATCCGCCTAGAGTCCTGGACCCTGTTGGTAGTGGCGGAGAAGGCAGTCAAGCGGCCTGCAGGCAGAGATGCTGTGTGTGGGGACTGACTTAGTCTTCGGTCGTGCAGTAGCCCTCCGTGATCCATTCCTCATTCATTTTGATAAAGGTCAGGTACTAAACACTGTCGTGACTTAGGCGACTTCTCTTCTCAGTAACTATGCCTCCAGCTGCACTGAAGGTCCTTTCTGACAGGACGCTTGCGGCAGGGCAAGATAGAAGTTGTATGGCAAATTGGGACAGCTCTGGCCACAGGTCAAGCCTGCGCAACCAATAGTCCAAGGGTTCATCGTCGCTTTTCGCAGAGTCTACATCCACACTCAAGGCCAGGTAGTCGGCTACCTGCCGCTCCAGGCGTTGTTGGAGGGTGGATCCGGAAGGATTATGGCGAGGAGTTGGACTAAAGAACGTCTGCATGTCCGACATCACCCTGAGATCGCTGGAGCGTCCTGTCCTTGCCTGCGTGGACTTGGGAGGAGAAGGGTTACTGCCAGTGGTACCTTGATTGCGTTTTGCAGCCACATCACCCTTAAATGCATTGTAAAGCATCATCGACAGCTTGTTCACCCAGTACAGGTCATTCGTCTTGAGTTTTTTGATACGGGGGTCCCTCAACAGGCTGGACAACATGAAAGAGGACATCTGCACAAAGCTGGATGCAGACGTACTCTCCATCTCCTCTTGCTCTTCCTCAGTGACGGGACGCAACTCCTCTTCCTCCCCCCAGCCACGAACAATACCACGGGAACGCGGAGCAGCAGAAGCCCCCTGTGATGGCTGCCGCGGTTGTTCTCCTTCCGCCGCCTCTTCCTCCTCCACAGAAACACCTTCCTCATCATCACCATCATCAGAGTCTGACTCCTCTCCTTCCCCACATGACTCCTCTTCTTCCTCCTCCTCCCCCCTCTGTGCTGCCGCTGGTGTTGTGGAAACATCGGGTTCGTGTGTAAATGGCTCCCACGACTCCTGCTGCCCTAACTCTTCTTGTTCACGCTCCTCCACAGCTGTATCCACCACTCTACGCACGGCACGCTCCAGGAAGTAGGCGTAGGGGATCAAGTCGCTGATGGTGCCCTCATCGCGACTCACCAGTTTGGTCACCTCCTCAAAGGGCTCCATGACCCTGCATGCATTTCGCATCAGTGTCCAGTTGTTGGGCCACAACATCCCCATCCTCCCAGATTGTGTCCTTGTACTGTAATGATACAGGTACTGGGTGACAGCTTTCTCCTGGTCTAGCAGGCGAGAGAACATCAGCAGGGTGGAATTCCAGCGAGTCGGGCTATCGCAAATCAGGCGTCTCACCGGCAAGTTGATTCTACGCTGAATCTCCGCAAAGCGTGCCATGGCCTTGTAAGAGCACCTAAAATGCCCACACAACTTCCTGGCCTGCTTCAGGACGTCCTCTAAGCCTGGGTACTTGGACACAAATCTTTGCACGACCAGATTAAGCACATGTGCCATGCAGGGTATGTGTGTCAGCTTTCCCAAATTCAACGCAGCAATGAGATTGCTGCCGTTGTCACACACCACGTTGCCGATCTCAAGCTTGTGCGGGGTCAGCCATTGCTCCACCTGTTTGTTAAGAGCAGCCAGGAGAGCTGCTCCAGTGTGACTCTCCGCTTTTAGGCAAGACATGTCTAACACTGCATGACACCGTCGCACCTGGCATGCAGCATAGGCCCTGGGGTGCTGGGGCCTTCTCTCCAGGTGCCTTCGTAAGGCACTTGTCCCTACGTGAGAGTTGGCCTTTCCATGGCTCAATTTTTGCTGGCAGAGACAACAGATGGCTTTGCTCCGATCTGAGACACACACGTTAAAAAATTTCCAAACCGCTGAGCCCCCCTGGGCTGATGGCGCTACGGTGGCGTCAGCAGCTGACGTTGAAGGGCATGTTGGCTGTCTGGCCATAGCTGGCGATACATGGCACCGGACACTGCCCCCAGCTGTTTCTGAGGACGAGCTCCCTCTGCTTCTATCATGGAGTCGTCTCCTCCTAGTCCTCCCTGAATCCTCATCTGAACTGTCTCTTCCTGGAGATCTCCTCTACCGGGAACATATGTGGTATCCATATAATAGTCATCATAATCCTCCTGGCCAGCTGCGCTTTCCTCAGAAACCTCCACAACTGCACCAACTTCAGGTGGTCCATCATCCACATCCACACACGTTACGTCCATACTATCGCCACCTAACTCAGACGTAGGAGGTGGTGTACCTGCGCCTTCTTGTTGTTGTTGCAGTAGTGGCTGTGAATCGGTGATTTCACCACCACCACCACCAAATAACTCCTGCGAAGTGTCAAATGCAGCGGATGTGGTGCTTGTTGTAGCGCTGGTGGCTGCGGGAGATGAGGTGTTCTGTGTTAAATACTCAATCACCTCCTCACGATTTTGGGAAGTGATGGCACGCGCCTTCTTCTGAGCACTGTATTTTGGGGCAGGTCCGCACGAAATCACAGAAACACCACCTTGCACAGACCTGCCGGTGCCTGGTGGCCTTCCTCTGGGTCTGCCTCTACCTCTTCCTCTACCTGGTTTGTCCATTTTGTCCATCTCGGGGGGATGCTAGGTATATGCAGTGAGCTGGGTTTACTCAACACAACAGGTAGTTATGTGCACTGATGAGGTGGGTTAAGTAAACGCAACAGGTAGTAGGTATATGCAGTGAGCTGGGTTCCCTCAGCACAACAGGTAGTAGGTATATGCAGTGAGCTGGGTTCACTCAACACAACAGGTAGTAGGTATATGCAGTGAGCTGGGTTCACTCAACACAACAGGTAGTAGGTATATGCAGTGAGCTGGGTTCACTCAACACAACAGGTAGTTATGTGCAGTGATGAGGTGGGTTAAGTAAACACAACAGGTAGTAGTAGGATGCAGTGAGCTGGGTTCACTCAACACAAAGCTAGGTATATGCAGTGATGAGGTGGGTTAAGTAAACACAACAGGTAGTAGGTATATGCAGTGAGCTGGGTTCACTCAACACAACAGGTAGTAGGTATATGCAGTGAGCTGGGTTCACTCAACACAACAGGTAGTAGGTATATGCAGTGAGCTGGGTTCACTCAACACAACAGGTAGTTATGTGCAGTGATGAGGTGGGTTAAGTAAACACAACAGGTAGTAGGTATATGCAGTGAGCTGGGTTCACTCAACACAACAGGTAGTAGGTGTATGCAGTGAGCTGGGTTCACTCAACACTACAGGTAGTAGGTATATGCAGTGAGCTGGGTTCACTCAACACAACAGGTAGTAGGTATATGCAGTGAGCTGGGTTCACTCAACACAACAGGTAGTAGGTGTATGCAGTGAGCTGGGTTTACTCAACACAACAGGTAGTTATGTGCAGTGATGAGGTGGGTTAAGTAAACACAACAGGTAGTAGGTATATGCAGTGAGCTGGGTTCACTCAACACAACAGGTAGTAGGTATATGCAGTGAGCTGGGTTCACTCAACACAACAGGTAGTAGGTATATGCAGTGAGCTGGGTTTACTCAACACTACAGGTAGTAGGTATATGCAGTGAGCTGGGTTCACTCAACACAACAGGTAGTAGGTATATTCAGTGAGGTGGGTTCACTCAACACAACAGGTAGTAGGTGTATGCAGTGAGCTGGGTTCACTCAACACTACAGGTAGTTATGTGCAGTGATGAGGTGGGTTAGGTAAACACAACAGGTAGTAGTAGGATGCAGTGAGCTGGGTTCACTCAACACAAAGCTAGGTATATGCAGTGATGAGGTGGGTTAAGTAAACACAACAGGTAGTAGGTATATGCAGTGAGCTGGGTTCACTTTAACACAACAGGTAGTAGGTATATGCAGTGAGCTGGGTTCACTCAACACTACAGGTAGTTATGTTCAGTGATGAGGTGGGTAAAGTAAACACAACAGGTAGTAGGTATATCCAGTGAGCTGGGTTCACTCAACACAACAGGTAGTAGGTATATGCAGTGAGATGGGTTCACTCAACACTACAGGTAGTAGGTATATGCAGTGAGCTGGGTTCACTCAACACAACAGGTAGTAGGTATATGCAGTGAGCTGGGTTCACTCAGCACTACAGGTAGTTATGTGCAGTGATGAGGTGGGTTAAGTAAACACAACAGGTAGTAGTAGGATGCAGTGAGCTGGGTTCACTCAACACAAAGCTAGGTATATGCAGTGATGAGGTGGGTTAAGTAAACACAACAGGTAGTAGGTATATGCATTGAGCTGGGTTTACTCAACACAACAGGTAGTAGGTATATGCAGTGAGCTGGGTTCACTCAACACAACAGGTAGTAGGTATATGCAGTGAGCTGGGTTCACTCAACACAACAGGTAGTTATGTGCAGTGATGAGGTGGGTTAAGTAAACACAACAAGTAGTAGGTATATGCAGTGAGCTGGGTTCACTCAACACAACAGGTAGTAGGTGTATGCAGTGAGCTGGGTTCACTCAACACTACAGGTAGTAGGTATATGCAGTGAGCTGGGTTCACTCAACACAACAGGTAGTAGGTATATGCAGTGAGCTGGGTTCACTCAACACAACAGGTAGTAGGTGTATGCAGTGAGCTGGGTTTACTCAACACAACAGGTAGTTATGTGCAGTGATGAGGTGGGTTAAGTAAACACAACAAGTAGTAGGTATATGCAGTGAGCTGGGTTCACTCAACACAACAGGTAGTAGGTGTATGCAGTGAGCTGGGTTCACTCAACACTACAGGTAGTAGGTATATGCAGTGAGCTGGGTTCACTCAACACAACAGGTAGTAGGTATATGCAGTGAGCTGGGTTCACTCAACACAACAGGTAGTAGGTATATGCAGTGAGCTGGGTTCACTCAACACAACAGGTAGTAGGTATATGCAGTGAGCTGGGTTTACTCAACACTACAGGTAGTAGGTATATGCAGTGAGCTGGGTTCACTCAACACAACAGGTAGTAGGTATATTCAGTGAGGTGGGTTCACTCAACACAACAGGTAGTAGGTGTATGCAGTGAGCTGGGTTCACTCAACACTACAGGTAGTTATGTGCAGTGATGAGGTGGGTTAGGTAAACACAACAGGTAGTAGTAGGATGCAGTGAGCTGGGTTCACTCAACACAAAGCTAGGTATATGCAGTGATGAGGTGGGTTAAGTAAACACAACAGGTAGTAGGTATATGCAGTGAGCTAGGTTCACTTTAACACAACAGGTAGTAGGTATATGCAGTGAGCTGGGTTCACTCAACACTACAGGTAGTTATGTTTAGTGATGAGGTGGGTAAAGTAAACACAACAGGTAGTAGGTATATCCAGTGAGCTGGGTTCACTCAACACAACAGGTAGTAGGTATATGCAGTGAGATGGGTTCACTCAACACTACAGGTAGTAGGTATATGCAGTGAGCTGGGTTCACTCAACACAACAGGTAGTAGGTATATGCAGTGAGCTGGGTTCACTCAACACAACAGGTAGTAGGTGTATGCAGTGAGCTGGGTTCACTCAACACTACAGGTAGTAGGTATATGCAGTGAGCTGGGTTCACTCAACACAACAGGTAGTAGGTGTATGCAGTGAGCTGGGTTCACTCAGCACTACAGGTAGTTATGTGCAGTGATGAGGTGGGTTAAGTAAACACAACAGGTAGTAGTAGGATGCAGTGAGCTGGGTTCACTCAACACAAAGCTAGGTATATGCAGTGATGAGGTGGGTTAAGTAAACACAACAGGTAGTAGGTATATGCAGTGAGCTGGGTTCACTCAACACAACAGGTAATAGGTATATGCAGTGAGCTGGGTTCACTCAACACTACAGGTAGTAGGTATATGCAGTGAGCTGGGTTCACTCAACACTACAGGTAGTTATGTGCAGTGATGAGGTGGGTTAAGTAAACACAACAGGTAGTAGGTATATGCAGTGAGCTGGGTTCACTCAACACAACAGGTAGTAGTAGGATGCAGTGAGCTGGGTTCACTCAACACAAAGCTTGGTATATGCAGTGATGAGATGGGTTAAGTAAACACAACAGGTAGTAGGTATATGCAGTGAGCTGGGTTCACTCAACACAACAGGTAGTAGGTATATGCAGTGAGCTGGGTTCACTCAACACTACAGGTAGTTATGTGCAGTGATGAGGTGGGTTAAGTAAACACAACAGGTAGTAGGTATATGCAGTGAGCTGGGTTCACTCAACACAACAGGTAGTAGGTATATGCAGTGAGCTGGGTTCACTCAACACTACAGGTAGTTATGTGCAGTGATGAGGTGGGTTAAGTAAACACAACAGGTAGTAGGTATATGCAGTGAGCTGGGTTCACTCAACACAACAGGTAGTAAGTATATGCAGTGAGCTGGGTTCACTCAACACAACAGGTAGTAGGTATATGCAGTGAGCTGGGTTTACTCAACACAACAGGTAGTTATGTGCAGTGATGAGGTGGGTTAAGTAAACACAACAGGTAGTGGGTATATGCAGTGAGCTGGGTTCACTCAACACAACAGGTAGTAGGTATATGCAGTGAGCTGGGTTCACTCAACACTACAGGTAGTTGTGTGCAGTGATGAGGTGGGTTAAGTAAACACAACAGGTAGTAGGTATATGCAGTGAGCTGGGTTCACTCAACACAACAGGTAGTAGGTATATGCAGTGAGCTGGGTTCACTCAACACAACAGGTAATAGGTATATGCAGTGAGCTGGGTTCACTCAACACTACAGGTAGTAGGTATATGCAGTGAGCTGGGTTCACTCAACACTACAGGTAGTTATGTGCAGTGATGAGGTGGGTTAAGTAAACACAACAGGTAGTAGGTATATGCAGTGAGCTGGGTTCACTCAACACAACAGGCAGTAGGTATATGCAGTGAGCTGGGTTCACTCAACACTACAGGTAGTTATGTGCAGTGATGAGGTGGGTTAAGTAAACAACAGGTAGTAGGTATATGCAGTGAGCTGGGTTCACTCAACACAACAGGTAGTAGTAGGATGCAGTGAGCTGGGTTCACTCAACACAAAGCTTGGTATATGCAGTGATGAGGTGGGTTAAGTAAACACAACAGGTAGTAGGTATATGCAGTGAGCTGGGTTCACTCAACACAACAGGTAGTAGGTATATGCAGTGAGCTGGGTTCACTCAACACTACAGGTAGTTATGTGCAGTGATGAGGTGGGTTAAGTAAACACAACAGGTAGTAGGTATATGCAGTGAGCTGGGTTCACTCAACACAACAGGTAGTAGGTATATGCAGTGAGCTGGGTTCACTCAACACAACAGGTAGTAGGTATATGCAGTGAGCTGGGTTCACTCAACACAACAGGTAGTTATGTGCAGTGATGAGGTGGGTTAAGTAAACACAACAGGTAGTAGGTATATGCAGTGAGCTAGGTTTACTCAACACAACAGGTAGTTATGTGCAGTGATGAGGTGGGTTAAGTAAACACAACAGGTAGTAGGTATATGCAGTGAGCTGGGTTCACTCAACACAACAGGTAGTAGGTATATGCAGTGAGCTGGGTTCACTCAACACTACAGGTAGTAGGCATATGCAGTGAGCTGGGTTCACTCAACACAACAGGTAGTAGGTATATGCAGTGAGCTGGGTTCACTCAACACAACAGGTAGTAGGTGTATGCAGTGAGCTGGGTTTACTCAACACAACAGGTAGTTATGTGCAGTGATGAGGTGGGTTAAGTGAACACAACAGGTAGTAGGTATATGCAGTGAGCTGGGTTCACTCAACACAACAGGTAGTAGGTATATGCAGTGAGCTGGGTTCACTCAACACTACAGGTAGTAGGTATATGCAGTGAGCTGGGTTCACTCAACACAACAGGTAGTAGGTATATGCAGTGAGCTGGGTTCACTCAACACTACAGGTAGTTATGTGCAGTGATGAGGTGGGTTAAGTAAACACAACAGGTAGTATGTATATGCAGTGAGCTGGGTTCACTCAACACTACAGGTAGTAGGCATATGCAGTGAGCTGGGTTCACGCAACACTACAGGTAGTAGGTATATGCAGTGAGCTGGGTTCACTCAACACAACAGGTAGTAGGTATATGCAGTGAGCTGGGTTCACTCAACACAACAGGTAATAGGTATATGCAGTGAGCTGGGTTCACTCAACACTACAGGTAGTTGTGTGCAGTGATGAGGTGGGTTAAGTAAACACAACAGGTAGTAGGTATATGCAGTGAGCTGGGTTCACTCAACACTACAGGTAGTAGGCATATGCAGTGAGCTGGGTTCACGCAACACTACAGGTAGTAGGTATATGCAGTGAGCTGGGTTCACTCAACACAACAGGTAGTAGGTATATGCAGTGAGCTGGGTTCACTCAACACAACAGGTAATAGGTATATGCAGTGAGCTGGGTTCACTCAACACTACAGGTAGTTGTGTGCAGTGATGAGGTGGGTTAAGTAAACACAACAGGTAGTAGGTATATGCAGTGAGCTGGGTTCACTCAACACTACAGGTAGTTATGTGCAGTGATGAGGTGGGTTAAGTAAACACAACAGGTAGTAGGTATATGCAGTGAGCTGGGTTCACTCAACACAACAGGTAGTAGGTATATGCAATGAGCTGGGTTCACTCAACACTACAGGTAGTTATGTGCAGTGATGAGGTGGGTTAAGTAAAAACACAACAGGTAGTAGGTATATGCAGTGAGCTGGGTTCACTCAACACAACAGGTAGTAAGTATATGCAGTGAGCTGGGTTCACTCAACACAACAGGTAGTAGGTATATGCAGTGAGCTGGGTTTACTCAACACAACAGGTAGTTATGTGCAGTGATGAGGTGGGTTAAGTAAACACAACAGGTAGTAGGTATATGCAGTGAGCTGGGTTCACTCAACACAACAGGTAGTAGGTATATGCAGTGAGCTGGGTTCACTCAACACAACGGGTAATAGGTATATGCAGTGAGCTGGGTTCACTCAACACTACAGGTAGTAGGTATATGCAGTGAGCTGGGTTCACTCAACACTACAGGTAGTTATGTGCAGTGATGAGGTGGGTTAAGTAAACACAACAGGTAGTAGGTATATGCAGTGAGGTGGGTTCACTCAACACAACAGGTAATGGGTATATGCAGTGAGCTGGGTTCACTCAACACTACAGGTAGTTATGTGCAGTGATGAGGTGGGTTAAGTAAACACAACAGGTAGTAGGTATATGCAGTGAGCTGGGTTCACTCAACACAACAGGTAGTAGGTATATGCAGTGAGCTGGGTTCACTCAACACAACAGGTAGTAGGTATATGCAGTGAGCTGGGTTCACTCAACACAACAGGTAGTTATGTGCAGTGATGAGGTGGGTTAAGTAAACACAACAGGTAGTAGGTATATGCAGTGAGCTAGGTTTACTCAACACAACAGGTAGTTATGTGCAGTGATGAGGTGGGTTAAGTAAACACAACAGGTAGTAGGTATATGCAGTGAGCTGGGTTCACTCAACACAACAGGTAGTAGGTATATGCAGTGAGCTGGGTTCACTCAACACTACAGGTAGTAGGCATATGCAGTGAGCTGGGTTCACTCAACACAACAGGTAGTAGGTATATGCAGTGAGCTGGGTTCACTCAACACAACAGGTAGTAGGTGTATGCAGTGAGCTGGGTTTACTCAACACAACAGGTAGTTATGTGCAGTGATGAGGTGGGTTAAGTGAACACAACAGGTAGTAGGTATATGCAGTGAGCTGGGTTCACTCAACACAACAGGTAGTAGGTATATGCAGTGAGCTGGGTTCACTCAACACTACAGGTAGTAGGTATATGCAGTGAGCTGGGTTCACTCAACACAACAGGTAGTAGGTATATGCAGTGAGCTGGGTTCACTCAACACTACAGGTAGTTATGTGCAGTGATGAGGTGGGTTAAGTAAACACAACAGGTAGTATGTATATGCAGTGAGCTGGGTTCACTCAACACTACAGGTAGTAGGCATATGCAGTGAGCTGGGTTCACGCAACACTACAGGTAGTAGGTATATGCAGTGAGCTGGGTTCACTCAACACAACAGGTAGTAGGTATATGCAGTGAGCTGGGTTCACTCAACACAACAGGTAATAGGTATATGCAGTGAGCTGGGTTCACTCAACACTACAGGTAGTTGTGTGCAGTGATGAGGTGGGTTAAGTAAACACAACAGGTAGTAGGTATATGCAGTGAGCTGGGTTCACTCAACACTACAGGTAGTAGGCATATGCAGTGAGCTGGGTTCACGCAACACTACAGGTAGTAGGTATATGCAGTGAGCTGGGTTCACTCAACACAACAGGTAGTAGGTATATGCAGTGAGCTGGGTTCACTCAACACAACAGGTAATAGGTATATGCAGTGAGCTGGGTTCACTCAACACTACAGGTAGTTGTGTGCAGTGATGAGGTGGGTTAAGTAAACACAACAGGTAGTAGGTATATGCAGTGAGCTGGGTTCACTCAACACTACAGGTAGTTATGTGCAGTGATGAGGTGGGTTAAGTAAACACAACAGGTAGTAGGTATATGCAGTGAGCTGGGTTCACTCAACACAACAGGTAGTAGGTATATGCAATGAGCTGGGTTCACTCAACACTACAGGTAGTTATGTGCAGTGATGAGGTGGGTTAAGTAAAAACACAACAGGTAGTAGGTATATGCAGTGAGCTGGGTTCACTCAACACAACAGGTAGTAAGTATATGCAGTGAGCTGGGTTCACTCAACACAACAGGTAGTAGGTATATGCAGTGAGCTGGGTTTACTCAACACAACAGGTAGTTATGTGCAGTGATGAGGTGGGTTAAGTAAACACAACAGGTAGTAGGTATATGCAGTGAGCTGGGTTCACTCAACACAACAGGTAGTAGGTATATGCAGTGAGCTGGGTTCACTCAACACAACGGGTAATAGGTATATGCAGTGAGCTGGGTTCACTCAACACTACAGGTAGTAGGTATATGCAGTGAGCTGGGTTCACTCAACACTACAGGTAGTTATGTGCAGTGATGAGGTGGGTTAAGTAAACACAACAGGTAGTAGGTATATGCAGTGAGGTGGGTTCACTCAACACAACAGGTAATGGGTATATGCAGTGAGCTGGGTTCACTCAACACTACAGGTAGTTATGTGCAGTGATGAGGTGGGTTAAGTAAACACAACAGGTAGTAGGTATATGCAGTGAGCTGGGTTCACTCAACACAACAGGTAGTAGGTATATGCAGTGAGCTGGGTTCACTCAACACAACAGGTAGTAGGTATATGCAGTGAGCTGGGTTCACTCAACACAACAGGTAGTTATGTGCAGTGATGAGGTGGGTTAAGTAAACACAACAGGTAGTAGGTATATGCAGTGAGCTAGGTTTACTCAACACAACAGGTAGTTATGTGCAGTGATGAGGTGGGTTAAGTAAACACAACAGGTAGTAGGTATATGCAGTGAGCTGGGTTCACTCAACACAACAGGTAGTAGGTATATGCAGTGAGCTGGGTTCACTCAACACTACAGGTAGTAGGCATATGCAGTGAGCTGGGTTCACTCAACACAACAGGTAGTAGGTATATGCAGTGAGCTGGGTTCACTCAACACAACAGGTAGTAGGTGTATGCAGTGAGCTGGGTTTACTCAACACAACAGGTAGTTATGTGCAGTGATGAGGTGGGTTAAGTGAACACAACAGGTAGTAGGTATATGCAGTGAGCTGGGTTCACTCAACACAACAGGTAGTAGGTATATGCAGTGAGCTGGGTTCACTCAACACTACAGGTAGTAGGTATATGCAGTGAGCTGGGTTCACTCAACACAACAGGTAGTAGGTATATGCAGTGAGCTGGGTTCACTCAACACTACAGGTAGTTATGTGCAGTGATGAGGTGGGTTAAGTAAACACAACAGGTAGTATGTATATGCAGTGAGCTGGGTTCACTCAACACTACAGGTAGTAGGCATATGCAGTGAGCTGGGTTCACGCAACACTACAGGTAGTAGGTATATGCAGTGAGCTGGGTTCACTCAACACAACAGGTAGTAGGTATATGCAGTGAGCTGGGTTCACTCAACACAACAGGTAATAGGTATATGCAGTGAGCTGGGTTCACTCAACACTACAGGTAATTGTGTGCAGTGATGAGGTGGGTTAAGTAAACACAACAGGTAGTAGGTATATGCAGTGAGCTGGGTTCACTCAACACTACAGGTAGTTATGTGCAGTGATGAGGTGGGTTAAGTAAACACAACAGGTAGTAGGTATATGCAGTGAGCTGGGTTCACTCAACACAACAGGTAGTAGGTATATGCAATGAGCTGGGTTCACTCAACACTACAGGTAGTTATGTGCAGTGATGAGGTGGGTTAAGTAAAAACACAACAGGTAGTAGGTATATGCAGTGAGCTGGGTTCACTCAACACAACAGGTAGTAAGTATATGCAGTGAGCTGGGTTCACTCAACACAACAGGTAGTAGGTATATGCAGTGAGCTGGGTTTACTCAACACAACAGGTAGTTATGTGCAGTGATGAGGTGGGTTAAGTAAACACAACAGGTAGTAGGTATATGCAGTGAGCTGGGTTCACTCAACACAACAGGTAGTAGGTATATGCAGTGAGCTGGGTTCACTCAACACAACGGGTAATAGGTATATGCAGTGAGCTGGGTTCACTCAACACTACAGGTAGTAGGTATATGCAGTGAGCTGGGTTCACTCAACACTACAGGTAGTTATGTGCAGTGATGAGGTGGGTTAAGTAAACACAACAGGTAGTAGGTATATGCAGTGAGCTGGGTTCACTCAACACAACAGGCAGTAGGTATATGCAGTGAGCTGGGTTCACTCAACACTACAGGTAGTTATGTGCAGTGATGAGGTGGGTTAAGTAAACACAACAGGTAGTAGGTATATGCAGTGAGCTGGGTTCACTCAACACAACAGGTAGTAGTAGGATGCAGTGAGCTGGGTTCACTCAACACAAAGCTTGGTATATGCAGTGATGAGGTGGGTTAAGTAAACACAACAGGTAGTAGGTATATGCAGTGAGCTGGGTTCACTCAACACAACAGGTAGTAGGTATATGCAGTGAGCTGGGTTCACTCAACACTACAGGTAGTTATGTGCAGTGATGAGGTGGGTTAAGTAAACACAACAGGTAGTAGGTATATGCAGTGAGCTGGGTTCACTCAACACAACAGGTAGTAGGTATATGCAGTGAGCTGGGTTCACTCAACACAACAGGTAGTTATGTGCAGTGATGAGGTGGGTTAAGTAAACACAACAGGTAGTAGGTATATGCAGTGAGCTGGGTTCACTCAACACAACAGGTAGTAGGTATATGCAGTGAGCTGGGTTCACTCAACACTACAGGTAGTTGTGTGCAGTGATGAGGTGGGTTAAGTAAACACAACAGGTAGTAGGTATATGCAGTGAGCTGGGTTTACTCAACACAACAGGTAGTTATGTGCAGTGATGAGGTGGGTTAAGTAAACACAACAGGTAGTAGGTATATGCAGTGAGCTGGGTTCACTCAACACAACAGGTAGTAGGTATATGCAGTGAGCTGGGTTCACTCAACACTACAGGTAGTTGTGTGCAGTGATGAGCTGGGTTAAGTAAACACAACAGGTAGTAGGTATATGCAGTGAGCTGGGTTCACTCAACACAACAGGTAGTAGGTATATGCAGTGAGCTGGGTTCACTCAACACAACAGGTAGTAGGTGTATGCAGTGAGCTGGGTTCACTCAACACTACAGGTAGTTATGTGCAGTGATGAGGTGGGTTAAGTAAACACAACAGGTAGTAGTAGGATGCAGTGAGCTGGGTTCACTCAACACAAAGCTAGGTATATGCAGTGATGAGGTGGGTTAAGTAAACACAACAGGTAGTAGGTATATGCAGTGAGCTGGGTTCACTCAACATTACAGGTAGTTATGTTCAGTGATGAGGTGAGTTGAGTAAACACAACAGGTAGTAGGTATATCCAGTGAGCTGGGTTCATTTAACACAACAGGTAGTAGGTATATGCAGTGAGCTGGGTTCACTCAACACAACAGGTAGTAGGTATATGCAGTGAGCTGGGTTCACTCAACACAAAGCTAGGTATATGCAGTGATGAGGTGGGTTAAGTAAACACAACAGGTAGTAGGTATATGCAGTGAGCTGGGTTCACTCAACACAACAGGTAATGGGTATATGCAGTGAGCTGGGTTCACTCAACACTACAGGTAGTTATGTGCAGTGATGAGGTGGGTTAAGTAAACACAACAGGTAGTAGGTATATGCAGTGAGCTGGGTTCACTCAACACAACAGGTAGTAAGTATATGCAGTGAGCTGGGTTCACTCAACACAACAGGTAGTAGGTATATGCAGTGAGCTGGGTTTACTCAACACAACAGGTAGTTATGTGCAGTGATGAGGTGGGTCAAGTAAACACAACAGGTAGTAGGTATATGCAGTGAGCTGGGTTCACTCAACACAACAGGTAGTAGTAGGATGCAGTGAGCTGGGTTCACTCAACACAAAGCTTGGTATATGCAGTGATGAGGTGGGTTAAGTAAACACAACAGATAGTAGGTATATGCAGTGAGCTGGGTTCACTCAACACAACAGGTAGTAGGTATATGCAGTGAGCTGGGTTCACTCAACACTACAGGTAGTTATGTGCAGTGATGAGGTGGGTTAAGTAAACACAACAGGTAGTAGGTATATGCAGTGAGCTGGGTTCACTCAACACAACAGGTAGTAGGTATATGCAGTGAGCTGGGTTCACTCAACACTACAGGTAGTTGTGTGCAGTGATGAGGTGGGTTAAGTAAACACAACAGGTAGTAGGTATATGCAGTGAGCTGGGTTCACTCAACACAACAGGTAGTAAGTATATGCAGTGAGCTGGGTTCACTCAACACAACAGGTAGTAGGTATATGCAGTGAGCTGGGTTTACTCAACACAACAGGTAGTTATGTGCAGTGATGAGGTGGGTTAAGTAAACACAACAGGTAGTAGGTATATGCAGTGAGCTGGGTTCACTCAACACAACAGGTAGTAGGTATATGCAGTGAGCTGGGTTCACTCAACACTACAGGTAGTTGTGTGCAGTGATGAGGTGGGTTAAGTAAACACAACAGGTAGTAGGTATATGCAGTGAGCTGGGTTTACTCAACACAACAGGTAGTTATGTGCAGTGATGAGGTGGGTTAAGTAAACACAACAGGTAGTAGGTATATGCAGTGAGCTGGGTTCACTCAACACAACAGGTAGTAGGTATATGCAGTGAGCTGGGTTCACTCAACACTACAGGTAGTTGTGTGCAGTGATGAGCTGGGTTAAGTAAACACAACAGGTAGTAGGTATATGCAGTGAGCTGGGTTCACTCAACACAACAGGTAGTAGGTATATGCAGTGAGCTGGGTTCACTCAACACAACAGGTAGTAGGTGTATGCAGTGAGCTGGGTTCACTCAACACTACAGGTAGTTATGTGCAGTGATGAGGTGGGTTAAGTAAACACAACAGGTAGTAGTAGGATGCAGTGAGCTGGGTTCACTCAACACAAAGCTAGGTATATGCAGTGATGAGGTGGGTTAAGTAAACACAACAGGTAGTAGGTATATGCAGTGAGCTGGGTTCACTCAACACTACAGGTAGTTATGTTCAGTGATGAGGTGAGTTGAGTAAACACAACAGGTAGTAGGTATATCCAGTGAGCTGGGTTCATTTAACACAACAGGTAGTAGGTATATGCAGTGAGCTGGGTTCACTCAACACAACAGGTAGTAGGTATATGCAGTTAGCTGGGTTCACTCAACACAACAGGTAGTAGGTGTATGCAGTGAGCTGGGTTCACTCAACACTACAGGTAGTTATGTGCAGTGATGAGGTGGGTTAAGTAAACACAACATGTAGTAGTAGGATGCAGTGAGCTGGGTTCACTCAACACAAAGCTAGGTATATGCAGTGATGAGGTGGGTTAAGTAAACACAACAGGTAGTAGGTATATGCAGTGAGCTGGGTTCACTCAACACAACAGGTAATGGGTATATGCAGTGAGCTGGGTTCACTCAACACTACAGGTAGTTATGTGCAGTGATGAGGTGGGTTAAGTAAACACAACAGGTAGTAGGTATATGCAGTAAGCTGGGTTCACTCAACACAACAGGTAGTAGGTATATGCAGTGAGCTGGGTTCACTCAACACTACAGGTAGTTATGTGCAGTGATGAGGTGGGTTAAGTAAACACAACAGGTAGTAGGTATATGCAGTGAGCTGGGTTCACTCAACACAACAGGTAGTAAGTATATGCAGTGAGCTGGGTTCACTCAACACAACAGGTAGTAGGTATATGCAGTGAGCTGGGTTTACTCAACACAACAGGTAGTTATGTGCAGTGATGAGGTGGGTTAAGTAAACACAACAGGTAGTAGGTATATGCAGTGAGCTGGGTTCACTCAACACAACAGGTAGTAGGTATATGCAGTGAGCTGGGTTCACTCAACACAACGGGTAATAGGTATATGCAGTGAGCTGGGTTCACTCAACACTACAGGTAGTAGGTATATGCAGTGAGCTGGGTTCACTCAACACTACAGGTAGTTATGTGCAGTGATGAGGTGGGTTAAGTAAACACAACAGGTAGTAGGTATATGCAGTGAGCTGGGTTCACTCAACACAACAGGCAGTAGGTATATGCAGTGAGCTGGGTTCACTCAACACTACAGGTAGTTATGTGCAGTGATGAGGTGGGTTAAGTAAACACAACAGGTAGTAGGTATATGCAGTGAGCTGGGTTCACTCAACACAACAGGTAGTAGTAGGATGCAGTGAGCTGGGTTCACTCAACACAAAGCTTGGTATATGCAGTGATGAAGTAAACACAACAGGTAGTAGGTATATGCAGTGAGCTGGGTTCACTCAACACAACAGGTAGTAGGTATATGCAGTGAGCTGGGTTCACTCAACACTACAGGTAGTTATGTGCAGTGATGAGGTGGGTTAAGTAAACACAACAGGTAGTAGGTATATGCAGTGAGCTGGGTTCACTCAACACAACAGGTAGTAGGTATATGCAGTGAGCTGGGTTCACTCAACACTACAGGTAGTTGTGTGCAGTGATGAGGTGGGTTAAGTAAACACAACAGGTAGTAGGTATATGCAGTGAGCTGGGTTCACTCAACACAACAGGTAGTAAGTATATGCAGTGAGCTGGGTTCACTCAACACAACAGGTAGTAGGTATATGCAGTGAGCTGGGTTTACTCAACACAACAGGTAGTTATGTGCAGTGATGAGGTGGGTTAAGTAAACACAACAGGTAGTAGGTATATGCAGTGAGCTGGGTTCACTCAACACAACAGGTAGTAGGTATATGCAGTGAGCTGGGTTCACTCAACACTACAGGTAGTTGTGTGCAGTGATGAGGTGAGTTAAGTAAACACAACAGGTAGTAGGTATATGCAGTGAGCTGGGTTCACTCAACACAACAGGTAGTAGGTATATGCAGTGAGCTGGGTTCACTCAACACAACAGGTAGTAGGTGTATGCAGTGAGCTGGGTTCACTCAACACTACAGGTAGTTATGTGCAGTGATGAGGTGGGTTAAGTAAACACAACAGGTAGTAGTAGGATGCAGTGAGCTGGGTTCACTCAACACAAAGCTAGGTATATGCAGTGATGAGGTGGGTTAAGTATACACAACAGGTAGTAGGTATATGCAGTGAGCTGGGTTCACTCAACACTACAGGTAGTTATGTTCAGTGATGAGGTGAGTTGAGTAAACACAACAGGTAGTAGGTATATCCAGTGAGCTGGGTTCATTTAACACAACAGGTAGTAGGTATATGCAGTGAGCTGGGTTCACTCAACACAACAGGTAGTAGGTATATGCAGTTAGCTGGGTTCACTCAACACAACAGGTAGTAGGTGTATGCAGTGAGCTGGGTTCACTCAACACTACAGGTAGTTATGTGCAGTGATGAGGTGGGTTAAGTAAACACAACATGTAGTAGTAGGATGCAGTGAGCTGGGTTCACTCAACACAAAGCTAGGTATATGCAGTGATGAGGTGGGTTAAGTAAACACAACAGGTAGTAGGTATATGCAGTGAGCTGAGTTCACTCAACACAACAGGTAATGGGTATATGCAGTGAGCTGGGTTCACTCAACACTACAGGTAGTTATGTGCAGTGATGAGGTGGGTTAAGTAAACACAACAGGTAGTAGGTATATGCAGTGAGCTGGGTTCACTCAACACAACAGGTAGTAGGTATATGCAGTGAGCTGGGTTCACTCAACACTACAGGTAGTTATGTGCAGTGATGAGGTGGGTTAAGTAAACACAACAGGTAGTAGGTATATGCAGTGAGCTGGGTTCACTCAACACAACAGGTAGTAGGAATATGCAGTGAGCTGGGTTCACTCAACACAACAGGTAGTAGGTATATGCAGTGAGCTGGGTTCACTCAACACAACAGGTAGTTATGTGCAGTGATGAGGTGGGTTAAGTAAACACAACAGGTAGTAGGTATATGCAGTGAGCTAGGTTTACTCAACACAACAGGTAGTTATGTGCAGTGATGAGGTGGGTTAAGTAAACACAACAGGTAGTAGGTATATGCAGTGAGCTGGGTTCACTCAACACAACAGGTAGTAGGTATATGCAGTGAGCTGGGTTCACTCAACACTACAGGTAGTAGGCATATGCAGTGAGCTGGGTTCACTCAACACAACAGGTAGTAGGTATATGCAGTGAGCTGGGTTCACTCAACACAACAGGTAGTAGGTGTATGCAGTGAGCTGGGTTTACTCAACACAACAGGTAGTTATGTGCAGTGATGAGGTGGGTTAAGTGAACACAACAGGTAGTAGGTATATGCAGTGAGCTGGGTTCACTCAACACTACAGGTAGTAGGTATATGCAGTGAGCTGGGTTCACTCAACACTACAGGTAGTAGGTATATGCAGTGAGCTGGGTTCACTCAACACAACAGGTAGTAGGTATATGCAGTGAGCTGGGTTCACTCAACACTACAGGTAGTTATGTGCAGTGATGAGGTGGGTTAAGTAAACACAACAGGTAGTATGTATATGCAGTGAGCTGGGTTCACTCAACACTACAGGTAGTAGGCATATGCAGTGAGCTGGGTTCACGCAACACTACAGGTAGTAGGTATATGCAGTGAGCTGGGTTCACTCAACACAACAGGTAGTAGGTATATGCAGTGAGCTGGGTTCACTCAACACAACAGGTAATAGGTATATGCAGTGAGCTGGGTTCACTTAACACTACAGGTAGTTATGTGCAGTGATGAGGTGGGTTAAGTAAACACAACAGGTAGTAGGTATATGCAGTGAGCTGGGTTCACTCAACACAACAGGTAGTAGGTATATGCAGTGAGCTGGGTTCACTCAACACTACAGGTAGTTATGTGCAGTGATGAGGTGGGTTAAGTAAACACAACAGGTAGTAGGTATATGCAGTGAGCTGGGTTCACTCAACACAACAGGTAGTAGGTATATGCAGTGAGCTGGGTTCACTCAACACAACAGGTAGTAGGTATATGCAGTGAGCTGGGTTCACTCAACACAACAGGTAGTTATGTGCAGTGATGAGGTGGGTTAAGTAAACACAACAGGTAGTAGGTATATGCAGTGAGCTAGGTTTACTCAACACAACAGGTAGTTATGTGCAGTGATGAGGTGGGTTAAGTAAACACAACAGGTAGTAGGTATATGCAGTGAGCTGGGTTCACTCAACACAACAGGTAGTAGGTATATGCAGTGAGCTGGGTTCACTCAACACTACAGGTAGTAGGTATATGCAGTGAGCTGGGTTCACTCAACACAACAGGTAGTAGGTATATGCAGTGAGCTGGGTTCACTCAACACAACAGGTAGTAGGTGTATGCAGTGAGCTGGGTTTACTCAACACAACAGGTAGTTATGTGCAGTGATGAGGTGGGTTAAGTGAACACAACAGGTAGTAGGTATATGCAGTGAGCTGGGTTCACTCAACACAACAGGTAGTAGGTATATGCAGTGAGCTGGGTTCACTCAACACTACAGGTAGTAGGTATATGCAGTGAGCTGGGTTCACTCAACACAACAGGTAGTAGGTATATGCAGTGAGCTGGGTCGACTCAACACAACAGGTAATAGGTATATGCAGTGAGCTGGGTTCACTCAACACTACAGGTAGTTGTGTGCAGTGATGAGGTGGGTTAAGTAAACACAACAGGTAGTAGGTATATGCAGTGAGCTGGGTTCACTCAACACTACAGGTAGTTATGTGCAGTGATGAGGTGGGTTAAGTAAACACAACAGGTAGTAGGTATATGCAGTGAGCTGGGTTCACTCAACACAACAGGTAGTAGGTATATGCAATGAGCTGGGTTCACTCAACACTACAGGTAGTTATGTGCAGTGATGAGGTGGGTTAAGTAAAAACACAACAGGTAGTAGGTATATGCAGTGAGCTGGGTTCACTCAACACAACAGGTAGTAAGTATATGCAGTGAGCTGGGTTCACTCAACACAACAGGTAGTAGGTATATGCAGTGAGCTGGGTTTACTCAACACAACAGGTAGTTATGTGCAGTGATGAGGTGGGTTAAGTAAACACAACAGGTAGTAGGTATATGCAGTGAGCTGGGTTCACTCAACACAACAGGTAGTAGGTATATGCAGTGAGCTGGGTTCACTCAACACAACGGGTAATAGGTATATGCAGTGAGCTGGGTTCACTCAACACTACAGGTAGTAGGTATATGCAGTGAGCTGGGTTCACTCAACACTACAGGTAGTTATGTGCAGTGATGAGGTGGGTTAAGTAAACACAACAGGTAGTAGGTATATGCAGTGAGCTGGGTTCACTCAACACAACAGGCAGTAGGTATATGCAGTGAGCTGGGTTCACTCAACACTACAGGTAGTTATGTGCAGTGATGAGGTGGGTTAAGTAAACACAACAGGTAGTAGGTATATGCAGTGAGCTGGGTTCACTCAACACAACAGGTAGTAGTAGGATGCAGTGAGCTGGGTTCACTCAATACAAAGCTTGGTATATGCAGTGATGAGGTGGGTTAAGTAAACACAACAGGTAGTAGGTATATGCAGTGAGCTGGGTTCACTCAACACAACAGGTAGTAGGTATATGCAGTGAGCTGGGTTCACTCAACACTACAGGTAGTTATGTGCAGTGATGAGGTGGGTTAAGTAAACACAACAGGTAGTAGGTATATGCAGTGAGCTGGGTTCACTCAACACAACAGGTAGTAGGTATATGCAGTGAGCTGGGTTCACTCAACACTACAGGTAGTTGTGTGCAGTGATGAGGTGGGTTAAGTAAACACAACAGGTAGTAGGTATATGCAGTGAGCTGGGTTCACTCAACACAACAGGTAGTAGGTATATGCAGTGAGCTGGGTTTACTCAACACAACAGGTAGTAGGTATATGCAGTGAGCTGGGTTCACTCAACACTATAGGTAGTTGTGTGCAGTGATGAGGTGGGTTAAGTAAACACAACAGGTAGTAGGTATATGCAGTGAGCTGGGTTCACTCAACACAACAGGTAGTAGGTATATGCAGTGAGCTGGGTTCACTCAACACAACAGGTAGTAGGTGTATGCAGTGAGCTGGGTTCACTCAACACTACAGGTAGTTATGTGCAGTGATGAGGTGGGTTAAGTAAACACAACAGGTAGTAGTAGGATGCAGTGAGCTGGGTTCACTCAACACAAAGCTAGGTATATGCAGTGATGAGGTGGGTTAAGTAAACACAACAGGTAGTAGGTATATGCAGTGAGCTGGGTTCACTCAACACTACAGGTAGTTATGTTCAGTGATGAGGTGAGTTGAGTAAACACAACAGTTAGTAGGTATATCCAGTGAGCTGGGTTCATTTAACACAACAGGTAGTAGGTATATGCAGTGAGCTGGGTTCACTCAACACAACAGGTAGTAGGTATATGCAGTTAGCTGGGTTCACTCAACACAACAGGTAGTAGGTGTATGCAGTGAGCTGGGTTCACTCAACACTACAGGTAGTTATGTGCAGTGATGAGGTGGGTTAAGTAAACACAACATGTAGTAGTAGGATGCAGTGAGCTGGGTTCACTCAACACAAAGCTAGGTATATGCAGTGATGAGGTGGGTTAAGTAAACACAACAGGTAGTAGGTATATGCAGTGAGCTGGGTTCACTCAACACAACAGGTAATGGGTATATGCAGTGAGCTGGGTTCACTCAACACTACAGGTAGTTATGTGCAGTGATGAGGTGCGTTAAGTAAACACAACAGGTAGTAGGTATATGCAGTGAGCTGGGTTCACTCAACACAACAGGTAGTAGGTATATGCAGTGAGCTGGGTTCACTCAACACTACAGGTAGTTATGTGCAGTGATGAGGTGGGTTAAGTAAACACAACAGGTAGTAGGTATATGCAGTGAGCTGGGTTCACTCAACACAACAGGTAGTAGGTATATGCAGTGAGCTGGGTTCACTCAACACAACAGGTAGTTATGTGCAGTGATGAGGTGGGTTAAGTAAACACAACAGGTAGTAGGTATATGCAGTGAGCTAGGTTTACTCAACACAACAGGTAGTTATGTGCAGTGATGAGGTGGGTTAAGTAAACACAACAGGTAGTAGGTATATGCAGTGAGCTGGGTTCACTCAACACAACAGGTAGTAGGTATATGCAGTGAGCTGGGTTCACTCAACACTACAGGTAGTAGGCATATGCAGTGAGCTGGGTTCACTCAACACAACAGGTAGTAGGTATATGCAGTGAGCTGGGTTCACTCAACACAACAGGTAGTAGGTGTATGCAGTGAGCTGGGTTTACTCAACACAACAGGTAGTTATGTGCAGTGATGAGGTGGGTTAAGTGAACACAACAGGTAGTAGGTATATGCAGTGAGCTGGGTTCACTCAACACTACAGGTAGTAGGTATATGCAGTGAGCTGGGTTCACTCAACACAACAGGTAGTAGGTATATGCAGTGAGCTGGGTTCACTCAACACAACAGGTAATAGGTATATGCAGTGAGCTGGGTTCACTTAACACTACAGGTAGTTATGTGCAGTGATGAGGTGGGTTAAGTAAACACAACAGGTAGTAGGTATATGCAGTGAGCTGGGTTCACTCAACACAACAGGTAGTAGGTATATGCAGTGAGCTGGGTTCACTCAACACTACAGGTAGTTATGTGCAGTGATGAGGTGGGTTAAGTAAACACAACAGGTAGTAGGTATATGCAGTGAGCTGGGTTCACTCAACACAACAGGTAGTAGGTATATGCAGTGAGCTGGGTTCACTCAACACAACAGGTAGTAGGTATATGCAGTGAGCTGGGTTCACTCAACACAACAGGTAGTTATGTGCAGTGATGAGGTGGGTTAAGTAAACACAACAGGTAGTAGGTATATGCAGTGAGCTAGGTTTACTCAACACAACAGGTAGTTATGTGCAGTGATGAGGTGGGTTAAGTAAACACAACAGGTAGTAGGTATATGCAGTGAGCTGGGTTCACTCAACACAACAGGTAGTAGGTATATGCAGTGAGCTGGGTTCACTCAACACTACAGGTAGTAGGTATATGCAGTGAGCTGGGTTCACTCAACACAACAGGTAGGTATATGCAGTGAGCTGGGTTCACTCAACACAACAGGTAGTAGGTGTATGCAGTGAGCTGGGTTTACTCAACACAACAGGTAGTTATGTGCAGTGATGAGGTGGGTTAAGTGAACACAACAGGTAGTAGGTATATGCAGTGAGCTGGGTTCACTCAACACAACAGGTAGTAGGTATATGCAGTGAGCTGGGTTCACTCAACACTACAGGTAGTAGGTATATGCAGTGAGCTGGGTTCACTCAACACTACAGGTAGTTATGTGCAGTGATGAGGTGGGTTAAGTAAACACAACAGGTAGTATGTATATGCAGTGAGCTGGGTTCACTCAACACTACAGGTAGTAGGCATATGCAGTGAGCTGGGTTCACGCAACACAACAGGTAGTAGGTATATGCAGTGAGCTGGGTTCACTCAACACAACAGGTAGTAGGTATATACAGTGAGCTGGGTTCACTCAACACTACAGGTAGTTATGTGCAGTGATGAGGTGGGTTAAGTAAACACAACAGGTAGTAGGTATATGCAGTGAGCTGGGTTCACTCAACACAACAGGTAGTAGGTATATGCAGTGAGCTGGGTTCACTCAACACAACAGGTAGTAGGTATATGCAGTGAGCTGGGTTCACTCAACACTACAGGTAGTAGGTATATGCAGTGAGCTGGGTTCACTCAACACTACAGGTAGTTATGTGCAGTGATGAGGTGGGTTAAGTAAACACAACAGGTAGTATGTATATGCAGTGAGCTGGGTTCACTCAACACTACAGGTAGTAGGCATATGCAGTGAGCTGGGTTCACGCAACACAACAGGTAGTAGGTATATGCAGTGAGCTGGGTTCACTCAACACAACAGGTAGTAGGTATATACAGTGAGCTGGGTTCACTCAACACTACAGGTAGTTATGTGCAGTGATGAGGTGGGTTAAGTAAACACAACAGGTAGTAGGTATATGCAGTGAGCTGGGTTCACTCAACACAACAGGTAGTAGGTATATGCAGTGAGCTGGGTTCACTCAACACAACAGGTAGTTATGTGCTGTGATGAGGTGGGTTAAGTAAACACAACAGGTAGTAGGTATATGCAGTGAGCTCTGTTCACTCAACACAACAGGTAGTAGGTATATGCAGTGAGCTGGGTTCACTCAACACAACAGGTAGTAGGTGTATGCAGTGAGCTGGGTTTACTCAACACAACAGGTAGTTATGTGCAGTGATGAGGTGGGTTAAGTAAACACAACAGGTAGTAGGTATATGCAGTGAGCTGGGTTCACTCAACACAACAGGTAGTAGGTATATGCAGTGAGCTGGGTTCACTCAACACAACAGGTAGTTATGTGCTGTGATGAGGTGGGTTAAGTAAACACAACAGGTAGTAGGTATATGCAGTGAGCTGGGTTCACTCAACACAACAGGTAGTAGGTATATGCAGTGAGCTGGGTTCACTCAACACAACAGGTAGTAGGTATATGCAGTGAGCTGGGTTCACTCAACACAACAGGTAGTAGGTATATGCAGTGAGCTGGGTTCACTCAACACTACAGGTAGTTATGTGCAGTGATGAGGTGGGTTAAGTAAACACAACAGGTAGTAGGTATATGCAGTGAGCTGGGTTCACTCAACACAAAGCTAGGTATATGCAGTGATGAGGTGGGTTAAGTAAACACAACAGGTACTGGGTATATGCAGTACTGGGTAGTACAATGTGCAGCTCCCTGTCACACACACAGGCAGTCAGTCACTGAATGTGCTGGGCTGCTGGCAGTGGCACACACACACTATCAATTAGCAAGGCTGTGCATGCAACAAAAGTGTCAGTTTGACACACAGTAAAAAAAAAAAAAGTACAGGATGAGCTCTGACAAGAGCTAGGGTGCTATAAACGCAATAACAATCAGCCAGGAGCAAACTAAGCAGCCAAGAACCTAACTAATCTGTCCCTAGAAGAACAAGTCTGTAGCAGCTGTCCCTTTCCTCTCACTAGCAGGCACACGAGTGAGTGTAATGGCCGCCGGACCCTGCCTTATATAAGGGGGGGGGGGTGGGGCTCCAGGGCTTACTGTAGCCTGAATGGGTACAATGTGCCTGCTGACTGTGATGCAGAGGGTCAAAGTTGACCCTCATAGTGCATTATGGGGCGAATCGAACTTCCGGAAATGTTCGCCTGGCGCAGGAAAACGCGAACCTCCAATGTTCGCCTGGAACCGTTCGCCGGCGAACCGTTCGCTACATCTCTACTAATGTGCCACAAACAGGAAGTTAATATCACCAACCATTCCCATTTTATTAAAGCGGAATATAACCCTGCATTTCAACTTTGCTCTAAAACATTATTTACAGTATATTATATGCAACCAGCATTTTTTTTTTACTAGACCAGCATTGGAAGGGTTACACAGAGCTTTAAAGTTCCTGGAGAGAACTGCAGACGCATCCGAAGCTTACATAGATACATTTTGTTTACATAAATGTATCTAAGTGTGGCATGTGACTCACTCTCTCTGACTGAGAAGGAGCTGGAGGACAGCCAAAGAGTGTGAAACATTTATCACTTGTTACATTCTATTTAGTTAAATGTATCTATCTGAACTTCTGCATATCTCTCCACGGAACTTTAAACCTCTGTGTTTAACCCTTCCAATGCTGGTCTAGTAAAAAAAAAAAAATATGCTGGTTGCATATAATATGCTGTAAATAATGTTTTAGAGCAAAGTTGAAATGCAGGGTTATATTCCGCTTTAAGGCGTATCCATATAAATGGCCCACCCTGTACTTTGAATACTATAATTGCTTTCGTTTTCTTCAGTCTTAGAAGGACACTGTAGTAGGAGGAATGTGAAAGACTGCCTTTTTGTTTTTTTTTCATTTTATTCTATACCAATTGCCAGGCTGTCCTGCTGATCATGTGTCTTTAATATTTTCAGCCATAGACCAAGAATGGGTATGAATATCAAGTGTTTGATTGAAATCTGGCCATATTAGTCACATTTCAAGTGTGTGATGCAGCCACCAACAGGAGAGTCAGGCAATTGGCATTGTTAAAAATTAAATAAATACAGTGGTTTCCATTACAGTATGGGGACTAGGAAAAAAGGTTTACTATATCAGAAGTTAGCTATATCAGAAATTATCCTAGAAATGTACATTCTCTGCAGCAAAGGACCAACTCTGTCCTCCTATTGGAGGTAAAGAACAAACACTTGCTCATTTGATGGACTACAAGGTTAAAGGACAACTGAAGTGAGAAATATATGGAAGCTACCATATTTATTTCCTTTTATACAATACCAATTGCCTGACAGTCCTGCTGGTCTATTTGGATTCAGTAGTGTCTGAATAATGTCAGAAACAAGCATGAAGCTAATCTTTCAGATCTGACAATGTCAGAAACACTATCTGCTGCATGCTTGTTGCTGCATGCTAAAAGTATTAGGCAGAGGATTAGCAGGATAGCCAGGCAACTGGTATTGCTTAAGAGGAAATAAATATGGCAGCCTCAATATCTCTCTCACTTCAGTTGCCCTTTAAGTAACCTTAGGACTGCATAGCCAGGCTGGACAAATTGCTGGTACAGTATTCAGGGCTCCTTAAAAATTGCAGCCGTCACTGAATAGAGGCAGCCACTTGCTTTCTGTGAGTGGCTCCAATACCTCCATGGCCGAGACTTGTAGTACGTGTCCTGCAAAACTTTCTGCTCACACTTGGGCCAATAATGAAGCCTCTTGGAAAAATGCAGTTAATTATGATAAGCCGCTTGCATCTGTAATGCGAGTGGTTCCGATACCTCCACGGGCAGGACTTAGCACTCTCGTCTCTACTCTCCTTAGTTTTGCAGCGAGTAGGCCCACTCTAATCTGCACTACAAGTGAAAGTAGCCTGTACTGCTCTCCACACGCTACCAGTCGCTTCATTGCTAACAAGCAGGGATGGGCTTTCGAGTACTGAAGTACACGAATTCATAATTCTACTGAAGATTAATTACTGCACCTGTGACCATGGGATGGGGGTGTTAACTTACCCAGAAGTCCGGGGATCCTATGCGTGTCACCGCTGTCATGCGCAACTTATGGGATGCGTTCCACCACGCACTTCGCACTTCCTCCGGAAGGAGGAAGGAGGTCGTGGACATGCGGTAGGACACTGCAGTCATCCTATATCCTTTGCATAAAAGCACTCCCAAAGCATGATGTTACCACCTCTATGCTTCACAGAAGATATGGTGTTCTTGGAATGCAACTCATCCTTATTTTTCCTCCAAACACAGTGAGTGAAGTATAGACCAAAAAGTTCTACTTTGGTCTCATCTGACCACATTACTTTTTTCCCCAGGGCTGTGGAGTCTGAATCGGGGCAATTTTTGGGTACCTGGAGTCAGAGTCGGGAGAAAATGCACCGACTCCGACTCCTAATGAATTTAAACTAATTTAAAATAGAAAATATGTGTAACGTTCTTACCTTCCAGTGGCAGGTCCCGCGGCGTCTCCGGCGTGGTCCGGGCGAGCAGTGGGACTTCACAGCCGACGTCCTCTGGCGGCATCCCCAGCTTCCCTCCAGCGGTGAGTTCCGGCGTGCGTGCGACCAAACGCACACGCGCGACAGCTTAGGAGGAGGATCTAGCTGAGGTCAGCAGTGATGTCACTGAAGTGACATCACTATGGGAGTGGTTTCTGGGGAATTGGGATCTGTATATAAGGCCAGTGTTTTCAGTCACTCACTGCATTATGGACTATGATTTAGCCTAGCTACTCTGTACCTTAAGATCTCTGACTGGTGAACGACCTTAGCCTGATCCTGACTATGCTATTACTATTGTTGTATATTACCTGTACGCTATCATACCACGCACCAGCGTGATATTATCAAGGCCCTAAAAAGTATATCCTGGGGGAATTGCGAGACCAGATTCTAACACCCGCAGGCACTGTCAATCACCTTGTTGAGCAAGTGGCCAATCAACAAACGCAGTTAACTCAGCTAACCAACACACTTGCTCAGATGAACATACCAGCGAATGTTAATAATCAGCAGTCCCCTCCACCTTCTTTTGTTCCAGCCATTATGGAACTCAAAATGCCTGTACCTGAAAATTTTTCAGGAGATCGCTCTGATTTTAGTAACTTTCGTAAGGGCCCTTTTCCACTAGCAATCGCTAGCGTTCACGCTGAACGCTAGCGATTGCTGAATTGCAAGTACCGGCGATTCCCCGACGTTCGCGGCCGCAATTTTGCTATGCTATGCACTGCATAGCAAAATCGCGGCAAATATCGCTCCGCGTTCGCGTTCCCGTCAAAAACGAATCGCGGTAGTGGAAATGACCTACTGCGATTCCTATGTTAAAAAGCAAACCGTAGCGATTGTTTGCGCTGGTGGAAAAGGGCCCTAACAGTTGTATATGTCGTATTTTGAGGTTAGGTCAAGATCCTCTGGTACTGAGTCTCAGAAAATCTCTTTGATTAAACATTATTACAGGGTGACTCTCAAACCTGGGCGTATGAGTTAGCTTCTGGTCATGTAGCACTTTGCTCTGTGGAAAGTTTCTTTGACTCTATGGCAACAATATACGCTGATCCAGACATTTCTGCCACAGCTACCCGTAAGTTAAGAGACTTACGTCAGGATAAGCATGCTGCTGAGGAGTTCGGGAAATGGTCTGTATCAGTCAAGTGGGGTGAGGCAGCACTCCTAGACCAGTTCCTCTTTGGTTTAACAGATACTGTTAATGACATGTTGGTTAGCCACCCTGAACCAAAAACCCTGGAAGATGCGATTTCTCTGGCTATTTCTCTGACAGACAGATTAGATACAGATGCCAGAATAAAGTCTATTCCGTCTCAGGGAACCCTAAGTTAGCCAATTCATCTTCCAGTGAAGAGCCTGTGCAACTGGGCTTCTCGCGACTTTCACCCGCAGAGAAGCTCAGAAGAAAGCAGGCAGGCCTCTGTATGTATTGTGGTGAAAAAGGTCACTTTTCACCCGCAGAGAAGCTCAGAACTGTTCTGCAAAGGGAAAGGCTCCGGAAAAGTCCAGCGCCTAGGTGAAGTTGGGGAACCTCACCTGGGCGGGCCAATTGTTCCCCTAAAAATAAAGAAGATTCTTTTACCAGTCACCATACACTGGGGTAATGATTCAGTTCAAACCAAAGCCTTTGTTGACTCAGGTGCGTCAGGAAATTTCATAGATTCAGTTTTCGCAGCCAACCTGGGTGTGAGAGAACGCGGAAAAGCCGCCGCATGTGCTGCTGAGGAGGCGGCTGGTTCCGCGTCCAGCGCGGCGGTTTGCATGCGGCAGCGTGTGTCTGGTGTGGCTGAGTCTGTTAGTGCACACAGGCTTAGGAATACGCTGAGAGGCAGAACTCTTATACTGGGCAAGGAGAGGTCAGCTGATCACGCCGATCAGCTGACTCCAGAGCAGTAATCTATTGGTTGATCATTTAGGGGTGGTGCCCGATAGCACTACTCCATATATAGTTACTGCTGGCCAGTCTCAAGTTGTCTGCCGTTGCGAACACTACGTGGAAGCACTCAGACCTTAGTCAGATCCAGCAGTGTGTTTGAACCAGGTGGACCTGGGAATTCACACTGAGCCAGATTACTTGTATTGTTATTCTGTTTATGCTTAGACTAGTTCCAGGGTGCTGAGACCACGGACCTCGCACCCAAGACTAGGGAACTGTATTATCATTTGTGTTATACTCCAGACTAGTTCCAGGGTGCTGAGACCATGGACCTCGCACCCAAGACTAGGGAACTGTATTATCATTTGTGTTATACTCCCGACTAGTTCCAGGGTTCTGAGACCACGGACCTCGCACCCAAGACTAGGGAACTTGTACGATCATTCTGTTATTCATCAGACTAGTTCCAGGGTGTAGAGACCAAGGACCTCACACCCAGCTTAGGGATTGTTTGATATCTGTTATGACTTATTGCTTTCCTGACCACTCCTCTGTCCTCTGATTCGGTACCTCGCATATCTGATACTCTTTTGCCAAACCCTGCTAGCCTTGGATACCGAATTAGCCTTCTGTCTATGTACTTTATCTGACCGTGTGTTGCCGACCTGGCTTGCCCGACCTCGAGAGCTATCTACCCCCATTAAGAGATAGTCTCCAGATCAGATAGTGACATCCACCTTCAGGTGTCACTCACCTTCTGGTCCTTCCTACCTTCAGCCTGACTCCACCCCTTGGAGAGTCTCAGGCTGCTGGAAGGTTTCTGTGTCCTCAAGAGCAGTATTCCTTTACTGCCTTTGATCATCTGCGTAGCAGGTGCATTACTCAAAGTATTACTGTTACACCAAACACTCACAAACCATAGGTGTCCAGAGGTTAGCAATATATCTGTATTATCAGTGATTCTGCAGATCATCAATAATCAGGTATATATCTGCATTCTTGGTGATACTGCAGATCACCAATAATCAGATTCTCTCTGCGTGCTGACACCAATCGTTACACTGGGTATTCCAGCTCTCACTTTGCAAAACAAACTCTATGTGACAGCCATAGACGATACCCCTTTACAGACCAAACAACCCATATCTATTACACCAGAAATTTCATTGCAGGTTGGGGCCCTACATTATGAGAAAATGCAGTTATATGTGTTCAGAATGCCTTCTAGTCCACTTGTATTGGGGTTACCGTGGTTGCAGAGTCAGAGTCATAATCCCCATATTGATTGGTGTTCTGGACAGGAAATATGTTTAAGGGGTATCCCTCTTCTCAGTTTAGAGGTCAAACCAGTAACATTACCGTCACCGTATGAGGATTATGCGGATGTGTTTTCTTCCAAATCAGCTAACAAATTACCACCACACGTACGATTGTCCCATTGACTTATTACCTGGTCCCATACCCCCGCATGGTCACCTCTACAACCTCACAGGGCCTGAAAAATTGTCAATGAAGGAATACATTAAAGAAAATCTAGAGAAAGGGTTTATTAGACCATCCACTTCACCAGCCGGCGCCGGCTTCTTCTTTGTGGAAAAAAAAGGATGGGGGTCTGCGCCCCCTGTATTGATTACAGGGGACTGAACAAAATCACCATTAAGAACAGATACCCTTTACCCTTGATTGACAATCTTTTTGCACAAGTCTCAGGGGCAAAGATTTTCTCTAAACTAGACCTGCGGGGTGCGTACAACTTGATTAGGATTCGTCAGGGGGACGTATGGAAAACAATCTTTAATACCCAGGACGGGTACTACGAGTATTTAGTGATGCCCTTTGGCCTCTGTAACGCACCTGAAGTCTTCCAGGATTTTGTAAATGATGTGTTTAGAGATGTATTAGGGAGATTTGTAGTAGTCTATTTAGACGACATCCTGATATACTCTAATTCTGTGTCTGAGCATCGAAGTCCTGTACGATTTGTATTACAAAAATTAAGAGATTATTTGCTACATTTGAGAAATGTGCATTTGAGGTCACACAGGTTCCTTTCCTAGGCTATGTAATTTCTGACACTGGCTTATCTATTGACCAAAAGAATCTGTCAGCAGTCCTAGATTGGCCACCTCCCAAAGGCTTTAAAGCCGTTTAGCGATTCATTGGCTTTGCCAATTATTTTCGCAGGTTCATTAAGAATTTCTCTTCCCTAGTGGCTCCACTTACTGATTTGACAAGAAAAGATTCAGATTCAATTACTTGGTCTCCTCAAGCGTACAAAGCTTTTTCTGACTTGAAAACAGCTTTTTGCTCTGCTCCCATTCTCACGCACCCGGATGTGAATTTACCTTTTATTGTGCAGGTAGATGCGTCAGAATTAGGAGTAGGAGCTGTTCTTTCACAATTTTCTGGCCGGCCAGAACAATTACATCCCTGTGCCTTTCTCTCCAAGAAGTTTAACCCAGCAGAACGCAGTTATGATATTGGCAATCGGGAGCTGTTGGCTGTTAAAATGGCGTGAAGGCACTGGTTACAGGGGGCAAATCATCCAATCACAGTTTATACTCACCATAAAAATCTACAGTATATTGAGGGAGATAAAAGGCTTAATCCCAGACAGGCACGATGGGCACTGTTTTTCACCCGATTAAATTTTGTAATTACTTATAAACCGGGATCCAAAAATGTAAAGTCAGACGCCTTATCCAGAACCTTTGAACCCGAGTCCTCTCAGGACGTCCCTCCTAAAGAGATTATACCTACACATTGCGTTCTGGCCGCCACTCACACTCAGATTTATTTGAGACATTACAACCTTTCCAACAGGATAGTCCTCCTGAGAAACCCCCTGGAGTTCACTTTGTACCCTTACATATACGTTTACAGACACTTCAAGTATTTCATGAGTCTAAACTGGCAGGACACCCTGGGGAGGTTAAAACACTGAATCTTTTATCTCGACATGTATGGTGGCCTTCTATTAATAAAGACTGTAAAGCTTTTGTAGCAGCTTGCCCTACTTGTGCCAGAAGTAAGGTGTTCCGGACTGCCCCCCGGGTCATCTCATGCCTCTGGCCATTCCATTGAGACCTTGGTCTCATCTCTCTATGGATTTTGTGGTGAATTTACCTCCTGGGGTAAAAAAGTAATTTGGGTCATTGTTGACCAGTTCAGTAAGATGGCACATTTTGTGCCACTTCCCGGACTACCCTCAGCTGAAGAATTTGCAAGGCTGTTCATTATACATGTATTCTGATTAAATGGTATCCCTGAAAATATTGTGTCAGACAGAGGGGTCCAGTTTATTTCCCGGTTCTGACTTGCTTTTAATGACCTGTTGGGTATCAAACTGTCCTTCTCTTAAGGATTTCACCCTGAGACCAATGGGCAGACAGAGAGAACTAACCAGTCGTTGGAACAGTATTTGCGATGTTTTGTCGCAGACTGTCAGGAAACATGGTTAGAATACTTGCCTTTTGCTGAGTTTGCACTTAATAACCTACCCAACTCTTCCACCAAGTTATCACCATTTTGGATAGTGACGGGTCAGACTCCCAAATGTACTTGTTTCTCATCCTCTACTTCCTCTTTTCCAGCTCTGGAAGATTGGAGCACTCACATTCAGCAAATTTGGCCTCAGGTCCAGCAAAATCTGAAGGATGCCGTGTCCCGTCAGAAATTTTGTGCTGATGCCCATCGCTCACCTGAGTTTGAGTTTTCCCCAGGGAATATGGTGTGGGTATCTACTCGCAATATTCCTTTGCGCCAGCCTTCTGCTAAGCTGGGCCCTAGATTTATTTGTCCCTATCCCATTCAGGAGAAGATCAATTATGTGGTTTATAGGTGACACTTCCCCAGTCTATTAACCTCCTTAGCGGTAACCCTGTGCTACATACGGGGTAGCCGCCGCGGAGGATCACATGGCCCCAGGACATTAAAAAAATAAATAAATGGTGCAATACGCTTTAGCTAGCGGTTCGCCAGCTAAGCGTATGCACAAAGTTGCTCCGGTCCCCCGCGGTCGACCGTAATAGCCGCTGGTATACGTACCCCCCAGCGTTCCCACGCCGGCGCAGCCGCCCAATTGGCTCCAGGCTACGCGATGACGGCGATCGGGATTGCGGCTGACGTCGATGACGTCATCTCCGATCGTCGCCATGGCAATGCCGGAAGCCGATCAGGAAACTGCGCTTTGCGTGGGATCGTGAGGTATGTATAGCCGGCTGCGATTGGCGGGCATGGGGGGGACCAGAGCAACCTAATACATACGCTTAGCTAGCAAAATGCTAGCTAAAACGTTAAAAAAAATTTGGGGAGCAAAAAACCTCCTGGCGGACGCAGCGTCAGGAACTGCGTACGGCCAAGGAGGTTAAGGTTGTCAAATCTTTCCATGTCTCCTTTCTGAAACCAGCCACTAATACTATTCTACCTTCCACTTCTCCTCCTCCAGTTGAGGTCGATGAAGAAACTGAATACGAAGTTTAGAAAATTCTAGATTCTAGAAAAGTTTGTAATTCTTTGCAGTATTTGGTGGACTGGAAGGGATATGATCCTGAAGAGAGATGTTGGGCCCCGGCCCGTCAAGTTCATGCTGACTTATAAATTTATGACTTTCATCGGAAATTTCCTGACAAACCAAGCAATGAGTGTTCGGAGACCACTCCTCGGGGGGGGGGGGGGGGGGGAGGGTAATGTTACGTTCCAGCGGCAGGTCCCGTGGCATCTCCGGCGTGGCCCGGGCGAGCGGCGGGACTTCGCAGCCGACGTCCTCTGGCGGCATCCCCAGCTTTCCTCCGGCGGTGAGTTCCGGCGTGCGTGCGACCAAACGCGTGCGACGGCCGATAAGCCTTATAGGCTTAGGAGAAGGATCTAGCTGAGGTCAGCAGTGATGTCACTGAAGTGACATCACTATGGGAGTGGTTTCTGGGCAATTGGGATCTGTATATAAGGCCAGTGCTTTCAGTCACTCACTGGCCTTGATACTAATCAGTTCGCTGGTTCTAGGTCTAGCTAGCTACTTTGAGCTACATTGATATATTGTGTAGACGCACAAAATATATGTACTCCAGTTAGTCAGTCTTTATTATTTTCGTATATATTCTTGTAATATTATTATTGTAACATCTCATTGTATATTATCTGTGTACCGACTTTTGCTTGTCTCTTGACCTTGCTCCTGTCTAGTCCTCCTGTACCGCTGCCATCTGATATTCGTTACCGACTCGGCCTTTCCCTGACTGCGTTATTGCCTAATCCTTACAATATGACTGACATCTGACTTCTGTGTATGACTCTGCTCGATTATTGACTATGATTTAGCCTAGCTACTCTGTACCTTGATATCTCTGACTGGTGAATGACCTTAGCCTGATCCTGACTACGCTATTACTATTGTTGTATATTACCTGTATGCTATCATACCACGCACCAGCGTGATAATATGATAAAATGTTCTATTTCTCAGATAATGGTCATCATAAATAATTTATCTATACAGTAATAGCTGTGCTTAGTCCACAAACTTGAAATAAACCAAATAAAAAATAGTTACTTGTGCTGCTTCAATAAAGCAGTCCCTGTATTTTGAAAGTCAGACATACATATCTGATTGTGACTGTACAGTATATATGTTGTGTACACAGGAATCTTATATATATATATATATATATATATATATATATATATATATATATATATATATATACATACACTAAATAACATCTATGCTGTAAGAATAAAGCCTAATGTGTAGCTGTGTCACTAACAGAGATGGTCATTGAGATGGAAATAATTCTGCGTTGATGCTGGTTTATGTAAATGTATACACTCCCTTTGCTTGTGAAATCAAATAATTTGATATGTTATTAAAATTTGTTTTGGTGACTATGAATTAAAGGGTGCCTGAGACGGATGAAAAGAAAAGTTTTATACATACCTGGGGCTTCCTCCAGCCCCCTTCAGGCTAATCCAGTCGCTGTCCTCCTCCGCCACCTGGATCTTCTGCTATGAGTCCCGGAAATTCAGCCAGTCAGCGCAGTCCATCCACTTTCCGCTACCACAGCCATGAACATAGTGCAATAGTGCTGCGCAGGTGTAGTACGCTCCCAGCAGCGGAGTGTGTGCATGTGCACTACGCCCGAGTGGCTCAAGTACCTGGGCCCCATAACAGAAGATCCAGGTGGCGGAGGAGGACAGCGAGGGACTGATTAGCCTGAAGAGGGCTGGAGGAAGCCCCATGTATGTATAAAACTTTAATTTCATCTGTCTCAGGTTTACTTTGTTACACTGTAGTACTATACTCTACATATGCACCCACACAGAGATGCAGGGAATCCACTGAGAATGTTGTGCACATTGAACACAGAGGTGTTGTCTGTCACCCATAAACCTTGTTCAGATTGTACATGAAGAATGTGTAATAGAGGAAGAATAGCCTCATTCTCCTGCAGAGTACCTACACATCACTCTTACATGTACCCACAGTTATATTGCCTAGAGCCTGATCCATGTTCAGATTGTGCATGAAGAATGTGTAATAGAGGAAGAATCCCCTCATTCCCCTGCAGAGTAACTGCACATCACTGTTACATGTACCCACAGTCACATTGCCTAGGGCCTGTTAGATGTTCTGTGTTCCTATCTTCTACAAGTACTCTTACCAAGGACTAGTTTTAGACTATGACTAAAAGTATTAGAGGCAGAAGATCAGCCGGCTAGCCAGGTAACTGGTATTGTTTAAAAGGAAATAAATATGGCAGCCTCCATATCCCTCTCACTTCAGTTGTATTTTAAAATTCCTAAGCGTTGGCAGTTAAGAGATGCATTTCATGTTACATACTTTCAATCAACAAAATTGTAGTATGCAAATTAGAGGAGTCGGAGGATTTTTGTACCGACTCTGGGAACCTTCCGTGCAATGCATGACTTCAAACCATGACGGCATAGTGCTCTACCGACAGTGACCATTGAAACTGTGGTCCCAGCTCTCTTCATGCCATTGACCAGCTCCTCCCTTGTATTTCTGGGCTTATTTCTCACCTTTCTTATCAGTTAGAACCCCAAAAGGTGAGATCTTGCATGGAGCCCCAGTCCAAGGGAAACTGACGGTCGTTTTTAGCCGCTTCCATTTCCTAACAATAGCTCCAACAGTTGATCTGTTTTCACCAAGTTTTTGGCAGTAGCCCTTTCCAGCCTTGTGGAGGTCCACAACTTTGTCTCTGGTGTCTTATTTGGTTTTGTCCATGGTAGTAGTTGGCGTCTGAATGACTGTGGGGTAGACAGGTGTCTTTAAAGAGCTCAGACAGGTGATACTAATTTAGATTAATGAGTAGAGTATAGGTGGACTCTTTAAAGGCGGAGTAACAGGTCTTTGAGAGCCATAATTCTTGCTAAATTCCAGTTGTTCAAAATACTTACGTGCAGCAGTGCAATAAAAAAAAATCTTTAAAAATCATACAATGTGATTTCCTGAATTTTTAAAAATGCTGTCTCTCACAGTGGGAATGCTCCTACAATGTGAATTTCAGACCCATTTATGACTTCTAAGTGGTACAGCAAAATGGCAGGGTGTTCAAATACTTTTATTACTTACTGTAGTATCCAGATGACATATCTCATTGTTTACAATGCAGTGGAACATGAATCCATAGCAGCCAGTACTCCAAACTGGTTCCTTTATGGTAGGAAGTACCATTTATTTTTTTGCTATACTCCATTACATAAGAAGTAGGTGTATGTACTGTATGTGCATAAGTAAAGTTATTCTTTATAGGTAGCCTATTTTGAACTAACCTATATTTGATTTGTTTTGAATTTCACATTGTATTTCTAGGGCGGCATCAAGAACCTGATCATGCAGATTCATTGTCATGGAGTGGCATGTGCATGTGGTTTGAATGGTTGCTTTAACAATGCTTCTTATTTTGTTCAGGGAATTTTCCTTTTAGAGGTTTGTCATATCTTGACATACACGATATAGTAAAATCTCTGTACACTAAGCACTGATGAGATCTTGTTTCTCTTATAGGGAGATTGTTACTTTGGTTTCCCAGGTCATGATCATCTTTGTCCCATTTCACCTGTGTGATGCTGTAGCTGTAAGTACATACAGTGCATTTTCATTGACTAAAAGGTGTGAAGTATCACAGACTGTACTTTGTAAATTACATTTGGTGTTTACTTCTAGGGCACCTGTGGTGGAATACTGAGAGGAGCTGGAAAACAATATATTGGTGCTGTAACAAATGCTGTTGCATTTTACTTCCTGGGTCTACCCATAGGCATATCATTGATGTTTGCAGCAAAGCTTGGAATAGTAGGTATGCATACTGGCTATAAAAGTAATGATGATAGTAATAAGAAAAAACTGTTAAAGTTTCATCACACCACATAACACTTTATATCTTAAAGGATGCATGAGGCAGGTGTAAAAAAAGTTATATACTCACTTGACGCTTCTTCCAGCCCCTTGTTGTCTCTGTGTCCCTCACTGCAGCTGCACAGTCAGCCATTCCTCGTAGTAATGATCAATGACACGGCTGGGTCGGCTTCTTCTGCACATGCGTGGGTGCGTGCATGCACCGCTCGCCGTTGTGCTTTTTTGACGGAGCGTTCTGCGCAGATGCAGTAGCACTGCACCTGTGCAAACTTCTTCCATTGACGGGAGCATGAGTGGTGCGTGCACGCATCCGCACATGCGCAGAAGAAGCTGGCTGGGTCGTGGACCATTACTGCATGAATAGCTGACCGTGCAGCTTCAGCGAGGGAAACAGAGACTGAGGGGTGGAAGAAGTCCCAGGTGAGTCAAACTTAGTTTTTTTTTATTAAATCCACCTCATGTTTCCTTTAAATGATACCTGAAGTGACATGTAATATGATGAGAAATGCAGGTGTCATCCTACATCGAACAAGTCTATCTTCCTTTTCTCACTGTAAGGGCCCGTTTCCATGATATGCAGATTTGCAGCACTTTTTGCATGCAAGAGGGGAAGGGAAACGCTGTCTATCTGTTCAATGGAGTGCTTTTTAGATCGCCCTGTGTTGCGATTCTGAACAGCATGTTGCAGATTTTCGAATTCATGCATGGCGATTCAGGGTGCGGCTGTGCAACACAACAGGAGCTGCGGCCGAATCAGTAACAGCCGCGGCTCCTAGTGGAAACTGGTCCGAAGGTTTAGGAATTAGAATCAGTTTATTTGCAGTCAAACAGCAAAAGGCTGTGTTCCCACTTGAGCTGTAAGTAGACTTTTTTTTTTGTCCGTTTTCTGCTCATCTTTTTATACATAGGACCCGTTCATACTTGTCAGACTGCAATGGATCTGATGGATCCATTGCAATAAGCAGACCCCGCATCTTTGCAGTCCCCAATAATCCCGAGCAGGTAGATGTGTTCCTGATATAGCTGGACCACAGCGGACCAACAGAGCGGACACTACACTGTCTCCTCTCGCTGGCCACACTTTGTCCAGCGGCAGATGGGAAGTGAGCCTCATGCTGGGCATACACGGCCCAGATTCTTCTTATCAATTGAGCCGCTGATGGCTCGATTGATCATTTCCGACATGTCCGATCACCGCGTGGATCGATTCCTGGCTCGATCCCTGCGGGCGGACAATAGGCAAAAACGAAGCGCTGAGAAGGAAGTGCCCGCGGGGACGAGCGGGAATCGATCCGCGCGGACGATAGCCCAGCCGAGTCGCTCTTCGCTATGCATGCGTGGCTGGTTTGCACATGCGTGACTCATTCAGGCTATTGGAACATCCAGCGGGGACAGGAGCCACCCAGGGAGACAGCGAGGGACCAAGCAGTCTTAAGGGGGCTTAAGGAAGCCTCAGGTAAGTATGGAAGCTTAGACGTCCTTTGTTTGAGGTTCCTTTTAACCTCTTGACGACCAGCTAACGCCGATTGGCGTAAACTGGTCGTCTGCGGGTTACCATGGAAACGGCCGCTCGATCGAGCGGCCTTTCCATGTCAGTTCACGGAGGGTGTCTCCGTGAACAGCCGGAGAGCCGCCGATCGCAGCTCTCCGGCAAAATGTAAACAGGCGGGAAAGAAATCCCCGCTGTTTACATCATACAGCGCTGCTGCGCAGCAGCGCCGTAAGGCAGATCGGCGATCCCCGGCCTCTGATTGGCCGGGGATCGCCGGCATATGATAGGCTGAAGCCTATCCTTCAATGCGCAGGACGGAACTCCGTCCTGCGCATTACGGAGGGAGGGAGGTAAGGAGCGTGAGGGCGGAAATGGCTGCGGAGGGGGGCTTTGAGAAGCCCCCCCCGCAAAACGCAGATGGCCGGCGGCGATCAGACCCCCCCCAGCAGGACATCCCCCTAGTGGGGAAAAAAGGGGGGTAGTCTGATCGCCCTGCTGGACTCCTGATCGGTGCTGCGGGCTGTAGAGCCCACGCAGCACCGATCAGTGTAAAATCCACTGGTCGGCAAGTGGTTAAGTTTTTACCTAACAAAAAAAAACGACTTCCCGATACCTGAATTTAAGGCTTTAATCCTAGGAAAGCTAACCTCCCCTAGCCAGACTAATTGATACATAACGTTAACCAATACTTACCGTTTATAGGAATTTGTGTGTTCTGCTCGTGTTTGCTTGTGAGCTCCTCTAAGTGACAGTTAGTGACAAGACTATATATACTATGTACAGTGCTGCGGAAGATGTTGGCGCTATATAGATATTAAATAATAATAATTGCCCTCTCAGCATTAATGCTAGCATTACATTCACAGCCTCTCCTCCGAAGCAGGGTTGTAGACAAACACCCAAAATGAACAAATCTTTAAGTGAATTACAGCAATGACATCGGCACCATTCACAGTGACATTTTGCGGTGTGTAACCTGTAAGAACAGGAAAGCAATAGAGAGAAAAAGTTGGGTTATACCTGTGTGGTGCGAAGCATACAGTATATACAAAGTATATACATTCAAAGCATTGCCTTACTCAAACTGATTTTGTCACAATGCTAACGCATATATATGAACGTACCATTACAATATAATTGGAATGCGTAGTAATGTTATAATATTAACCAATGCAATGTATCACTGTGAACAGGAGGTCCTCCTACTTTAATCAGGAGGCACTTGCATATTAATACTTTACCAGATTTATATAAAAAAGCAAAACTCTTGTACAGTTATGAAACAAAGAAAGTTTGGTATATCAGGATAAAAAAATCATCTGGTCCTTAGTTGGTCTTCAAATTAAAGTGGACCCAAATTAAAAATACAAGATTTCAGAAATAAAATCTATTTTCTAAATTATAATAATAAATAGCAGCCTTTTTTCAGCTGCATGATGACAAATATAAAATATTTTACATTTATTGGAGGAACCCCTCCTTTCCTTTCAAATTGCCGGGATTTTTCCGGCAAACTGGTGGAGTAGATGGTGTCTGGCAATGGAGGAATTGCTAATGACTGCCACCTGTATAACCCTAGCTATGAAAAGAGAAGGGTGAAAAGCATGCACTGAAATGCTCATAGGTTTGAAGGAGTGTTTATTTAGCTTTGTATGTGTCAGAGTGGTGCAACTAAATATTTTTGTGAGGAATCGCGGAAGAGCCGCCGCCATGAGCCAGCGGTGGGCGGCTCTTTCCGCATCACACGGAGAGGCAGCCGCCTCTTCACATCATGAGGCGGCTGCCTCCATGCAGCAGGTGGGGCAACGCGGCGAAACCGCCGCGTTGGACGCGGCGGTTCGCGCACATGTCCCCGCAGCAGAGACACCGCTGAGCGGGGCTGCGGTGGCTGGGACCCGTAGTCCCACAGAGTTTAGAGTGAGCGCGCACTCAAGCAGGCCTTATGACACCCGGGAGAGAGTCAGCTGATCAGGCAGGTCAGCTGACTCTTTACTCCGCTCCCCATTGGTCCAGCAATCTGGGAGGTGCAGGGGATGCTTAGGTGCATATATACTGCCGGCTGTTCACTCTTGCTTCGTCTGGCGTTGCGATCACACATGTGGGAGCACCCAGATCCGTAGTCAGATCCTCAAGTGTGCCGGGACCAGCAGGAGCTGTAATCCTACACTTAGATAGATTTTGATAGCTAAAGTACTAGTTTGATTGTGATTATTTGTTATGACTTTTGCCTGCCTCGACTATCCGCCTGAACTCTGACCTTGTACCTCGATATTTCTGATACTCTGTTGCCGAACCTCGGCTCGTTCCTAGACTCTGTTTCTGCCTCCTGATTTTGTACCCCGATATATCTGATACCCCGTTGCCGAACCCTGCCTGTACTTTGACTCCGCCTTTGCCTACTGTATTTGTACTTTATCTGTCCGTGTGTGTACGACCTGGCTTGTCCGACCTCGAGAACCGACCTCACGATTGGAGGCGGTTCCCAGTCCTGTTAGTGACACTTCTTCCTGAGTGTCACTCTCGGACTTTCCTTCCTACTGTCAGTCTGACTCCTCCCGTCTTGGAGAGCTCAGGTCTGCGGAAGGAATCCGTGCAGTTCTCCTTGCTGCACCCAGGCCTCGGCATTTTTGTGTTACTGTTACACCAAACACTACACTCTACTCAGGTGAACAGAGGTTAGCCAGTATATTGGATTATCGGTGATACTGCAGATCACATATAATCTGGTATACGTCTGTATTCCCCGTGACGCTGCAGGTCACCGGTAATCAGACCTCTCTGTGCTTCACCGATCGTTACAGAACGCCAGACCAAAATACCGATGGAACGCACTGATCCTCTGACTGTGCTTGCCACTTCGGTGGATAGCATTCATCAGTCACTAGGCCAGCACAAAGCCTTAATTGATGCCTTAACAGGCTCTGTGAGAACCCTCCAGTCATCAGTTGATTCAGTGCGATCCCCTCACAGTGAAGACATACGTATGCCTGTCCCTGATAAGTTTTCCGGCCACAAGTCTGACTTCCGGAATTTCAGGAGTAGAGTGTTGTCATATTTCGAGTTAAGACCCCGATCCTCGGGGACTGAGACCCAACGGGTCATTTTCATTAAAACTTTATTGACTGGAGATTCCCAGTCTTGGGCATACAACCTGCCCGCTACCGATACTGCCTTGACCTCAGTAGAGGAATTTTTTAAGGCCATGGCTATAATCTACGACGACCCTGATCTTGCGGCATCCTCAGAGCGGAAGATCAAACTCTTACGGCAAGGCAGAGGGTCAGTCGAGGATTATGCGGCACAGTTCCGTAGGTGGTCAGTCACCTCGAGATTTGATAATTTTGCCCTCATGGACTATTTCTTGTCTGGGTTGTCGGAAGAGGTTTCCGATCTTATGTTGACCGTACCCGAGCCCAAGACAGTTGACGAGGCCATTTCATCAGCCATTCGCGTAGATCGCAGGCTACGCCATCAGAGGCAGGCTAGGAGTAGTCACCGGGTCAGGGTGACTTCGTACGCTGTACCAGCTGTAGCATCCTCAGTAACCGCAACTCCGTCTGTCTCATCCTCTCCGGCCTTGCCTCCACCAGAGCCAATGCAAATTGGTCGATCAAAACTGACCCAGGTGGAGCGGAGGAGGAGAATGACGGAACAACTGTGCCTATACTGTGCAGAGGCAGGGCATAGGGTGCGAAATTGCCCCAACAGGGCGGGAAACGGGTCTGCCTAGGAGTAGTGGGGGGTGACACCCTAGGCACACAAACTTCACCCCTTAAAGAGAAAAAATTGCTTCTCCCTTGTACTGTCACATGGGATGATAGGTCTGTTGCCACTGAAGCTTTCATTGACTCCGGCTCAGCGGCTAACTTTATGAATTTTGAGTTTGCTCAGGAGTTGGGTCTACTACTCACTCCCGTGAGACCCCCCATTCAGGTTACGGCTGTTGACGATTCCCCTTTGCAGCGGAATTGTCCTCTGTCACAGACTCCGGTTGTGAAGCTCACCATAGGGGTATTGCACGAGGAGCAGTTACAATTTTTTGTTTTACACATGTCCACCTCCACTATAATCCTAGGCATGCCTTGGTTGCAAGTCCACTCCCCGCAGATAGACTGGGCCACAGGACAGTTGACAGCCTGGTCACCTCATTGTTTCCAGCAGTGTTTGGGGAGACTAACATTGGGTTTAACTAAGGTACAGGTGGAGGGTATACCGGAACAGTATTCGGATTATGCCGATGTGTTTTGTCCCAAGGCCGCGGATAAATTACCCCTGCATCGCCCATTTGACTGTCCCATTGACCTTCGTTCTGGTTGTATGCCTCCTCGAGGCCATTTATATAATTTATCTGGTCCCGAGAAACTTGCCATGCAGGAGTACATCCGTGAGAACTTAGCAAAGGGCTTTATTAGGCCATCCCGGTCACCCGCTGGGGCAGGCTTCTTTTTTGTTAAAAAGAAAGACGGGGGTTTACGGCCTTGCATTGATTATCGTGGCCTCAATAAAATCACGGTGAAGAATCGTTATCCGCTACCACTTATAGACGATTTATTCACACAAGTCACTGAGGCTAGGATATTTTCAAAATTGGATTTACGGGGGGCATACAACCTGGTGCGTATAAGGAGGGGCGATGAATGGAAGACGGCCTTCAATACCCCTGATGGGCACTACGAGTATAGGGTGATGCCTTTCGGCTTGTGCAATGCCCCGGCCGTCTTCCAGGAACTCATCAATGAGGTTTTTCGGGAGGTCTTGGGAAAGTTCGTCCTAGTCTATCTTGACGACATTCTCATTTTTTCTAACAACCTCCCGGAACACAGAACCCATGTCAGGATGGTGTTAGACAAACTGAGGCAGAATCGGTTATACGCCAAACTCGAGAAATGTATTTTTGAGGTCACGTCGGTGGCTTTTTTGGGGTATATAATCTCCACCTCAGGTCTGTCTATGGACCCTGCCAAGGTTTCCGCGGTCCTAGAATGGCCACAGCCGGTGGGGTTAAAATCTTTGCAACGGTTCTTGGGGTTTGCGAATTATTATAGAAGGTTTATAAAGGGGTACTCCACAGTTGTCGCCCCTCTCACTAGCCTTACTAAAAAAGGGGCAGACACCACTCATTGGTCTCCCGAGGCCTTACAGGCTTTTTCTAAGTTAAAGGGGTTGTTCTGCTCAGCCCCCATACTCAGACATGTGGACACTTCCTTTCCGTTTATTGTTGAGGTAGACGCCTCGGAGATCGGGGTGGGGGCTGTGCTGTCCCAGCGTTCTGGTCTTCAGGGTAGACTACACCCGTGTGCCTATTTTTCTCGAAGGTTCTCTCCGGCAGAGAGAAACTACGACATAGGCAACAGGGAGCTCCTAGCCATCAAATTGGCCTTTGAAGAATGGCGTCATTGGCTAGAGGGAGCCGAGCACACGATCACGGTTTTTACCGACCACAAAAACCTAGAATACATCGAGGGGGCTAAAAGGTTAAGCCCGAGACAGGCTCGGTGGTCGCTATTTTTTTCGAGATTTACATTTTTGATCACATACACGCCAGGTAGTAAGAATACCAAGGCGGACGCACTTTCTAGGTGTTTTGAGCCGGAGACAGCACAGCCCTCTGTTTCCGAGACCATTGTCCCACGAAGTATGGTGTTAGCCGCCACCGAGACTTGGGAGGACTGGAAAGAGACTTTGAGTCCTTTTCAGCAGGATATCCCAGAAGGGAAACCAGACGGGGTGTTATTTGTTCCGTTACCACTCCGTTTTCAGATCTTGGAGATGGTTCATTCCCATAAGAATGGGGGACATCCGGGAGCGTCTAGAACGCAAGATCTCGTGGCCAGATGTGTATGGTGGCCTTCGCTGGCCGCCGACTGTAAGGAGTTTGTCAGGGAATGTGCGGTGTGCGCAAAAAGCAAGCCCTCCCGCCTGGCACCTGTAGGTACTTTACAGCCTTTGCCCACCCCGAGTGAGCCATGGACCCATTTGTCCATGGACTTTGTGGGAGAGCTTCCGAGATCTGAGGGCATGTCAGTTATTTGGGTGGTGGTTGACCGTTTTAGTAAGATGGCCCACTTCGTGCCTCTGAAAGGACTCCCCTCGGCCCAGGAACTGGCCGATTTATTTATCATCCATGTTTTCAGACTGCATGGCATTCCAGAAAACATAGTATCCGATCGGGGAGTCCAGTTTGTTTCGAAGTTTTGGAAAGCATTTTGTCACCTAATGGGCATGAAATTGTCATTTTCCTCGGGGTACCACCCGCAGACAAACGGCCAGACGGAGAGGGTCAACCAATCCTTAGAGCAATTTTTGAGGTGCTATGTTGCCGAGACACAGAGCGATTGGGTTAAATATATTCCTTATGCAGAGTTTGCCCACAATAACTTGAAGAGCTCTTCCTCAGGTTTCTGTCCATTTCAGATTGTGACAGGTAAATTGCCTAAATTCTCTCCTTTGCCAGTTGCATCCACTCCGTTCCCAGCTTTGGAGGCCTGGCAAAGGTCATTTAGAGACAGGTGGTGGACCATTAAGAATAATCTCGTTAAAGCATTTCAGAGTCAGAAAGGTCAGGCTGATAAGAGACGCTCGGTAGAGTGGAGATTTCAACCAGGAGATTTGGTTTGGGTGTCATCTCGTCACCTGACCCTGAAACAACCCTCTGACAAACTTGGTCCCAGGTTCGTGGGTCCATTCCCAGTTACTAGGAAGATCAACGATGTCACGTATACCGTGGATCTTCCCGCCAGCATGCGTGGAGTGAGGTCTTTCCACGTATCACTTCTCAAACCCGCAGCCCAGGTGGGTCCCACTCCTCCTCCTCCGGTGTTAGTCAATGCCCAACCCGAGTATGAGGTGGAGAAGATCATAGACTCACGTACTGTACAGAACTCGGTACAGTATCTCGTACATTGGAAGGGGTACGGCATTGAGGAGAGGCAATGGGTACCTGGGAACCGCATGCATGCGGATGAGTTAGTAAGGGAATTTCACGCTTCACATCCAGAGAAGCCTAGAAGGAGCTGTCCGGAGTCCACTCCTCGGGGGGGGGGGTACTGTGAGGAATCGCGGAAGAGCCGCCGCCATGAGCCAGCGGCGGGCGGCTCTTTCCGCATCACACGGAGAGGCAGCCGCCTCTTCACATCATGAGGCGGCTGCCTCCATGCAGCAGGTGGGGCAACGCGGCGAAACCGCCGCGTTGGACGCGGCGGTTCGCGCACATGTCCCCGCAGCAGAGACACCGCTGAGCGGGGCTGCGGTGGCTGGGACCCGTAGTCCCACAGAGTTTAGAGTGACGCGCGCGCGCGCACTCAAGCAGGCCTTATGACACCCGGGAGAGAGTCAGCTGATCAGGCAGGTCAGCTGACTCTTTACTCCGCTCCCCATTGGTCCAGCAATCTGGGAGGTGCAGGGGATGCTTAGGTGCATATATACTGCCGGCTGTTCACTCTTGCTTCGTCTGGCGTTGCGATCACACATGTGGGAGCACCCAGATCCGTAGTCAGATCCTCAAGTGTGCCGGGACCAGCAGGAGCTGTAATCCTACACTTAGATAGATTTTGATAGCTAAAGTACTAGTTTGATTGTGATTATTTGTTATGACTTTTGCCTGCCTCGACTATCCGCCTGAACTCTGACCTTGTACCTCGATATTTCTGATACTCTGTTGCCGAACCTCGGCTCGTTCCTAGACTCTGTTTCTGCCTCCTGATTTTGTACCCCGATATATCTGATACCCCGTTGCCGAACCCTGCCTGTACTTTGACTCCGCCTTTGCCTACTGTATTTGTACTTTATCTGTCCGTGTGTGTACGACCTGGCTTGTCCGACCTCGAGAACCGACCTCACGATTGGAGGCGGTTCCCAGTCCTGTTAGTGACACTTCTTCCTGAGTGTCACTCTCGGACTTTCCTTCCTACTGTCAGTCTGACTCCTCCCGTCTTGGAGAGCTCAGGTCTGCGGAAGGAATCCGTGCAGTTCTCCTTGCTGCACCCAGGCCTCGGCATTTTTGTGTTACTGTTACACCAAACACTACACTCTACTCAGGTGAACAGAGGTTAGCCAGTATATTGGATTATCGGTGATACTGCAGATCACATATAATCTGGTATACGTCTGTATTCCCCGTGACGCTGCAGGTCACCGGTAATCAGACCTCTCTGTGCTTCACCGATCGTTACAATTTTTAATTAAAAAAAAATTTGGTTTGGGTCTGCTTTAAGTAAATACAACCTGAAAAGAACGCCACATGACATAATATACTGCGTCATTATTTAACAAAACGAAGGCAAAATGAGGAAGCAGTGTACATTTCTATTCCTCAAGAATGAGGAGCATTGATTGTCGACATTTGCTACTACCTCTATAGAAGCAGAATTCTTGAGCATTTAGCTTTGTGTCAACACAATGCCAAGGAGGAAAGGCATGAGCAGTGAACTTACAGGAACTTCTGTAGCTGCCCATCAATCGGGGAAGGGTTATAAGGCCTTTTCTAAACAATTTGAAGTTCATCATTCCAGAGTGAATAAGATTATTCACAAATGGAACACATTTGACAGTTGTCAGTCTTGAACAGGAGTCGGCCTCTTAGCTAATTCACCCAAAGTTCTGACCAGGAAGAGAAAGTAAAAAAAAAACTCAGATGCCAAAGACCTTACCTAATACTACCATTCTAATCCAAACTGGGTCACTTGGGCATTTCACCTGTATGCACTTCAAGGTTTCATTTTCTAGCTTTGATATCTTAATTCTTAAGACTTTCAGTTGATACTCTCCTCCTTTATGAAGGTCTGTGGTCTGGATTGATTCTACCCGTCTTTCTGCAAGCTACCTTTTTTGTGGCTTATGTTTTGCGTATGGACTGGAACAAGGCATGTCAAGAGGTAATGTATACAGTCTTGTCAACTTGATTCTTTATTGCATTAGAATAGATTAAGTTTTTATTTTTTGCTATATTATTGCATGACACTTCAAAAATCTACACCCTAAATTGTCTCCAGATGTGCTAACTGTACCACTTTTCAGTTCAGGAAAGCTGTCATAGGTTGAAATGCGGTGAATTTCCTGGTACACAGCATACAGTCACATGTATTATCATAGCCAGGGCCCCACCTGCTTATAAATTTGAGCAAAAGCTGGCTTATGTGACAGAGGCTGAGTCCATGCATCAGGGAATCATGCACCTTTTTTGCTGACCTATGAAGAAGGCAATTTGGACACATAGCACGCCTGGAAACATGGTCGCCTCCATAGACCACAATGTAAATTAAGCAGTGGGGGAGTAAGTAATTGAGGGCCAGGGGTTCGACTATTATGTAGCCGAACCCCACATAGGCTCTTAGTTTTACATGTAGGGGGTGTTAGTAATAGGTGTGGGTAGTGGAGGGTTAGTGTGAGAGAATAGTTAGGGTGAGTTTGAGAGATAGTTTAGGGATAGTAGAATATCGGCAACATTACCAATACTCTACTATTGATATTGCCCGGTGCCAAAATATCTTGATGTTTTTTTGCATAGATGGCATTAAGGGGTGTAACTTTGCAGGGCATGTACACATCCCCTAAGGTCACAGAGGCTATTGTACTGCTGTACCAAACTTGTAACAGCTTCCTGCATACTTTTTTTTTTTTTTTTTTTTTTTAAGAATAATAAAAAGGGCATTAGAGCTGCAAAGGATTACCCTTAAAGGGGCACTTCAGTGAAATTTAGGCTACTGGGATAACCCTAGTAGCATTTTTCTAATAGTAAGAGCAACACATATTAGGTAGTTTATCTGGTTGCAAGGGTCGGCTGGATATGATAATTTATAGTACCCCTTTCAGATCCGGGCATTGCTAGAAAGCGACCTTCTCCTCTGTTCAACTGTAAGCTTTTTCTTTCCACTCCGTGTGTGATTAAAAAAAGCCTGTTCTGTAGGCTGGCTCTTCAGGAGCAAGTAGTATGGAAATCTTAGGTAAGTAACGGGAAGCTTCTTCTTTATTTACTTAAGATATCTGTACTTGCTGCTGACAGAGACAGAGGCTTTTATCTCACGCATGAAGAAGAGAGAAATAGCTGCTACAGAGAAGAACATTACAGAGAAGGACTTCGCTTTTCTCTTATGCTAGGTACACAGGATACAATTTTCTTTTAGATTTACCTGCCAGGTTGATTTTTTCCAATATGTCCGATTTTAATTTTGATCAATTTTCCGATTCATTTTCCAATCAATTTCTGTTAACTTCTATGGAAATCGATAGAAAAATCGATCAGAATTAAGATCGGACATGTTGAAAAAAATCGACCTGGCAGGTAAATCTAACAGAAAATTGTATTGTGTGTACCTAGCATAAGGTTCTGTAAGAGGTGTTATAAATTATCCTATTCAGTCGGCGTTTGTAACCAGATACATCTACTAATATGTTTTGCTTTTACTATTAGAAACGTACTACTAGGGTTATCCCAATAGCCTAAATTACACTGTAGTGCCCCTTTAATTTTAGTGGGCAGTTTGTCACATTTGGACCCAGTCTGCTATAATCTCATTATGACACAAAGAATGGTAGCAACACGACAATATAGAGTGCCTAACAACTATGGGTATATGTATCCAACCATGAGCTCCAATCCCTGAAGCTGGAAATAGGGAGGGAAAAGACTAGGGAAGGCTCAATGTGAGATGCAAAAAAGTTACCAACTTTACCCAAAACAAACAAGCTTCTGAACAAAAAAACCTCATATGAAGCTTTTGAACAAACAACCCCCCATGAAAACAAGGCATGCACAACGTGCAAGCACCTTGTCCCACACTAATAACAATGACAAACCTTTGCCTCACAGGAAACAATCAGTCTCTTAAAAACAAGGCTCACCCAATGAAGGTAGTCCTGGTAGACAGGAATCCACAGGAATGAAGTATGGATCCGCACACAGACTTACGCAGAAACAATGAAACTTTTTTTGTCCCATCACACATGTAGAAGAATCTGACCCTATGCTTATTCTTCTACATTTTCTACGTGTATGATGGGACAATAAAAGTTTAATTGTTTCTGCATAAGTCTGTGGGTGGACCCATACTTCATTCCTGTGGATTACAATTGCCGAGGATCCTGCACCAGCATCCACTGGATTAAGGTATGCGGTTCTTTTATCCTCTGTTAGACAGGAAGTCTGTAAATCCAGGTCCAAGGGGCCCCTTGCTTGTCTAGCTAGCAGTGATGAGTGGTACAAAAAGACAACTTTTCAATAGCTCTATAGCCTTGTCACACTGTGAATGTATTGCAGAAATTGCATACATGTCTCTGAGCACCTATTACACCTGCACATACATGCAAATTCAGGACTACTCCATTTGGTTTGCCTTGTGCAAGGCCATTTATCCATGTGGACAACAGTGACATCTCTCAGAATCATTATCTTTGCTTTTCCTCTAGTTTAGACACTGATTTTCTCCTGTAAGGTGGAGGTTTGTCATTGTCCGTGACCACACTAGTAGGTTTAGCTGTAATAAACAAAACTACTCTTCACTAGGGCTGAAGATCCGGGGACACGTATGTCAGGGCGTGAAGTGCCCCGAGCCATAGCGGCGCCAGCATTTGTTACTAGGCACCGCTATATTCTTTATCTGCTTCCCCCCCCTATATCAGTGCTTCCGGCGGCCAGCAGCTCTTCCTCACCTGCCACAGGCTCCCACGATGTGCCCCTCTGTATTCAGCATTGTCCGGCTTCTTACTACTTCCTGAGGTGCAGGCCAGGGAGATCGGGTGGGCAGAGAGAAGCCGGCTGATGCTGAACACACAGGTACACATTGATGGAGCCCGTGGGAGGTGAGGGAGAGCTGCTATTTACCTGCTGCACTGACTCTGCATACAAACTTCAGGCAGCATGAAGAGCTGTGCTGTGGAGTCAGAGGAATGCATTGACCCGAGTGCTGAACTGCATGATCTGAGAGCAACAGTTGACATGCTGCATGGGAGAAGGAAGCCAGCAGCCCATCTTTACAGGTCTGTGATATACGTTCTAACTTTCAATCAGTAATCAGATGTGTCAGAGTAACAATGAATTTCTAATAAAAAAAAGACAAGTACAAATTAGCTTATAGAAGTCTCTATTTATGGTAATGGAGACTCAAATGGGGTCAGATGCAATAAACTTTGTAAAGTTGGTTTGTGCCCATTAGCACGAAGGACATTACCGTGGTTACACATGTTGCTATGGTCAGCCACCCCTCGCCTCTCTGGTGCGCTCTTTCCCCTGGGTCCAGTACTTCCTTTAGGGCTAGTTCACACTCAGTGCTTGCCCCGCAATTGCGTTCGACAAAATCTCGCAAATTCAGCTTGATTTGCGCTTGTGATTCCCGTTCATTAAAATGAGAATCACAGCGCAATCGCCCCAGAGACGCTGCATGCACTGCTTTGCAAACGCAGCAGTGTGAATGTATCCTTAGGAATACATTGGCAGCAGCGCTTTGCTGCCAATGTATTCCTACGGTTTGATTCAGCTTTTGGATGTCCCACTCACATGCTCTCCAGCAATCAGCTAGGCAAAAACTCACACCCAGGGCGATGTTGTATGCATGTGTAGCTTGTGTGTTTTAGCACAGTTGATTGCTGGAAGCTGGAGGTGTGAAGGAACTACTAGACACAGAGAAAAATAGCTGGCCAGAGAGGCAAGGGGTGGCCATACATCCCACATGTGCTGATGAGCCCGCTGTGGCCGTTGGATCTGGTGAGTCGTTAAGAGGGGAATAAATTGTTGCATGCCAACTGTTCCTGTTTAGGGTTACCTAACCCTTACCCTATCTAGTTAGTGTGTGCAAGAACTAATCCCCTTACCACAAGATTTGAACGCACATACTCATACAAATAGATACATTATGTGTATGTGTACATCTGTGTATGAATGTCATATGGCCCCACCTGTGACCACACCCACTTTCTGAAACATGGCCACGCCCATTTTTGTTGCTATGGCGCGCTGCACGTTTTATGGTAGAGCACTCTTCAATGAGTCATGTAATTGCACATTGTGCATGCCTTGCTTCAAGGGGGGGAGGGGGTGTTCAGGAGCTTGTGTGTTTTAGATAGCCGTGACAACAGCATATTCTTGTATCAGTACTGCTTGTGAATTTTTGCATCTCATTTCGAGCGATCCCTAGTATTTTCACCGTCCATTTGCTATCATTTCAGTCTGATCTTTTTTAATGATTTAAAAACTGAAACCTTGCAAATTATATCATTCAGGCTCAGATTCGTGCAGGAGTAAAAACAAAGATTGACGACCTTGCGCCCCATGATTCACAGCTGGATTCTATTACTAGCTTTGGCATGGTTCCAAATGGTAAGTGTATTTTTATAGAGTGGACTGTGATGACATTCTGTATTGTAAAGGTAATTGTCTTTCGGTTTCATTCTTTGTTGTCCTGTTCCTTATTTAGGTACAGAGCATGAGATGAGATGGAATAAGTAATGCAAACGTTATTGCTGTGTCAGGGATCTTAAAGGGAACCTGAAGTGAAAGGAATAGAGAGGCTGACATATATTTCATTTTAAACAATACCAGTTGCATGGCTGTCCTTCTTATCCTCTGCCTTTAATACTTTTAGCCTGAACAAGCATGCAGATCATGACAAAAATCTGACAAGACTAGCTGCATTTTTTTATGTGTAACTCAGACACTTGCTGAGTAGCATTGACCTGTCAGGTGTCAGTGGACATCATTCGTTAAACAAAGAAGTAAAGCCTACCAACACCTGATAGGTCGCTGCTACTCAGCAAGTGCAGTGATTAGCCCCAATGACAGAGTCCCGCCCGCAAGATCATCAGCTCCAGTAAAATCTCAGTAATTCAAGTTACCATAGCCTGCTGAAGCTGTGCTTGAGGACACAATGCAGCTGCATGGTTGAGAAACAGAGGTGGACAAAGGGAACAGAGGAGAACCAATGCAAGTTTGTACGGTATGTACCGTACTAGTGGGGGGACACCAAGTGCCGGTCTGAATTGTAAAAGATGCACTGACTAACAACACACACACACATTTGGGGTGAAAAAGTGTGTCTTGTGGTCTGAAAATACAGTAGTTGTAATAAAAAAGATGATTGGTCAATTTTCAGCAGATATGCCAAGACTTCTCTAATTACTACTGCAGTACTTTGAATAATTATAGGTTTGCATCTTGCTTGATAGGAGTCTCATTCAAGGGGATACAATGAATATTGCCAAAGTTTATAGATGTAAGTAGTTTTTTTTTTTCTCATGTATTTCAGGTGACGTGCAGCTTTGTGACACTGACCATTCCGTTATGGGACAAGATGTTTCAGGTGCAGCTATTTTGCCAGATGCTGGCTTTGGTGACAATTTTACTGAGCAACTGGTGTCACAGGATAATACACCTGTAGAAACCACCAACGTAGTGGGTGAAGTTCTGTCCACAAAACAGCTAATACTCCGACGAGGATCTGTAGTATTGTTAGCTGTGGTGGTGCTCCTTGTTGGAGTCACAGTTAGACTTTTGACTGGCAATGGATAATGTGAATAAGTGACTAACTACTGAATGAAACTCATGCACAAGCTTAACAGAGCAGATCGTAAACTGGATTATTATGAAGTCTAGTCAGGCCACTGATTATGAAAGACTAGTGCCTCTTAAAGTGATTCCCGAGATTGTAACTCTTACATCATTCTGGTATATCAGTAAATGAAAACCAGTTTCAGACAAAATATTGCTTCTTCAGAGTAGAACTTTAGTCTCTATTTTTTTTACTTTTATATTCACCCCCAAAAAGGGTTTTTTTTTTTTTTTTTTGGTCATTGCGAAGATTTCCTTTCACTTACTGTCACCAGTACCAACATTGGATGGGGTTGATTCAATAAAAATGTTTGTAAGGTGCAGTAGCTGTGCATTGATTAGGGCAGGGCTCCATACCATAGCAGTGTAAATATAAAACCCACACTATCCGCATAGGCAACGGAAGTTATGCCAGAGTAGCAGGAAAACTGTTCAAAAACTAAAATTACTTGTACCATAAAATACAGGCTTTGTTGGTAAGCCATACCCACTTTTTGAACAACTGCCATTGCAGTTTTCTGCCTCTGGAAGGACTGCTAAGAGATTGTGTCAGCTGTTGGTGGGAGGGGCCTCATATAGCAATCCAGCAAGTGTAACCTGAGAGGTATTCTGCTTTTACCTGTGCCACTGTGCCAGCCTATGATTAAAGACCATTGTGGGTGTGAAACATGTCAGTAACCTGGCTCTGTGTTTTTTACTTGACTCAATAAAGGCATTTTTGAAATTTTGGAATGACATTGTGCAAAATCCACTTTTTTCCTTGAGCCAGCTTATGATAGAGAAGTGAGTTGTAAACAGAGAAGTAGTGCAGTGCCAGCCACAGTATGTTAAGTTAGAGCTGCAACAGTTTTTCTTTGTTGCTTAATGCAGAAGTCAGCTAATGCTGCATTTTGGTAAAAATAAGACGGGGACCGTCGTAATAAGTGTCATTCTGGCTTTTTCCCTTTTGAAGTTACAGTGGAGTTCCACTTAAATGAATGCCTGATTCATTAATATTGCACAAGATTTATCTCATGTGAAAGGAAAGTAAATCAGCCCTGAAGTGAAAAAGCTCTTCAGTGAACATACTGTAGTAGAAACATATCTCATAGATGTTTAAACTCCTTAGCGGTTGGGTTTTGAAATCCACAGCTCAGATCGATAACCCAAGCCAGACTCATGGTGACTGCCGTGAGGTTAATGCAGAGCAATGGCGCGCAGCGGGTGTTTTCACTCACCTCCCCGGGGATCCAGATGACGACAGCCATTCTTCTTACTGTCCGCCGAGGCTCTGCATCTACCCTGGTGAGATCTGAGCGTGTCATGAAGACGACAGCTGGCGATCTCACTATAGGGTTAAAGCACCACCCAGAGTACGGAGAGAGAACTGCAGCGCTGAATCCCAGGGAGGTGAGTAAGTGCAGGGGAAGCCGCAGATCTCTGTGGTATGATTATTTCCGCATTTGAGGGTCTGAAAGCATGCTAAAATTTAACCGCTTTTAGACCCCTAAAATCTGGAAGTAATCATACTGCCAGGGTATTTTTAAAGGATTTTTATTGTGGTTTGTCTCCTGGAAACATTTTCTTAAATGGAAATGGGAGGATGGTTCTTTAGCAAAGACACGTTAAAGTTAACCTCTCAGATGACTTAACACAGTATATATCTTAAATACCCCAGTTCAAGAACATGGTTTATTAAAGCCCTTCCTAAACCATTTCAGGGCTAAATATAGGAACTTAGGTCTTAAGATATGTGCATGGTACATTTTGTACAGAGGCTTTTTTGTAGAGAGTTTAATTAAAATAGATATAATTCAAAAAGTTAAACTTAGGTCTATTTTCCACTGGCAGCTGCAGGCAGTGCGTTTAGCACCTGTTGGCTGCACCTCTGTGCTGGCCACGTGCTTGCTAGGACCCATCAAAGGTAGTGGAGAGGGGTGTCTGTTGAGTGGAGTCACATCTGTACATGTGCACGGCAGCACTCACACTCAACTTAATGCAGTTTCTTGCCGCCTGTTGACTGTAACATGTGTCAGATGCAGACAGGTGTGGGGTTACAAACACTGACTGCTACATTAAAATTGCAGTTAGAATGTGCTTTGTGGCTGGCAGATGGGAAGCTGAACTGCCCAACAAGCCTGCAGTTCAAACTCCCATGTGAAAGAGGCCTTATGAATAAAAAAGGTTACATGCCACCTTTGGTTCACTGGGTGTCACCTCCTCCTTGTCCCCTGTGCTGACATGTGAGTTACATGGACCCATATGCAATTAACTTTTACTCCTAGGTTACATTTTAACACCCGCTCAATAAAATGCCTTTTAAACCACTATCAAGCAAAAAAAAAACACTCACAATTATTTAAAGTTCTCTTTCACCATCGTTTTGGTACTTTTTCCATTGCAATGTACTGAAAAGTTATTTTAAAAAGAAGTTGAAAAATTATCTCCTAAGAGAAAACTCAAGAATATCTTTTGATGGTAGTGGTCCTTTAATACAACTGTGTCTTTTCTAAAACAGACGTTATTTGCTATCATTTAGTTTTATATGAGCAAGATTAATCTCCCATGATGCAAATCTCCCCTTTAAGCCCCTGAAAGTCATATCACATCCAGAACCACTGGTGTATGATGAGCCTTTAACCTATTAATTTTACAAAGCCATGCTAATCCAACATACAGCTGTTTGAGTTTTTATATTTATTGTGCCTGGAACACACAATGCAATTTATGTTCATTTTTCGGGTTAATTTTCCGATCACTTCTATACAAAATTGATCAGAAAAATGATCGGAAATCAGATCGGACTATGTCGGAAATAAACGGTTTTACCATCAATCTGATGGAAAATTGTATGGTGTGTACCAGGCATAAGCCTGGTGGTTTTGGGTCACCATGAGCAATCTGGGTACTCTATTAGGACTGGTGCACACCAAGAGCACTTGTGAGCGCTTTTAAAAACACTAGCACTTTGAAAAAGCGCTTGGATAATGTATTTGAATGGGATGGACCACACCAGAGCGATGTGATTTTCTCCCAAACGCAAATGTGGGTCCTGCAGCATTTCCTCTGATTTCTGAGGCGATTCTGCCTCAATGTTAAGTTTCAGAAAGTGGAAAATCGCTCTGAAAAGCGCTAGAACAGAGCAATTTTCCAAGTGTTTTTGTTACAGAAGCTGTTCAGTTACAGCTGTACTGTAACAAAATATAAAAAACGTTACACTAAAACGCTCCAAAAATAGCTAGGCATGGTTAGAAAATCGCTAGGCACATGCCTAGAATTGCTGTGAAAAATAACTTCAAAAAGCGCTGAGCGTTTGCGATTACACTAGCGCTTTTTGGTGTGCACTGGCCCTTACATTGTTTTACTCTGAGATAAAGCCTCTATGAAACCTCCCCTGCCTTATACTAAACCTTCCAAACAGATGAACATGTACACTCAACCTGCAAAGAATTGCCTTGAAGTAAAATCTTATGTTTCATGCTTTATTTCTTTTCAAAGAGTAAAACGTTTCAGAGCGAGATCACAATAAATAAAACTGAACATTTTTTTCTGAGCATATATTTAGACCTTGGACTAGCTGTGGTTTCTGAAATAAACTTTTAGATAGCAAGGAGACATAGAGCCTGATGCAGGAAAGTGTGGTAATATTATTGTGCACAGACATCGCATAGCAATATTACCCTAAGTGCCCGTTTCCACTATTCCTTTGCGGAAAACGTATAAACGAATTTGGATGCGAATTCGTATGCGTTTGTATGCCAATTTTCATGCGAATTTGCAGGCGTTTTTGTGTATTTTTGTAAGTATGCGATTTTAACCATGTCAGTGCCTGTGTGCTATTACATTGATTTTACACGAAAACGTATGCGAATTTGCATGGGAAATTCACATAGCAAAACCGTAGCAAATTTCCTATTGAATACATTACATGGGAATCGCACACTAGCCTTGCGGTGTGCGAATTGTGATGGCTCTGCTGTGCAGATTTTTCCAGCACAGTCCACTGCACAGATTTCCTGACAAGTGGAAACAGGCCCATAGGCTATGTGAATCTGCATGCAGTAAACCCATGCAGATTCGCTCTAGTGGAAATGGGCCGTTACTAATGGCACAGTTTACTGCAAGTAACACTATTAGCACATGCTGTGGTATTGAACTAGCATGACCGTTGCTAAGGTAACTCCTGCTACTAACAGTGACACTCATTAGTAATGTGCGTCACCAAAACAACGGTCACACTAGTCTGGTTCAGCGAGTCATGCTAATAGCGCAACTCGTGATACGCAGTGCTGGTAGTAACAATAATATTCCTGTGCGATGTTTATGCACGGCAATATTACCGCAGTTTCCTTCATCAGGCCCCAAATAACTCCAGCCACAATGTACACATGGGCAGGGCTATACAGTAACAAAATGCACATAAAGCACTGACAGATACCATCGGAATACCACGTTCAGGTAGACAAATATGCATGTGTAATCTTTAGTTTAAAATGGCTAAATGCAAAAGTCTTGTACAGTACAAAACAAAAAAAATAATTAAATTCTGGTCTACTGATCACATCATTTGTAATCAGTATTAGGCCTGAGGCACACTGTTTTTTTTCTGACAGTGAGCACTGTCTGAGCGTTTAAAAAAACCCGCTCCCATTGACTTGCATTAAAATTGAGGCAAAATTGCTATGGCAGTAAATTTACTGTGATTTTAATGGGAATTTTTTTTTTAAATGTTCAGACAGCGCTGACGGTTTAGAAAAGCGCTCAATGTCTCAGGCCTTAAGGGCTAAAATTGATCAAAAGATGGATCCGCAATGTTGGTTTTTAGTTGGTTGTAAAATAATCGATCGAGAATAAAAGCGAGCGGTAGCTGAATGATCAGCTTAACTGTACTCCAGCCTACAAATAATCATGATAACTGACACAAGTAGGCGTTAATTGTTACGTCTGTGAAGGTGCACATTGCTTTCAAAGTGTTAAGGTAAGAATCAAACACCATTGCATGTTGATGATAAATGGTTCATCCAACAGGGAAAACAGGATTGGAGATCAGAATCATCTGAACTTGGGTTTCTAGACAGGGCAGTGCACAAATCAGGTTTTAGGTGGCTGGCAATCACGCAGGTTTGGCAAGACTGGGCATACAGCCAGCTGTGAGAAAAACAGTAGGCAGAAAGAGTAGAGATGGCCAGTGAAGTGTAAATCATTTTAGCTTGCATGCATATTTAATGCAAATTATATGAAGCTTGGTATTGGGCAGTGACATAACAAAATACCCCGCAACCATGGTGGTGGATGGCTAAAGGGGCCCACACCTCTTCCCTCCCCCTTCTTGTGCAGGGTAGCACTGGGAATGTTGTTAAATTTACCTAGTCCACTCATGTAAATGCCTCTTTCTCCTGGCATCTGTGCTCTGTATGCTTACATCCTGAGGTTCCGATGCATGTCACGTGAGATCAGGAACCAGAGGGTGGCTGCATACATGGCGGGGCTCCCAGGAGAAAGAATAGATCAGATGCAGCACGAACTAGGCAACTAACAGTGCTGCCTGTGCTACTCTGCACAAGAGGGGGATAAGTGGAGCAGCAGTATAGCTGGCAACTACAGGGGGTGCTTGGGGTCTGGGAACAGATTTCCCAAGCCTTGCGTGTGGGGGAAGTTAGGAGGTGCAGGGGGCACCATGATAACGCTGCTTGAGGGAGCGGGGTGCTGAAGTTACGCCCCTGATCAGCTGCTCCCTCTCCTATTGGCATAAAGGGTCTGCCTGTTAGCGCGTAGCTCTCCATCTGTGTGCACTACTAGGCTCAGACAAACCAGACGCATGCTGCTGCGGAGAAACCGCCAGTCTGCACGCGGAATCAGCCACCCCGCTGTCAGACCGTGCGGCGGTGTCTCCGCAATCCATTACATGTACCTCCTTCTCTGCCTCTCAGATTTTACTCCCGAGGACTGCAGTAAAGCGGTGCAGGCATGCTTGTGCGAAATCTGAGAGGCAGAGAAGAAGGTTATAGTACACAAGGGTGAGCCAGACGGGTGAAAGAGGCGTGTTTGCGCTACCGTTCTGATAGTCTTGGAGACAGGGATGGCTGACCAATCCAAGCAGGCTTTGTATACAACAACCAGCCAATTGCCGGTAAGGTAAATCACTAGCTGTAATTGGCTGGTTGTTGTATACTGGGTACGATATACAGTACATCACCAGTATCAGTACCTATTTATACAGTATAGCACAAGTACATACATTACAGTATACAAATCTCCAACAGTCAAGAGGTGTAGACTCATATGGTGAGTATATCCCAAAATGTATATTTTAACTTGAAAAGTTGGGGGTCATCTTGTATGCCTAGTTGTCTTATACACGGGAAAATACGGTATATGCATCTCATTGACCATCTCTAAACAGGAGGAAATACACAACAAATTGGAACCAAACCAAAGAAGGAACGAACACACAGTGCAGGGAGAAGTTGCAAAGACAAACGGAAGGCAATAGATCAGGTTCAGTCACTGGGTCAGATTCAGGAATCATGTCAGCTGTTACTGTACAAGGAGCAGTTTACTGTAAATACACATGTGAAACTGAGCTTTTCTACAGACCTGTTGTCATATATGAGCAGCCTCAGCTGCTCTGAAAAATACTTTAAAAACAATGCCAATTATTAATGAGCTTAAAGACAAAAACACTGCTAGTCCCCTCCGCACAATCAACTGTTTAGTGGAGAGGATTTTCCCTACAACATTGGTTGTTTTCTTTAGGTCGTCTTTTGCTTCCAGCTTCATATCATACTCTCCGGAAGTAATGTCACTTAGATTGGAACCAGGTGGTATCTCCTCTGTAGTATAAACAAGAGGTAAAGACATAATTGTTACCCAGACATTTCATGCTCACAAAGATTGCGATGATACTAACATATAGTTTATTCTAAAACCAATATTCAGGTGTTCACTTGGTGTTTAATGCACACATTTAATTCTCTGTGTAGTGATTTATGACTATCTCTCCTTTGGAGGCGGGTGGTGGATGGCTCATTCCAGGTGGTGTGAGCCCTGGAGTGGGCTGTCTGCGCCTGTCCTTCCCCACCCCCCTGGAGTGCAGTGTGTGAGCCAGCCCTGAGCTCCAAAGCTCGGTGCGACCCATGCTCCATTTCTTTCCAAATGTGTTGCACCCAAGCTATGCTCAGTAGCAGAACACAATGGACATTAAGGTAAGTGCCTGTTTTTAATTATTGGGAGGTGGGTGCGGACGGCTCTCCCCAGCGCTGGCCACGCTTGGGGGGGGGGGTCGCCTGCGCCACCCAGCCTCCCCCTCCGGGGTGCCGCTGTGGTTCCCAGGAAGTGAGAGCGCGGTCCCCCCGGTTGTATGGGGGGGATCTGGATAGCAACAGAGGCTGGGCTGTATAGGCAGACCCAGCCTCCGTGTGTAGATAGCATTGTCAGAACCCCACCTCGGGTTCTCTTTAAAACACTAATTATTGACACTCCTTTCTGTAAATTGACTCACGTTATTTGAGCCTTAAAGAGACTCTGTAACGTCAAAAAGATCCCCTGGGGGGAACTCACCTCGGGTGGGGGAAGCCTCCGGATCCTAATGAGGCTTCCCACACCGTCCTCTGTCCCACGGGGGTCTCGCTGCAGCCCTCCGAACAGCCGGCGACGGAGCCGACTGTCAGTTCAATATTTACCTTTGCAGGCTCCAGCGGGGGCGCTGTGGCTGCTCTCGGCTCCGAACTACACGGAAATACCCGATCTCAGTCGGGTCCGCTCTACTGTGCAGGCGCCGGAAACTTGCGCCTGCGCAGTAGAGCAGACCCGACGGCGATCGGTTATTTCCATGTAGTTTGGAGCCGCCAGAGCGCCTGCGCAGGAGCCAGGAAGGTAAATATTGACGTCATTATTCTCGGAGGGCTGCAGCGAGACCCCTGAGGGACGGAGGACGGCGTGGGAAGCCTCATTAGGATCCGGAGGCTTCCCCCACCCGAGGTGAGCACCCTCCAGGGGATCTTTTGATGTTACAGATCCTCTTTAAAGGACTTCCGAGGCCAAAAATCAAAATTTTGATGAGTACCTGTCTCTCTTTCAAATCCATGGGCAAGTTCCTCCTCTCCCTCCGCTCTGTTCCGCGCAAATGCATTATTTTCACTGCCCCCAGGTTGGGGCCCGACCCCACTGCACGGGTCGGCTCGTACTCCACTCGCAAGATGGCCGCCGATCAGAGCCGTTGCTGCGCAGTACATATGAAGGCAAGTGCGGCTGCGCAGCTCTCCTCTCGCAAGATGGCCGCCGATCAGAGCCGCGGCTGCTCAGAACATGTGGAGGCAAGTGCGGCTGCGCAGCTCTCCGCAGCTGGACGGGGGGCGGAGAGCTGCGCAGCCGCACTTGCCTCCACATGTACTGCGCAGCCGCGGCTCTGATCGGCGGCCATCTTGCGAGAGGAGAGCTGCGCAGCCGCACTTGCCTTCATATGTACTGCGCAGCAACGGCTCTGATCGGCGGCCATCTTGCGAGTGGAGTACGAGCCGACCCGTGCAGTGGGTCGGGCCCCGACCTGGGGGCAGTGAAAAGAATACATTTGCGCGGAACAGAGCGGAGGGAGAGGAGGAACTTGCCCATGGATTTGAAAAAGAGACAGGTACTCATCAAAATTTTGATTTTTGGCCTCGGAAGTCCTTTAAAGAATAAATCCTAAACTTATAGTTTTTATCCTAAAGGTAAGTAATGCATGAAGTACATCCTGAAAATAAAGATTAGAAAGGTCAGTGAATACTACACAATTTGTCAGGGGCGTGGCTAGAAATCACTGCCCCCCCCCAAAAAAAACCCGAAAATGGAAACGCAAGCCAGGCAGGATGTTAAACACACACAAACAAAAAATTACAGTATAGGTAGCCAAGTATAGGTGCCCCTAGTATAGCCAGTTATAGGGGCCCCGAGTATAGGTAGTTAGTTATAGGTGCCCCCAGTATATATAGCCATATATAGGTGCCCTCAGTATAGGTTAGCCAGTTATAGGTGCCCTATGGGAAGCAGGGGTGGGGAGCCCAACTCCCCTCCCCCACACACCTCGGGCTCCCCTTCTACGCTTCCCCCTTCAGCAATGACGGCAGCAGGCAGGGAAGGTGGATTCGCCTCTTCCACGTTCCATGCATCGTCCGCTTTTCTCTGCAGTGCCACTCACTCTAGTCCCGCCTCTCAGCTCAGGAAGTAGAGTGAGGCTCTGCAGAGAAGAGCGGACCTCTGTCACATAGAATGCAGAAGAGGTGACTCCACTCTGCCCCCTGCTTCTGCTGTGATTGTTGGAGGTGGGAGCGCTCAAGGGGGAACCCAAAATAAAGGGGGGGGGAGTTGGGCCCCCTCCCTGCCGCTGTGTGTGTTTGCTGCTCTCCCTTCCTGCATTGCCCCACCTGCCACTAAGAACAGCCCTGGAGGGTCCAGAACCACAGGCCCCCTCTCAGGCTTCTCCCCCTAAGGGCCCCCCTACGGCTGCATCCCTTGCAGGGGATATGGTAATGCCCTGTGATTTATCATCCAGGCGATAGGATAAAATATTCAGATTCATAATTAAAGATAGGAGAAAAGCTTTGTGGATTGGTGCCATTATTCGCCTTTCCACTTACAGAACAGCCGGCTCTGTCCCCTTTAAAACCAGAGCCCTCTGTGCCCTTTTAAGAAGTGTGATTGCTGTGATTGGTTTACAGCAATTACGGGGTCAGGGGCCAATGTAATTGGCTCCTGCCCGATAAGGAAGCTCTGCTGTCAGCATGACAACAGAGCATGCAGTGATGCATACAGCTGTGGGAACGGCGAGAGTGAGTGGAGGGCATGGCAACAGTAAGTGAAATTTACATCTGGCAGAAATAACAGTGCACAAACAGATTTCAATCACCGCCATCTGAAAGAGGTTAAGAAAGAAAAACATTCTTGTTTATTCCATGTTTCATCATGTTATTTATCAGTCAACTCACCATTTTCCACCATGCTAAACTCTGCTTTAGAGCTCTTGTTCTCTGAAATTCCAGGGTCAGGGAGTTTACCTCCAGATCTTTCAAAAGCCTAGTAAATATTGATATATAATTAGATTTGCCTAGTACAAATTATAACCCATTTTTCCAATAAAACTGATGTACAAAACTTTTCTAGTGACTTGTTTCACCAGGGTGTTGAAGGATAAATAATACACACAAATGTTATCATTTAAGATATTTTTTTCATAATGTACTTGCACAACTTGCATGATAGGATGAAACCAGTAGGGAGGAGCCAAGGTCACACACGCTGGAGTACACAAAGCTGATTACAGTGAGAGGGACCAGCGGGACGCCACTATCCGCTCATGAAAGGAGATGTTGATATAAAATGCTGTTTTATGCTTTTTAGATGTACGAGCATTACTGATTTTATAATTGATATTAAATATGGTTTTACACATGCCAGACCCTTCTTCTCTTTGAGATTATTATAAGAGAAGGGCCATAGAAGCCTGGTGGCAGCAGCAAGTTTACACTGCAGCTTATATCCGAACAATGTGTTTGAAGCCTGGATGGCAGTTACAGGCTTGCGCTGCATCTGATATCTGGTAAGCAGGGGAAAGGAAGGGGGGGAGGGTAGAGCATCCCCAGGTGGTGGGTTCCCCCTTGTTCAACACACCCTGTAGTTGGGATTGGTTTTGGATCTGTCACAAAGGGCGATTCTCAGAAGTTTTACAGGCTACAACATTTTTGTTGTGGCTTTCTGGAAACAGGTGGAATTAGAGCGCAACTGGAGGGAAGGAACTAACAAGAGGCAGAGTTATAGTTATAAACTTTTGTGTTATAGGTCATAAACTTCCATATGGCTGTGCAAACAATCCTGATAGCAGGACAATGATTACAAGTTCAATAGGTCAATATTTCTCTGCGTGGGAGCTGTATGCATGGCAGTGATGTAAGTGTAATGTTAAATATGTCTTCACGCTAAAACCTAGATTTTCAACAAGTAAAACTAAGATAAGAATATGGGGTTTCAGGAAAATTCTAGTTAGGATCAGTTGTAGAGACATGGAGGTCTCAAAAGACGGTGTACGTTAAGTTCACCGGGATTCATGCAGTTTACATAGCGAGTTACGCAAGTTGTGTAACTTGCTATATACATGCATCACTTAAGTTGCCCATTACTCAAGTAACTTGAGTAATGCATGTCTTTCAACAGGATCTTTATGACTTTATGCAAATTAACAATACAGTAAACATTGTACAATGTTAATCTTTGCTGTTTGCACACATTAACCACTTGAGGACCGCAGTGTTAAACCCCCCTAAAGACCAGCCAGTTTTTTCCCTAATTGGCTACAGCAGCTTTAAGGCTAAGCTGCAGGACCGCACAACACAGCACACGAGTGATCCCCCACCAACAGAGCTCTCTGTTGGTGGGGTCTGATCGCTCCACATTTGTTTATTTATTTTTTTATATATAAATATTTATTTCCTTTTTTAAAGAAATAAAAATAGCCTTTTTTTAATCTCTTTTCCCCTGCTACCTCCCTCCCACCGCCAGCCAATCAGGGTGATCAGCTGTCATAGGCTTCAGCCTATGACAGCCGATCACTGTCCAGCCTCAGGAGGGGACAGCCGTGTCCCCAGTACAGCACTGCTGCCGATCGTAGCGCTGTGCATGTAAATAGACGCCGATTACTCCGTCTAACAGTCTCCTAGCGGCGATTGCCGCTTGGAGACTGAAGGCGTGCGGGGCTCCGCCCCCCGAGAACGAGATGCGCGCGCAGCCTGCGCGCGATCTCCTTCAATAGCCGGCTCCAGGACCTGACGCCAATTGGCGTTAGGCGGTCCTGGGGCTGCCGCCGTGTCCACGCCCATTGGCGTGGGGCAGTCATTATGTAGTTAAAGGTCCATACCTACGCAGGTCTTAACAGCCGAGAATCAGGCGTCAGACCAGAGTGTTTACAGTGGCCTCATGACAATCGCTAAAAATCTGGCATGTCGGCTTTTTAGCGATGCCCGGGCACAACAGCAACAACAGCATTGTTCTTGCTGCTTTGTCACACACACTTGTTGGCCCTCCACCCCTCTGCATAGCAACAGATCAGTCAGAGGCCAATGATGAGTCTGTACAGCCTTGTTAGTCCTCTGTCGCCTGACAGGGATCAATACATGATCCTTTGGGCGACAGAGATCCAGAAGACATCTGAAGTTGAGTATGCACAGTAGCTTAAGTTTACCGTTCACTTGTAAATACACCCCACAATTACTTATCTCATAAGTTTTTATATTTACTTCAAGTGTGCTTAAACCACTTTGCTACAGTCAGTGAATGCAGCTCTCAGTACCGGAGCATTTTTTTGCCTTTGGGAGTGTTACTCTTTTACAGCCACAGCTAATGCATCTCACAACACAAATAATGGAAGCAAACCTATGCATTACACATTATTCCACTTATTAGGGGAGATGTATTCTGAGATGCATTCGCTCTTAATGCACCTGTTCTGCTGCAATGAGCACAGTTGTGCCTTTGTGAGGCTTATCAGCCCTATGCAGTGAGTGTCTGTCAGGTGCATCTTGGTTAGATGCGCAACCATTTCATTGAATCTCCTGTTGATTAATATTGTATTTCTGTCCTCTTTGGGTTGGGTTGTGGTTGTGGGCGGTGTCCCCAGGCAGTGAGAGAACCTGGGGCGCCGCCCACGCCACACCCCTTCCCCTTTATTTGGCCTGCTGCTCCCAAGACCATGCTGCAAGCATGTTCCCATATTGTGGGTGATTTTAAACGTAGGTTAGGGTGGGGACCCCGAGAGAAGGCTGCACGAGCCGACCCTACTAACATGCTTTGCAGCGTAGAACCGACGTCTCTCAATAAGAGAAGGGTAAGGTCCCCTAATAAGTTAAATAATGTGTAATGCATAAGTTTGCTTCCATTATTTGTATTGTGAGATGCATTCGTTCCTAATGCACCTGTTCTGCTGCAATGAGCACAGTTGTGCCTTTGTGAGGCTTATTAGCCCTATGCAGTGAGTGTTTGTTAGGTGCATCTTGGTTAGATGCGCGACCATTTTATTGAATCTTTTGTTGATTATTATAGTTCTACTGTACTTTCTTGGACCTAGACAATCTTGGTATTTTTTTCAGGACGGATAAAGCTTTATTCTAATGTTAAACACTTGGGGCTTGATTCACAAAGCCGTGATAACTCTTATCACGGTCACGCTAGCGTTATAGCGTGCGTAATGTTTTTCGCGCACAAAATCGTGGCCATTTTTGCACAAAAACGCTAATTTTCAAACGAGCGCTCTAAGTGTGTTACCAAGCATGGAACTTTATTGCGCATAATAAAAGTGAATACTCACAAGATGAATTAAAATTCGCCTATCAGCAGAAAAGCCATCTGCTACACCCCTCCACGGCAAAGCTGCACGCGCTGTGGCCAGCAGCGCGGTGTCCGGTCTTTCCAGGAGGCTCGTCTTGCGAGGAGGTGGGCGGGGCTTACAGATGGAGTGCGTGTGACGTCATTACGTGTTTCATCAGATGACGTCGCGCACAAGGACGCGTATTTATATATTCTTGGAGGCCGTAGTCATGACGACTGGTACTTCCAAATCTGCAGCAAATTTTATTGCTCACACAGAAGTGACAAGTGCAAATTACTTGCCGATGCGTATCGGCGCACGTTTTACTCTGTATACAAGCTGGCTCACCGCGCGTGCGCCCATAGCGGAATTGCACCTCTAATTATATTAAAAAAAAACAATTAAGAGGCATATTATATAAAAACCACTTAAGAAAACAAATCAAAAATCATTAACCATTCTTGTTAGATTAAAATCTTTCTGAAACCATTTTGGTGATATGGAAGGCATTAGATTCATGGGCATGCCGGAAGGATGTAACAGTTTGCCATCTACTTCAAGATCAAACATATGCAATAGAACAGGTTCATAGTTGATACATATATAATATGATCCTTATCTATGAAAATTCCTGGCTGGCACCCCTAGGGCTCGATTCACAAAGCGGTGATAACCCAGTTAAAGACTTAGTTAAACCCAGTTAAAGAGAACCCGAGGTGGGTTTGAAGAATCTTATCTGCATACAGAGGCTGGATCTGCCTATACAGCCCAGCCTCTGTTGCTATCCCAAACCCCCCTAAGGTCCCCCTGCACCCTGCAATCCCTCATAAATCACAGCCACGCTGCTGACAAACAGCTTGTCAGAGCTGGCTGTGTTTATCTCTATAGTGTCAGTCTGCTGCTCTCCCTGCCTCCTGCAGAACTCCAGTCCCTGCCTGCATCCCTTCCCTCCCTGCTGATTGGAGGGGAGGGACGGGGGCAGGGACCGGAGCTATGCAGCAGGCGGGGGAGTAGCTAAGACTGACACTACAGATGTAAACACAGCCTCACAGCACGGCAGTGATTTATGAGGGATTGCGGATTGCAGAGTGCAGGGGGACCTTAGTGGGGTTTGGGATAGCAACAGAGGCTGGGCTGTATAGGCAGATCCAGCCTCTGTATGCAGATAACATTCTTTAAACACACCTCGGGTTCTCTTTAAACTCAATTTAGGCATGATAAGTTTAGGCATGATAAGTTTAGGCATGATAAGTTTAGGCATGATAAGTTTAGATAAGTTTAGATCGCGCGCAAAGTCCCACACGCAAAGCAGCGCCATTAAACTCTATGCAAAGTGCACCAAACTTTGCTAGCGCAAAACTTTTGATCAGCTGTGCACTGCGGTGCTAACCCAGTTGGTGCTTAAACGTATCACGCCTAAAAACTTATCACACCTAAACTTATCGTGCCTAAACTTATCACACCTAAACTTATCACACCTGGGGCTTGATTCACAAAGAGGTGCAAAGTGTTTGCACGCCTGTGAAAAGCCCTTTATCACGCCTAAACTCAGTTTAGGCGTGATAAGAAGAAACTCGCGCGAATTTTCCGTGCGCAAAGTTTTCCGCGCAGCACCCGGCGCTTCGCGCGAAGCTCCCATTAAGCCCTATGGGACTTTGCGCGTGCGCTTACGCGCGGTAGCATCGCGCGAAGAGCAGCACAAATCGGTGATAACTCAGTGGTGCAAAGGTTATCACGCCTAAAGTCTTTTAGGCGTGATAACTGAGTTATCACCGCTTTGTGAATCAAGCCCCTAAACTTATAATGCCTAAACAGAGTTTAGGCGTGATAAAGGGCTTTTCACTAGCGTGCTAACTGTTAGCACCGCTTTGTGAATCAGACCCCATGTGTTCAAATACAATAATAAAAAAAAAAAAATACAAATACAAAATGATTGATAAGAGTAATGATACAGGAATCAAATCTCAGCTGTTGTGAAACATTCCTTCTTTCACCTAAGGAATATTGCAAGGATTAAACACCTAATTCCTTCAGAGGATCTTCCAACCCTAGTTCATGCCTCCGTCACATCAAGGTTAGACTACTGCAACGTCCTCTACACAGGCCTGCATAAGAAAGACTTACGCCGCCTGCAATTAGTACAGAATACCGCCGCAAGGCTGTTAACGAGCCAACCCCGCCATTGCCACATAACACCAACCCTGAGCTCACTCCACTGGCTACCGATAAAATGGAGAATTCTGTTTAAGATTGGCTTACTGACATTCAAATCCTTGCACAATCTGGGCCCTGGATACCTGAAGGACTTGTTGCAACTACATCACACCCCCCACAATCTTAGATCAAAAGGACGTAACACCTTGGTCACCCCCAGAGTCCACCTCAAAACCTTTGGAGACAGAGCCTTTTGTCATGCTGCCCCTACACTTTGGAACTCCCTGCCACACCCAATCAGGACAGCCCCATCCCTGGAAGCATTTAAGTCTAAACTGAAAACCTACCTTTTCAGTCTGGCATTCATGAACATCTGACTATCTCCTCTGTAACACAACCCAGCCTGAAACCCTGTATTAATCTGAGACACAGCTATGCGCTTTGAGTCCTATGGGAGAAAAGCGCTTTACAAATGTTATTGTATTATTGTATTGTACAATAGGACAATGTCAATGTCAGTTTCTTCAACTCTTGGGTCACATTTTTTGGTAAACTGATGTGACATTAATAATGGCCGGGGAGAAAGGGAGGGGGAAAAAGGGGGAACGGGGAAAAAAAAAAGTGTGTGTGTGTGTGTGGGGGGGGGGGGGGGTGTTAAGGTGTGCAAGGGGAAATTATATGTATACAGATTCACATGGAAAATGGGCACTCCATTACATCAGTAAAGGAATGTGTAAGCATGTGTAGACAACCTCTGCTGCTATGTTGGGCACAAGGTCAGTTGTGGCTTTGAATGGAATATATACACAACAAGCAGCCCCCCCTCATGCACCCGCATGACCTAAAGTGGGCGCAAGCTGGAACAGTAAGCAACATCCTGCTATGGCCTATATCTGTCTCTGTGGGTACTCGCCACCCTCATCTAGTGGGGAAGACTGTTAGAGGATTATGAGGAAGCTGTGAAAAGAGAGGGAGGAGGCAAATTTAATACAAATCCAGCCATCAAAAATCTATATATACAGTGGTAAACATAAAAAACTCATGATATGTAGAGATGTAGATATCGGGGAGAAAGATTCAGGAGGCTCTGTGAGAGAGACCTACTGGATCTTTAAAATGGATTCATTGAGCCCCAATGGCCTCAATGAAGGTTTAGAAATCTTTACATATCTATGAGTTTTACGTTTACCACTCTAGCAGTCTTCCCCACTAGATGAGGGTGGTGAGTACCCACATAGACAGATATAGGCCATAGCAGGATGTTGCTTACTGTTCCAGCTTTTGCCAGTCACCCATGCGCCCACTTTAGGTCATGCGGGTGCATGAGGGGGGCTGCTTGTTGTGTATATATTCCATTCAAAGCCCCAACTGACCCTGTGCCCACCATGGCAGCAGAGGTCGTGAAACCTACACATGCTTGCACATTCCTTTACTGATGTATTGGAGTTTCCATGGTCCATGTGAATCTGTATACATATAATTTCCCCTTGCACACCTTCCACCTCCCCCCCCCCTCTTTTTTTCTCCCCCTGCCCCCCCCCCCCCCCCCCTTTCTCCCCGCCCATTATTAATGTCACATCAGTTTACCAAAAAATATGTGACCCAAGAGTTGAAGAAACTGACATTGACACTGTCCTATTGTACATGTATCATTACTCTTATCATTCATATTGTATTGGTTTGTTTATTATTGTATTTTATTGTATTTGAATGCATGGGGTGCCAGCCAGTAATTTTCATAGATAAGGATCATATTATATATATCAACTATGAACCTGTTCTATTGCATATGTTTGATCTTGAAGTAGATGGCAAACTGTTACATCCTTCCGGCATGCCCTTGAATCTAATGCCTTCCATATCACCAAAATGGTTTCAGAAAGATTTTAATCTAACGAGAATGGTTATTGATTTTTGATTGGTTTTCTTAAGTGGTTTTTATGTAATATGCATTTTAATTGTTTTTTTTATAAATTGTTGTTTTAATTAGAGGTGCAATTCTGCTATGGGCCCACGCGCTGTGAGCCAGCTTGTATACAGAGTAAAACGTGCGCCGATACGCATCGGCAAGTAATTTGCACTTGTTACTTCCGTGTGAGCAATAAAGTTTGCCACAGGGTTGGAAGTACCGGTCGTCATGACTATGGCCTCCAAGAATATATAAATACGCGTCCTTGTGCACGTGACGTCATCTGACGAAGGCGCAGAGCGCCCAAACGCGTAATGATGTCACACACACTCCGTCTGTAAGCCCCGCCCACCGCCTCGCAAGACGAGCCTCCTGGAAAGACCGGTCACCGCGCTGCTGGCCACAGCGCGTGCAGCTTTGCCGTAGAGGGGTGTAGCGGATGGCTTTTCCGCTAATAAGAGAATTTTAATTCTTCATCTTGTGAGTATTCACGTTTATTATGCGCAATAAAGTTCCATCCTTGGTAACACACTTAGTGCGCTCCTTCCTTCTTTCCTTCTTTAGATGTCTTTGCAACTTCCCTATTTGGAGCAGCACAACGTGTGATTGCCTAGCTTGGACGAGCGTTATATTGGATTTGACTGGTTCAGTTTCTCTGGAGTTGGAGCGCAAGGATCACTTTTCGATTGTCACTAATTTTCAAACGAAACCGCTAATTTTCACGTGAAAACGGCTAGCGCGACCGCGAAAAGAGTTATCACGGCTTTGTGAATCAAACCCTTAATCTCAAACATTATAAAAACCAATAAATGCATAAAAACAAAGCAAAATTTTGAAAAATAAATTAAAAAAGCATATAAGTTTTGTATGTAGACCGAACAGAAGATGGACCGGGTTCCATCTTCTGGCCAGCGTGTACACACAACGTCACATGATGGGCCCAATTGGGAAGTCAAGTGATTGTGGTACTTTGTGCGGAATCACCAGGGATCTTAAAGATCTGATCATGACGGTGGTTATCGCTGCGAGTCATGAAATTGCTTAAATGAGTGTTGTTCATAAACGGCGCTGCAGCTGACAAGTGCCAGCCATGCTCTCAGTAGCAGAGTGATTAATGAACTCAAGCTTCTCAATAAGTGGTCTTATTACTGAGGAGGTAAGACACCTAACACTCCTTTTTATATTTTCCTAATATTTGGGGGTATATCTGTTATTCCTCTTCTTAGCTTATCCATCCTTGGTGGGAGGTAGAGGTAATTCTACCCCTCTTTCCCCATTTGAAAGTGCAATTGTCTACAAGTGCATCCAGTGGTTACCTCCACAAGTGCATATAGTGGTCACTAGGCTGGTACCCAACCTTGCCATCATTGCCCTCATACTCATTTCACTTTGGATCACGACCATAAAAAATAGCCCCCATGTACCCCGCTATTGCATTGCAGGTCCTCACTGTTCTCTTCAGTGCAGCCACGGTCTGCACAGCCTAACTCCTTGAGGCTCCTGATGCCCGTCTCATGTCTTGCAGAGACAGGAGCTGCAAGGAGATGAAGGCTGTACGGCACCTAGCTACACTGAAGAGAGTAGTGAGGACCTGTCCTGCCCTGGATGAAGGTGAAGTAACACACTCCGCTGCGTGGAAGGTTGTACATGCACAAAACCTACTTAAAGGATATCCGAAGTGACATGTGACATGATGAGATGTGTATGTACAGTGCCTAGCACACAAATAACTATGCTGTGTTCCCCTTTTTCTTTCTCGAAAGAAGAGTTAAATATCAGGTATGCAAGTGGCTGACTCAGTCCTGACTCAGACACAAATTGACTACAGTGTGACCCTCACTGATAAGAAATTCCCATTTGTATCTCTTTCTTGCTCTCAGAAGCCATTTTCTGCTAGGAAAGTGTTTTATAGTTGGCATTTCTTATCAGTGAGGGTCACACTGTAGTCACTTCCTGTCTGAGTCAGGACTGAGTCAGCCACTTGCATACCTGATATTTAACTTTCAGGCAGAGAAAGAAAAAAAGGAACCTAGCATAGTTATTTGTGTGCTAGGCACTGTACATACACATGTCTATCTCATCATGTCACATGTCACCTCGGGTATCCTTTAATGTACTGCTATCTAATAGAGAAGGCAAAGTATTGCTGGGCCAGCAGGGTTTTGCTAGAGGGCCCACAGATTCTAGTTAAAGCAGATTACAATAATGTTACACTTAGATTGCTACTTTACATTTATCACAAAAAGTACAGATGTGTAGTGCAGAATACAATGTGCATTGCTAATTCATGCAAATATACCGTCATATGCATTGTTAAAATGGGATGCTGGACGGGGGCTTTAAAAGATGATCTAAAGAGCTCCCATAATTTTACTTTTGTGTTTTCTTTGAATGCATAAGTACATTACCTCTTTACAGACTTTTTCCCAGTTCAAACACATTATATAGGGTAAAAAGATGCAGACTTCTATTACCAATGGACATATTATCCCAACCCATAGACCTTAAAAACAAAAAATAAAGATTGGCATCAAAAACAAATACTATGATAATATAAAGTGCTAAAGGCTAGGCTATTCATTATTACAGAATATTTACTGCAAAGTATTGTTTATAAATCCTTTTCTCGAGAATTCCTCTAAAACAGCTATAGATTTACCACGGCCATGCAAGCATATGTAAGGAACACAGGAAGCAGAGTGGTTAAAGGACAACTGAAGTGAGAAGAATGTGGAAGCTGCCATATTTATTTCATTTTAAACAATACCAGTTGCCTGGCATGCTGATCTATTTGGCTGCAGTAGTGCCTCAATGACACCAGAAACAAGCATGCAGCTAATCTTGTCAGATCTGACTATAATGCCAGAAACACCTGATCTGCTGCATGCTTGTTCAGGGACTATGGCTGAAAGTATTAGAGGCAGAGGATCAGCAGGATAACCAGGCAACACTAGCGCTAATTTATACTTACAAGGGCTTCTTCCAGCCCCATAAGTACCGTGGCCTCCTTTGCCCCTCCGTTACGCTGCTGTGCCTCCCGGCAATCCGAGCAGTTGTGGCTTTCTGCACATGCACAGAATGCTCCAGGGGATGGGAGTGCAGCTAAGCCATGCATGTACAGGAGCCCTCCACTGGCAGCGACTGAAAAAGAAATAAATACAGCAGCCTCCATATGCCTCTTACTACAGTTGTTCTTTAGGGTAGGAACACACTAGGCAGAATCACATTTACATTCTCCATAGCACATAGTGGAAAACGCGTATGCGATTCTGCCTAGTGTGTTCCTACCCTTAAAGGGAACCTTAAGGCTTTGTTCTCATCATAAATCGCCAGCGCTACCGCAAGCGCTGAGCGATTTATGGAGAGTTTTTTTTCAGCGCTTTTCCCTGCAATTTGCACTTAGAAAAGCGCTTTTCTAAGCGCTTTTGCAGAGCAATTCGATTTTTCACTTCCTGACGTCAGTCAGGAAGTGAACTCTTTCACCCGGGAAATGAATAAATACAATGTATTTATTCATTAAAGCACTGGGAAAATTGATATACAAAGTGCTTTTTCAAGCGCTTTGTGATTTTCCTATACCTTCCATTGAGCAAAAACGCTCAGAAAATGGTACAGGCAACGCTTGGGTGAGCAGATCGGAAACAAAGCAGATGTGTACTCTCTCATAGGGAATCATTGCACAAGTGCTTTTAGGGCGATTTGAAAAATCGCCGGCGCTTAAAAGAAACGAAAACATCCTAGGTGTTCACATCTAGGGTGTTTTGGGCATTTTTTCAAGCGCAGGCAATTTTCTAAATAGCCCTAAAAACCGCTTGTGCAATGACTCCCTATGAGAGAGTACACATCTGAGTTGTTCATTTCAGATGCGCTCAGCAAAGCGGTGCCTGCACCATTTTTGAGGCGATTTTGCCTCAATGGAAGCAATAGGAAAAACGCTCACATAATCGCTTTGTGCAGCGATTGCGTTAAGAATACATACAATATAATATTTTCCGGGTCCCCAGTACAACGCTGCCTTAGATTGCAGTGCTGTACTATGTTAATAGATCGCCGATCGCCGCTGGGAGACTGAAGGTGGAGCAGAGCTCCGCCATCCAAGCAGGTATGTGCGCGCATCAGCACGCACGATCTTCTGCAAAACAGGCCCGCAGGACCTTATGCCGATCGGCGTAAGGCGGTCCTGGGGCTCCCACCACGCTCATTGGCGTGACGCGGTCGGCTAGTGGTTAAACAATACCAGTTGCTTGTCAGTCCTGCTGATCTCTTTGGCTGCAGTAGTGGCTAAATCACACACCTGACACAAGCATGCAGGTCAGAGCACCTGATCTGCATGCTTGTTCAGGGGCTGTGGCTGAAAGTATTAGAGATACAGGATCAGCAGGAGAGTCAGTCAATTCATATTATTTTAAGGCCTCTTTCACAGTGCGACGTTAAAGTTGCACGTTAGAAAAAGTTTTAACGTGGACTAACGCACAGCAATACTAAGTCTGTGCGACATTCACAGTGCACACGTTGCATTTGTGTGTAACGTGTAGCATTATTAGAAAGTGCTGCATGCTCTGCGTTATACACGTTATTAACTGCGGTGGACTGTTTGCACATGCTCAGTAATGACCTGGAAGCATACTTTTCATTGCCTGTATGCCTACTGTATGCGACGATAACAGGGCCTAGAGTTGCGTTGTGATATTTTTGGGACGTTGCGTTGTTAGTTTGCGTTGCGACTTTAACGTCGCATCAAAATGCAACACCCCACTGTGAACGTAGCCTTAAAGTTTAGGTTCCCTAAGAATAACAAGCAGACAAGGTGTACTTATGATGATGGGTGATGTGACAAATGTATAAACATTTATGGAAGGTTCTCTTCAAGCAATTAGGCCTGGTGCACACCAAAAACCGCTAGCAGATCCGCAAAATGCTAGCAGATTTTGAAACGCTTTTTCTTCTTTTTCTGTAGCGTTTCAGCTAGCATTTTGCGGTTTTGTGAAGCGTTTTTGGTGTAGTAGATTTCATGTATTGTTACAGTAAAGCTGTTACTGAACAGCTACTGTAACAAAAAACGCCTGGCAAACCGCTCTGAAGTGCCGTTTTTCAGAGCGGTTTGCGTTCTTCCTATACTTAAAATTGAGGCAGAAACGCATCCGCAATCCAAAATCTGCAGCAGCCCGGGAGTATGCGTTTCTGCAAAACGCCTCCCGCTCTGGTGTGCACCAGCCCATTGAAATAAATTACCCTAGCGGATCCGCACCTGCAAGCGGATCGCAAACCGCAGCAGAACCGCTCTGGTGTGCACTAGGCCTTAGTCATTTTTAGCCTAAGCTTCCTTTAGGATTGAGACTTTAACATTTCAAGTACTTTGAACAGAAACAGATTTGATGTTTTCTTCTGTGTAATGAAAAATCTTACCTAGAATCCCAAGCTTTGCTACAAACATCAGTGTTATTCCAACTGGGAGACCAATGACATAAAATCCGATGAGACTGCTAACTGCACCAATTTTTATTCTTCCCGTTGCTCTGAGTATTCCACTACATGTTACCTACAAGAGAATATTGCATGATAAATAATATACAGTATTTCAGCTACTTTCAATTAAGTTCAATTTTGAAAATGTAATTATATCCTAAAAGAATCGAGACCATCCAAGCCTGTTCATCTCACTATGGGGTGAATTTTGCTCCCTTTGCAGGTAGGCCTTGTTCACATCTAAAATCGCAATCGCCGACACCAGCACATTGGGATTTTTTTGCGCGATGTTTTTTAGCGCCTCCTGGTGCTTACCTGCATGCTGCAATTTTTTTATAAAGCATGAAAGCGCTGGGGAAATCGCTGTACACAGTGCTTTTTCAAGCATTTTGTGATTTTTCTATACCTTCCATTATAGCCAAATCGCCTGAAAAATGGTACAAGCAGCGCTTTGGTCAGCGGAAAGCAGATGAAACGCGCTGATGAACACTCCCATAAGATATCATTGCACAAGTGCTTTTAGGGCGAATTTGAAAATCGCTGGCGCTTAAAAAAAGGCAAGAACGCTCTTAGTGTGAACAAGCTCTTAACCCTCCTGGCGGTTTAATTATTGCCAGGAGGCAGCGCAGCAGTTTTTTTTTTTTTTTCTTATATCATGTAGCGAGCCCAGGGCTTCGATCGCCTTCGGCGATCTCCGATCAGGAAATCCCGTTCAAAGAACGGGATTTCCTGGGGGGCTTCCCCCATGGCAACGGGGCGGGATGACGTCAGCGACGTCGTGACGTCATTGGGAGTCCCGGTCCACCCCTCGGCGCTGCCTGGCACTGATTGGCCAGGCAGCGCACGGGGTCTGGGGGGGGGCGCGCGGCGTGACGGATAGCGGCGATCGAGCGCGGAGCGGCGGCGATCGGTGTGCTGACGTAGCTAGCAGCGGGCTCTATTCATAAAACATTTGTGGCGAAAAAACTCCTGGAGGAAAAATACTGCAGCGGTATTTTAGACTTCTGGGTGGTAATTCATAAAAATCTTGCCAGCTGCGATGCAAGTGCGGAGATCTCCCGCTGAAGGCTGGCGGTAAGCTGTCGGAAGGCATGCGGAAACACTTCAGCCGGCAGAGTCCCTCCGTGCACTGCTCTCTCTGGGAGGTCTGTCCCATTCACTTGTATGTAATCCGCAAAATCAGAGGAAGCGGTATTTCCCGTACACATACTGCTTCCTCTAAACTTTATGAATGGCCATTTTGTTACTTTTTTCTAGATAAATCTAGAAAAACACTGCAGAAGGCGGAAATTTCTCGCTCTGCTGGGGGATTGTAGATTTTCATGCGGGAACAGCTTTTATGAATGCCCACTTTGCTAAATGGACAGGAAAATCCGCTGTTTTGAGCGGAAAACTTGCGGTAACCTTTTATGAATAGAGCCCAAAGTGCTAGCTGCGTCCAGCAAAAAAAAAATTAAGTAAATCGGCCCAGCAGGGCCTGAGAAAACCTCCTGCGCGGCTTACCCCGAACTACGTTCGGGGTTACCGCCAGGAAGGTTAAAACAGATCCTGTTCCATTCTTCTGATTTCACATCTTATTGTGCTGAACTGCAGACAAAAGGTAACTAGTGTAGACAAATGCATTTGTTTTCCTAACTAAACCAACAAATTGAACAAGTTATATTGTGTTAAGCAGTTCATTAGTGGAAAATATAAGTATTACTTATGGAAATTAACTTTTCAAATAGTCAGCTGTGACCTTTAGAGCCGATAGTTTCGTGTTACCAGAGTTATGTAGATACATAGGGCCTGATGCATGAAGCAGCAGTAAAATTACTGTATGCAAATAGCGGTAGTAATGGCAGGGGACTGGTATTACAGGGGTAGTGCCCGAGTTGCTATGACAATGCACAGCAACTCGCCCCACCCTCCTTCTGTTAGTACAGGTAAAACTACCATACGCTACCTGCGCACAGCAATGTTACTGCTGCTTCGAGCATCAGGCTCATGGTTTCTACTGTAATTCTTCTGAGATCTATTCCAGGGAAATGTAGTCTGGTGCATACATATGAAATCGGCGCAGGTAGACTTGGGCGCAATATACAGCCTGTATATGGCTTATCCTGCTTCTGCACAAGTCCGGGCCGTGTTAATTACTATTCCCCTTCCAGGCCGCCATGGATAGTGGGGGAATGATCTAATTCAACTTCCAGCGATTGCTGGAGGCCGAATTATGGCGTTTTTAACTTTTAACTCCCTGGCGGTAAGCCCGACCTACGTTCGGGCTAGCCGCCAGAGAGGATCGCATGACCCCCTGAGGATTTTTTAAAATAAAAATTGTTTTAAATGTTTAAGCTATCACAGGATTTAGGGGGCATATTTAGCTAGCGAAGTGCTAGCTTAAGCATTTAAATCAAATTTTAATTTAAAAAATCCTCCCGCGGACGCAGCATCTGGTTAAGCAACTTCAGCTCCGTCTTCTGACGAAGCCGACATTACTGACTGAGCGCGCTATAGAAGTAATTCCCTTTAAAGTCTATGGTGGCGCCAGCTGCGCCCAAATTTCCTGCACTGAAAAGGACTGCTCTGAGTCTGGTATCTATTGTTCTTCCTGCTTTGTGAGTCACGTGGTCACACCCGACTGGCCTTCCAAGCTGCTGCAGAATGAGGAGGAGAGAGAACAGACTGTGCAGTTTCAAGCACTTTTTGGTTCATGAAAACGTCTATCATTTTGTTTCCATGCTAGTTTTATGTTCACTTACCATTCCAACCTCCGTGTAGTATGAGGACCAACAGAAATTGAATTCTATGAGCAGATTGTCATACTTGCATGAAATCTGGATCATACATGCTTGAAATCATATGTACTTTACTATGATGCTACATTGCATGCAAAAGTGCAAATAATGCTTTCCTTTAGACACCTGCAGTCATTCAAAGTGTGTACTTAGCTTAAAGGAAAACTTAAGTCAAATAAAAAAAATGACATTTACTCACCTGGGGCATCCCTCAGCACCCCGAAGCTGGATGGTGCCCTCGCAGCCCCGCTCCGATCGTCCTGTCCCCGCCGGCGGCTACTTCCGGTTCGGCGACAGCCGCCGACAGGCTGGGAACGCGGCTGATTTTCCGCATTCCCAGCCGCTGCTATCACCCTCTATGCTGCTATAGCGTATATATAGACGCTATAGCAGCATAGAGGGTGATAGCAGCGGCTGGGAACGCGGAAAATCAGCCGCGTTCCCAGCCTGTCGGCGGCTGTCGCCGAACCGGAAGTAGCCGCCGGTGGGGACAGGAGGATCGGAGCGGGGCTGCGAGGGCACCATCCAGCTTCGGGGTGCTGAGGGATGCCCCAGGTGAGTAAATGTCATTTTTTTTTATTTGACTTAAGTTTTCCTTTAAAGAGAACCCGAGGTGGGTTTGAAGAATATTATCTGCATACAGAGGCTGGATCTGCCTATACAGCCCAGCCTCTGTTGCTATCCCAAACCCCCCTAAGGTCCCCCTGCACTCTGCAATCCCTCATAAATCACAGCCACGCTTCTGACAAACAGCTTGTCAGAGCTGGCTGTGTTTATCTCTATAGTGTCAGTCTGCTGCTCTCCCCGCCTCCTGCAGAACTCCAGTCCCCGCCTGCATCCCTTCCCTCCCTGCTGATTGGTGGGAAGGGACGGGGCAGGGACCGGAGCTATGCAGGAGGCGGGGGAGCAGCTGAGACTGACACTACTGATGTAAACACAGCCTCACAGCATGGCTGTGATTTATGAGTGATTGCAGAGTGCAGGGGGACCTTAGTGGGGTTTGGGTTAGCAACAGAGGCTGGGCTGTATAGGCAGATCCAGCCTCTGTATGCAGATAACATTCTTTAAACCCACCTCGGGTTCTCTTTAAGGCACTGATTATATGCAAATAGCCCTAGAACCCGTATAACTTAAGGTGTGTACACACATCAGATAAAAGTCTTTGGGAAATGAAAGATCACTAATTTTATTGGTATTCTAAATCTGCTGGTCCATATACTACATATAGGTTCTAAAATTGGTCAGTGATTGGCCAATTATAATTGAAAGTGTTTACTTAAAGAGAACCCGAGGTGGGTTTAAAGAATGTTATCTGCATACAGAGGCTGGATCTGCCTATACAGCCCAGCCTCTGTTGCTAACCCAAACCCCACTAAGGTCCCCCTGCACTCTGCAATCACTCATAAATCACAGCCATGCTGTGAGGCTGTGTTTACATCAGTAGTGTCAGTCTCAGCTGCTCCCCCGCCTCCTGCATAGCTCCGGTCCCTGCCCCGTCCCTTCCCACCAATCAGCAGGGAGGGAAGGGATGCAGGCGGGGACTGGAGTTCTGCAGGAGGCGGGGAGAGCAGCAGACTGACACTATAGAGATAAACACAGCCAGCTCTGACAAGCTGTTTGTCAGAAGCGTGGCTGTGATTTATGAGGGATTGCAGAGTGCAGGGGGACCTTAGGGGGGTTTGGGATAGCAACAGAGGCTGGGCTGTATAGGCAGATCCAGCCTCTGTATGCAGATAATATTCTTCAAACCCACCTCGGGTTCTCTTTAACTGCATCTACCTAACCACAAAACCTCTATAATTCATATGTGTCAGTAATTAAAGGGATGAGTTGGCAACACTGCGCGCGATCGCCGCGGGAGACAACATCGTTTAACCTAATTATGTTAAACAATATTCTCTGATGTCAGGAAACATAAGCACAAATATCGCCTCATGGGTACGAGGCTTTAGCCGCTATGTGTGATAGTGTATGATGTAAATAAAGTTGATTTAAGAAAAGGTAAAAAAAAAAGAAAAAAAAAAAAGATAGTTTGTGTGTGGCTTATCTAAAGAAAGGCATGTTGATTGGGTATTAATGTAATTATGCATAACGTGAGTCTGAAGTCAATTTAGGAAAAAACAATAAAAACAAGTACTTACGTAAGGAGAAAGAAGGTTCTGGGTCCTATAGAGCCTTCCCGTTCCTCTCCTGGTCCCCTCGTTCCAGCGCTGGCTCCCCCATTAGCAGTCTCCGACCGATGGGTCGGAGACTGCTTTCTTCTGCTGTGTGAGGCTTTGGAAGTCTTTGGGAGCCCGTGTTCCAAAGATGGGCCATTGCATACTGCGCACGCACAAGCGCGCTCTCTCACGCACATGCAATATGGATTCACCTGTCTTCAAGAGCACTGTGGGCTCCTGAAGACTACCAAAGCCTCCTTCGGCAGGGGATTGGAACAGTAGAGCCAGCGCTAGAACGATAGGACCATGAGAGGAACAGGAAGCCTCTGTAGGACCCAGAACGTTTCCTCTCCTTAGGTAAGTATTTTTTTTTTAATTTGCCATCAGACATCCTTTTTTAATTAGTATCTAGCTGGGAGCTAGCATTCAGCCATGACAGTCTGTATTATAAGTAGGGATGGCTCTGCCTAGGAGAACTCATGGAGAAGCATGTGATCAGTTTGATCAGCTGGTAGATTTGTAAGGTTCTGATTTGCTGTGATAACTTCCTGGTTTAACACATGATCATGACCAGCAAATCTATCTGCTGATCAAACTGATCACATGCTTCTTAATGAGTTCCCCTAGGCAGAGCCATCCCTAATTATAAGGTAAGGCAATTTAAAGATATATGGCAGCTTCGTGTTGCAGCCAAAGGGCTTGATTTACAAGAGTGTTAACGTGTGCGCAAGGCTAACCCCCGCATGCTAACTACTGTTTGTGCGCAATGATGCATTTGCACGCGAACGCTTGTGCCGTCGTGCGAAAACCTTCACTTTACGTAAGTCTTTACACGCGCCTCACTTCGCATGTTAACTGTATAGCACGGCCGTGCTATCATTTAACACTCTAGTGAATCAAGCCCAAAGTGTTTTTGGGTAGTGATAAGTGGCAGTATTGGTTATAAGGTCAAAACCAATGTTGCAGTATTTCTGATTTGTCAAATGTCTTAATTGTGGGCATACACTTGAAATCAGTAGACTTGGAAGCAGGATACAGCTGGTATATGGCTGATCCTGCTTCTGCACAAGTCCGGGCCGTATTTACTATTCCCCCTCCAGGCCGCCATGGATAGTGGGGGAATTATATAAATCAGCTTCCAGCAATTGCTGGAGACGGAATTATTGTGTTCTTCTTCTTCTGACGGCGCCGACGTTACTCACTGAGCGCCTCTCAGTTGTGATTCCCTTTATAGTTTATGGTAGCGCCGGCTGCACCCAAATCTAGCAGTGCTGAAAAGCACTGCTCCAAATGGTAGAGCCAGCACTATCTCCTGTACATCTTGGGTATGCAGCATGAGATTCCTGCTAATCCACTTTTTCCAGTGCTAAGGGCTGGTGCACACCAGAGCGGTTCTGGAGCGTTTTTTAAAACATTTGCAGGGGGAAAACCGCTTGGCTAATGAACGTGAATGAGCTGGTGCTCACCAGAGCGGGTTGTTTTTTCCACAAACGCAAACTCGAGGGCTGCAGCATTTTTTAGATTTGAGGCGTTTCTGCCTCAGTGTTAAAGTATAGGAAAGTGGAAAACCGTTCTGAAAAACGCTATATCAGAGCGGTTTTCCAGGTGTTTTTCTTACAGAAGCTGTTCAGTAACAGCTTTACTGTCGCAATATTTAAAATCTCAAATCTGCTACACAAAAAAAACCTCTTCAAAAACCACTAGGCATGTTTAGAAAACATCTCTAAACTTGCCTAGAATCGCTCTGAAATCTGCTTTAAAAACCTAGCGTTTTGCAGATCTGCAAGAGGTTTCTGGTGAGCACTGGGCCTTACATTGTTAGGCTACATTCACAGTGGGAGTTGCGCTGGATTCCCAGTAAAAATAGGAATGCAATGGACTAAAAAAAAAAATCTGTGCCGTGCGCTATGCGATCTTTGCGTTGCATACAGAGAAGCATGCAGTCAATGAAAAGTGTGCTTCACTGCCACTCTTAACCCACACCCCACACATTATGCAGTAACACACTGTATGTAATTCATTGAAACATCACATAAGCCCAGTGCACACCAAAAACCTCTAGCAGATCTGCAAAACGCTAGAGGTTTTTGAAACAGATTTCAGAGCGATTCTAGGCATGTTTAGAGACGTTTCTAAACATGCCTAGCGGTTTTTGGAGTGTTTTTGTGTACCAGTTTTCAAATGTTGTTACAGTTAGGGCCCATTCACACTTGTGCGTTTTCAGAGCGATTTCAGCTTTGCTGAAAATCGCTAGCAATTTGAAAAACGTGTGCACAATGAAAGTGTATGGAAGTGTTCTCATCTAAGCGTTTAGTGATTTGCTGAAACGCAAACGCGTTGCATGCAGCGTTTTCTGAGCGATTCTGGAGCGATTAGCGATTCAATAAAAGTATTTGAATTGAACTAGAAATCGCAAAACGCTAAATCGCTGGAAAAACGCTCTATACAGTGAAAAATCGCTAGGAAAAAAAGCCAGAAAAAAACGCTCAGCGTTTTGCGTTAGCGTTTAGCGATTTCTAGTGTGAATGGGCCCTAAAGCTGTTACTGAACAGCTACTGTAACAAAAACGCCTGGAAAACCGCTCTGATGTAGCGTGTTTCAGAGCTGTTTTCCACTTTCCTATACTTTAACATTGAGGCAGAAACGTGCACCATCCCATTCACTTTCATTAGTCAAGCGGTTTTTCCCCTGCAAGCGTTTTAAAAAACGCTTCAGAACCGCTCTGCTGTGCACCAGTCCATAGATTTAACATTGCAGTGTGACTTTTTATGCAACACTCCACTGTGAACAGGGCCTCAGTGGTTTCAATTGCTGTCTGTGTCACTGCTAAGTTGAGGTATGATGGTGCATATGCTTAGTGGCTTTGTGATATGTGTAAACTGTTTCTTTCACATGAAGTGTAAAGTGTTAAAGTATATGAATTGATGTTATATGAACAGGCATTGTAGTATTTGTTTACTACAACGATTGCTAGTTCAGTGTCTCCTTATGGGAGCATTCACACTGTAGCATTGCGTAAAGTAGAGGTGCCCACACTTTTTCGGCTTGTGAGCTACTTTAAAAAATTAGCAAGTCAAAAGAGTACATTTGAAATCGGCGCCAGTAGACTTGGGCGCAGGATCCAGCTGTTATATGGCTGATCCTGCTTCTGCACAAGTCCGGGCCGATTTAATTACTATTCCTCCTCCAGGCCGCCATGCATAGTGGGGGAATGAAATAATTCGGCTTCCAGCGATTGCTGGAGGCCGAATTATTATGTTTTTAAGCAACCTCGGCTCCGTCATCTGACGGAGCTGACGTTACTCACTGAGCGCTGCAATAGGAATGATTCCTATTGTAGTCTATGGAGGCGCCGGCTGCGCCCAAATCTAGCAGTGCTGAAAAGCACTGCTCCGAGTCAAAATGGTCTACCCATGTACAATTTTAGGAGCACACTTGTATATACAGAATGGAAAATGTAGTGGGGTCGTGATCTACCACAAAGTCCATTTACCTAATGGGCACCACTGGCGTAAAGGATCACAGCAGAATCGCTAGAATTCTTATAGTGTAATGCATGGGGGTGTCTTATGCTGTCAGGCATAAAGCTGGGGATGTTTTATTTTTCTCTACCTCATAGCAGGTGGCTGGAGAGAGTAAGGGCCCGTTTCCACTTGTGCAGTGCGGAATCGCCGCGGATCCCACGCTGATGAAATCGTATGCGGGTGAGTTTTCGCTTGCGTATTTTACCGCGATTTCGCATGCGAATTCGCATAGGGTAGTATTTATGCGATTTTAACCATGTCACTGCCTGTGTGATTTAACATTACTTTCTATGCGAAATCGCGGTAAAATACGCATGCCAAAACCGCATGCGATTTCCCTATTAACCTCTTGACGACCAGCTAACGCCGATTGGCGTAAACTGGTCGTCTGCGGGTTACCATGGAAACGGCCGCTCGATCGAGCGGCCTTTCCATGTCAGTTCACGGAGGGTGTCTCCGTGAACAGCCAGAGAGCCGCCGATCGCGGCTCGCCGGCAAAATGTAAACAGGTGGGGAAGAAATCCCCGCTGTTTACAACATACGGCGCTGCTGCGCAGCTGCGCCGTAAGGCAGATCGGCGATCCCCGGCCTCTGATTGGCTGGGGATCGCCGGCATATGATAGGCTGAAGCCTATCCTTCAATGCGCAGGACGGAAATCCGTCCTGCGCAGCTCACAGGGGGAGGGAGAGGGAGGGAGCGGGAGAGACGGCGGAGAACGCTGCGGAGGGGGGCTTTGAAGAGCCCCCCCCGCTAAGCAACTGCAGCCGGCAGCGATCAGACCCCCCCAGCAGGACATCCCCCTAGTGGGGAAAAAGGGGGGGTAGTAGTTAGCAGCGATTCGCATAGCAGTGTGCAGGATGCAAATTCTGACGGCTCTGCCGTGCAGATTTCTCCCGCACAGAAAAACGCTCAGGATTACTGACAAGCGGACAACGCATGCGGATTCGCGGTAGTGGAAACGGGCCCTTAAAGTTTTTGGTGTGTGGGATGGGGATTAGGGATGATCAATGAGATTCAAATACTTTTCTCCTTGCATGTAAGGCTTCCTTTCCACAAACTGTTGATAGGCAGTGAAATGCCTCTCAAACTCTCTCAACTGCTCACTGCTGCCTGGTAACTGGTTGTTGCTGCAGGATAACTGCTTACTTCTGCCTGGTAACTGCTACATGCTGCCTGGTAACTGCTGAGCACACGGCTCAACCGTTCGTGGAAAGGAGGCCTAAAGGTTATGCAGCCTGAATTTGGACCAAGAAGGAGTTAAAAATGTATTCAATTTCAAGCTGCATATAATTTACATGAAATTTGAATGCAAAGAGACAATTTTAATTTCATTGATCATCCCTAATGGTGATGATTTGTAGCTAGTGTGAGGAGGGGGTGTAAATGACTGGCCTGGCTCTTTTAGGATCAAGGTCAATTGAAGTGAGAGGGATATGGAGGCTGCCATATTTATTTCCTTTTAAACAATACCATTTGCCTGCCAGCCCTGCTGACTCTGTTTGGCTGCAATATTGTCTGATTTATTATTAACACCAGAAATTAACTTGCAGCTAATCTTGTCAGAAACACCTGATCTGCTGCATGCTTATTCAGGGTTTATGGCTAAAGGTATTTGAGGTAGAGGATCAGCAGGACAGCGAGGCAACTGGCATTACTTAAAGGGAACCTGGGGTGAGAGGGATATGGAGGCTTCCATATTTATTTCCTTGTAAACAATGCCAGTTGCCTAGCAGCCCTGTTGATCTTCTGGCATGAGTAGTGTGTGTCAAAACCATGGAACAAGCATATAGGTGACCCAGTAAAACCAGTCAGAGTACCTAATCTGCTGCATGATTGTTCAGGGTCTAAAAGTATTAGAGACACAGGATCAGAAGGACTGCCAGGCAACTAGCACTGTTTGAGGGCTTGTTCACATCTAGGGCGTTTTTGGCCTTTTTTCAAGCTCAGGCAATTTTCTAAATCGTCCACAAAACGCTTGTGCAATTAATCTCTATGAGAAGGTTCATATCAGCACGTTTCGTCCGCTTTGCGCTCCACAAAGTGGTGACTGTAACATTTTTGGGGCGTTTTTGGTCTAATGGAAGGTATAGGAAGAGTGTTAAAAGCTCACAAAATCACTTTATGCGACGATTGCGTTCGCATTTTTAAGAATAAATGCATTATATTCTTATCCGGATCAAAGAGTTCACTAAAATGGAATCATTCTGCAAAAGCGCTTTCAAAAGCACTTTGCCCAAAATCGTGGAGCGCTGCAAGAGGGGGAAAAAACGCGCACAAAATCGCAAAACTTTGTGATTATGATCTTAGATGTTAACAAGGCCTAAAAGGAAATAAATATGGCAGCCTCCATACCACTCTTGCTTCAGTTATCCTTTCTTGCATAAACATGGCGGCATACATATGGGTTAGGCCACGCCCCCCTGACCCCATAGGACAGACTTCTCTATAAGACTTGAACAATCCCCCCCCTCCGCCATTCTTTTTTTCTGTCCTCGATGGACAGGTTCTCTATGACTATTTTTATGTTTTTTTTTTTTTTTTCCCTCTATTTACCTCCTTTTTCCTTTTTTGGAGAGGTAGATAGTGTACAGCGGTTTCTGAGCCTCTTCCGCTTTTCTAACCGGCTATAAAACCTTTTAAATAAAGGTAGAAGCCGTGTGTATGCCCTGTGACAAAGTTACCTCGATTTGCCTGGTGGGGAGCGAAGTCTCGCAGGACCTAACGCGAGAACTGCTGCTGGCAATCCTATTGGATGGTAAAGAAGGGATTGCCAGCATCCAAGATGGCACAGACAAAGCTCTGCAAATCTCGCGAGAGCCGAGATCTGGAGCTGGAGAGGGATTGGCCAGCACAGCTTCCTTTCAAAAAGCAGGAAGAGACTGCAAAGAATGTGCAGCCATCGCGGAGAGGCAGCGTGGGTGGCAGCGTCTAGCAGCCGGTACCACGCTCTTGGCCTCATAAAGCCTCCTGATGCAGCAAGATACCTTCCTGGTTTCCTACTCCTCTTCGGATTCAGGTAGAATAACATCTTACTTTTGAATGCTGGGGATGATACTTATGGCAAATGGACAAATGGACAAGGTATTGCTGGGGATGATGCTTATGGAGAAAACTCTTGTTTGTGTATTTTAAAGGTGAAATGGATGATTCAATGCCAGGCACTTCTGCTGGGGTATCCAGGTAACGGGATACTAAATGTATCCTTATCTCTGATTTATGCACTGGGTGTTCTTTTTTCAGCATTTATTTTAGATCACCTGGTTGCTGGGCAGTGTACTTAAAAAAGAGTGCTCTTTTCTCTCTCTCTCTATCTTTTTGTGCATTATTTATACGGATTTTTTTTGTGAAAACACCACGTTTATTTCTTTTGTGTTTTCACAGTCCGTATGAGGGAGAAGAGGGACGTAAGATCGCTAAAAGCAATCAGTCCTTTCCTGGGAGAAAATTATCACGCTCCCGATCTCGAGATAGATATGAAGATTATCTTCAATCAATCAGAGCGAATTCTCCTAGAAGAGATTCTCTACATGTGGACTCCTTTCAAAGAAGGAATACATCTAGAGAGTTTGGCTACAGAAAAAGCCCCACTAGGATCTCACCAGAGCACCGTTCAGGGAGAGGCTATTATGATAACTACAGAGAAAGATCGCCTAGGAGATATGATTATTATTACAGGCGTTCTCCTACACGCCCCTCATACTATGACAGATATGACTCTGATTGTTTTTCTCCCAGGGGATATCGTTTTGCTAATCATTCCCCGGGAAGGCAGCAAAGAGAAAGGTCGCAATCCCCTAACTCGGAGGATATGGCCCGTTATAAAAAGCCGGACCCAGACTTATGCTGGTCTTGTGCGCAACCAGCATTACCTAACAAAAGAGTCTGCGAATCCTGTTTTTCTGAGCTAGCTAGAAATAAAGAAGCAGACAATGAACAAGTATTAACTTATATACAGCAAGCAGTCCAGGACACTTTTCAAAAAATGTCAGCGTCCCAGACAGTCGCCGCAGCAACGCCTGCGCCAACCCAACCGGAGGAATCGAGTTCTCAGGCAATAAAATCAGCAATTGAGTGGCAAGAAGAGGAGGATTCGCAGCATGAGCAGGATAAATACTATCCGCACCTTCAGTCCAAGCCAAAATCCTTTCCCTTTATGAAAGTAATAAAGGACATAATACTAAAAGAATGGTCAAAGCAAGAGAAACCTTCCCTAGCGAATAGATTCTCAAAGCCCTATCCATTGAACACTGAAGAAACAAAGTTTATTGATATTGCCCCGGTAGTAGATGCTTCTATCATGAGACTAGCGAAACACGTAACCTTACCTATGGATAACGCAGTTTTATTTAAAGACCCATTAGATAGGAAAATTGACTCTGATTTAAGGAAAGCTTTTCTGGCCGCTGGAGCGGCATGTAAGCCAGCCATAGCTTTGACCTCCCTGGCCAAGGCCATAAAGATATGGGTAGATAACGTAGAAGTCATGTTGAATTCAGACACGGATAAAGATACAATCATTAAAGCATTAGACGAATTGAAGCTCACTGGTGATTTTGTTGGGGAATCAGCAATAAATACGATAAGATCCTCAGCAAGATCAATGTTACACACTGTCACAGCGAAGCGAGCACTCTGGTTAAAGCCTTGGTCTGCAGATCAGGCGTCCAGGCATAACTGGTGTAAAATTCCTTACGATGGGACTCATTTATTTGGCCCAGTCATGGACAAAGCCATCTCGGTAGTTACTGGAGGAAAAACGGGATTAATTCCGCAAGATAGGAAACCTAAGGAATATAGACAGCAAAATTCCAGAAGGTTCTTTACAAACAGATTCCAGCAGGCACGGTCATACAGACCAGGAAAACAGTTTAGTAGAAACTGGAGAGGAACACAGTCAACATTCCTCAAGTCTAACAGGAATAAAGCAACCCCTTCTACGCAGCAGAGTAAAAAATCGTTTTGAAAGTGCGGCCACTCAAGAATCTCCGGTAGGGGCAAGACTTCGTCTCTACTGGAAGTCTTGGGTGGAGGCCATAGAAGACCCGTGGGTTCTGAAAACACTAAAGAGGGGTCACATGTGGAGATTCGGGAGAACCCCTCCCGTAACTCGTTTCATCATGACAAAGGTTCCACAGAACGAACAAAAATATCGAATCCTGATAGATTATGTCCGTTCATTGGAAAAGGCAAAAGCAATAATTCCAGTTCCAATAGGGGAAAAATTCAAAGGAATTTATTCACCACTATTCTTAGTGCCAAAATCAACAGGCAATTGGAGACCGGTTTTAGATCTAAAATTTCTAAACCGTTATATAGAGATAAGGCATTCCAAAATGGAATCCCTACAATCAATAATCCCCATGATTCAGGTGAACGATTGGATGTCATCTGTAGATCTGGCAGACGCATACCTACATATCCCAATCAATCAACACTACCAAAAATTCTTACGTTTCGCTGTCCAAGGGAAGCACTATCAGTTCCAGGCACTGCCATTCGGTATCTCTACGGCCCCAAGATGCTTTACAAAGGTCCTACTACCAGTAATAGCTTTTCTCAGAACGCAGGGATTGCGGATTTTCCATTATCTAGACGATATACTTCTTCTGAATCAGGACAAAGATTTTCTTCTTTCTCATCAGGAAAAGTTATTAACAACACTGGAGAGCCTGGGATGGTTAGTGAACCTAGAAAAAAGTCATCTTATTCCCTCACAGGACATGGTGTTTCTAGGAGCCAGATTTATAACAACAGAAAACAAAATTATGTTGCCACATCAAAAGGTTTGTTTAATTCAGGAAAAAGTGTTACAAGTCATACATACACGGAGATTATCGGTGAGACAGTGTATGAGCCTATTAGGGACATTATCATCGACAATACTGATGGTCAGGTGGGCCCATTGGCACCTGAGGGTTCTACAGAATTACTTTCTGAGAGAATGGAACAGGAAAAGTTTGAAGCAGATATTAATCCTTCCGGAACAAGTGATTTCGTCCTTGTCTTGGTGGACGACCAAAAAGCATCTTTTGAACGGTCATCAAATCCAGCCTCCAACGCCACTACTGATTACCTCCGATGCAAGCGGCTCAGGTTGGGGGGCTCACTGCAACGGTATCCACATGCAAGGAAAATGGATGCGGCCAAGCAATCGTGTCCCATCAAACGTCCTGGAACTGAGAGCGGCTTTTATGGCCCTAAAATCCTTTCACTTCCTAATCTACAAAAAGAATGTATTATTGAGAATAGACAATGTAACTGCGGTTACCTACATAAAAAGACAGGGGGGAACTCGGAGCTTAGCTCTGCTTCAGGAGACGAGCAAAATAATGGATTGGGCACAGAGGAATCTGGCCAATCTGTCAGCAACCTACCTACCGGGGACCAGCAATCATATAGCAGACCATCTGAGCAGGACATTTGCAGATCAGAACGAGTGGCGACTGAACGATCAAATATTCAATTGGATTACAGAACTATGGGGCAGACCAGAAGTGGACCTCTGGGCGACTCCGTGGAATGCGAAAGTAGAGAGGTTCTTCACCAGATACCCTCATCCGGGAGCATTGGGAACAGACTGCTTAACGCAGGAATGGACTTTCAGCACAGGATATGCCTTTCCTCCACTTCCCATGATACCCAGGTTCCTTCAGAAAGTGTCAACAGGGTCCGCCACGATCATAGCTATAATGCCGTTCTGGCCCCGGAGACCCTGGTTTCCCTTGGCGATAGACTTGAGTGTGGAAAAGCCAATAAAACTCCCGCAGTGGCACAATCTTCTGTTCCAGGGGAAACTTCTGTATCCGGATGTGCAAACACTACACTTAACTGCGTGGAAACTGAGAGGCAAGCATACTTAAATCAGGGCTGCTCCAATCCTGTAGTAGAGACTCTCCTAAAAGCTAGGAAATCCTCAACAAATTCAACTTATTACAAAATCTGGGAAAGATTCGCTACCTTCGCATTGGAAAAATCTTTTGACAAATTGTCACCTAATGTAGGTAATATCTTAGACTTTCTTCAGTCAGGAGTCGACAAATCGCTAAGCCTCTCGGCTCTAAAAGTCCAAGTCTCAGCTATATCAGCACTGACAGCTACGAAGTGGGCACTAAATCCATTAGTGGTACAATTTCTTAAAGCAGTTCTAAAAATCCGTCCACCGAGAAAACCTTTTTTCCCGAAGTGGGATCTGTGTATAGTCCTTGATGCAATGTCTCTGCCACCGTTTCATCCTATAGAAACAGCCTCCTTACAAGATATAACTTTAAAAACCCTTTTTCTTACAGCAATATCTTCAGCGAAGAGGGTGTCAGACCTGCAAGCTTTAGGTTGTTCAGGAAATTTGCTTGCGTTCTATCCAGATAGAGTGATAATTAGACCAGTACTCTCCTATATTCCAAAAGTGGCCTCTGTGTTTCATATTAATCAGGAGCTGACGCTCCCTACCTTCTCAGTCGAAGGGGAGGACCATCCTTTAGATGTCGGCAGGTCAATAAAAGCCTATCTGGCAGCCACAGCTTCCTTCAGAACATCAGAACATTTGTTCATCAATTCACAAGGAGTAAACAAAGGCAAAAAGGTATCTGCAAGGACACTTTCTGCATGGTTAGTAAAAGCTATTCAGAAAGCATACCAGTTGAAAGGTTTGCCAATACCTCAAGAAGTGAAAGCTCACTCCACGAGGGGTATGGCTGCATCATATGCTCAGTTTTCAAAAGTATCCTTAGATACTATTTGTAAAGCAGCTAGCTGGTCATCTTCAAATACGTTTGTTTCTCACTATAAAGTTGATTCTGCTTTCTGGTCATCCTTGAATTTTGGTAAAGCTGTATTATCGGCAAACTGTTAAATAAAAATAGTGTGTTTACTGCAATTTCCCTCCCTCGTTATTGATTGGATACATCCCATATGTATGCCGCCATGTTTATGCAAGAAACTAGAAAATTGAATACTTACCTCCAGTAATTTTCTTTTCTTGTATAAACAATGGCGGCATACAAATCCCACCCTTCTGTCCATTCGAGGACTAATTTTTACCAAGAATGGCGGAGGGGGGGGATTGTTCAAGTCTTATAGAGAAGTCTGTCCTATGGGGTCAGGGGGGCGTGGCCTAACCCATATGTATGCCGCCATTGTTTATACAAGAAAAGAAAATTACTGGAGGTAAGTATTCAATTTTCTAGTTTTAAAGCAGCAGGGACAGGTATACTATCCAAGGGAAAAAAACACACACTATGGCCTAGTGCACACCAGAGCGGTTCGGCTGCAGTTTGCGATCCGCTTGCGGGTGCGGATCTGCTAGGGTAATGTATTTCAATGGGCTGGTGCACACCAGAGCGGGAGGCGTTTTGCAGAAACGCATACTCCCGGGCTGCTGCAGATTTTGGATTGCGGATGCGTTTCTGCCTCAATGTTAAGTATAGGAAAAACGCAAACCGCTCTGAAAAACGGCACTTCAGAGCGGTTTGCCAGGCGTTTTTTGTTACAGTAGCTGTTCAGTAACAGCTTTACTGTAACAATACATGAAATCTACTATACCAAAACCGCTACACAAAACCGCAAAACGCTAGCTGAAACGCTGCAGAAAAATAAGAAAAAGCGTTTCAAAATCTGCTAGCATTTTGCGGATCTGCTAGCGGTTTTTGGTGTGCACTAGGCCTATGTGTGTATATATATATATATATATATATATATATATATATATTATATGTGTGTGCATATGGATTGTACTTTCCATGTTTTGATTGTAGTGGGTTCTATACAATAAATAAAGAGAAAATTGTTCCTGGCATTTTCCATATTAACTCCCTCTGGCTAATGCCAATCCTGATGTAATTTCCTCCCTTACTTTTTTTTTCCTCATAGAAACTGCACAGTCCATATCTAGCTTGCTTTGTAAACACATGTGAACACAGCATAGATCATATTTCAGCAGTTCATTTAACTGCCCACAGCCAATCGTGGAGGAGCAGAAATTTGGGAGGAGTGATGACAAGCTTCCGTTTCATCAGCAATGTATCAAATAGAGCCAGGCTGATTCAGCGCTGGTGCAAGAGCGTTTCTGAGTGTTTTTTAAAATGCTAGCGGGGGGAAAACCGCTTGGCTAATGTATTGCAATGGTATGGTGCACACCAGAGCGGTTCGTTTTCTCCTCAAACGCAAACTCGGGTCCTGCAGCATTTTTGCTGATTTCTGAGGCGATTCTGCCTCAATATTAAGTATAGGAAAGTGGAAAACTGCTCTGAAAAACGCTAGATCAGAGCAGTTTTCCAAACGCTTTTGTTACAGTAGCTGTTCAGTTACAGCTGTACTTGTAACAAAATATAAAATCTGCTACACAAAAACGCTAGGTATGTTTAGAAAATCTCTCTAAACGTGCCTAAAATCGCTCTGAAAAATCCTCTTCAAAAACGCAAACCCTAGCGGTTTTTGGTGTGCACTGGCCTTTAGATAATATTTATTACAGCAGAAAATTTCTGAATAGATTGGAGTGCTTGCAATGCAGGGTAAGGTTGCAGGCTGCATATTGCATAATAAACACAGAGCAGTGGGTAAATGGAATTTGATTTTGTGGCGTTCAGCCTTTTTTGCAAGCGCAGGCGATTTTAAAAATCGCCCACAAAACTCTGGTGCAATGAATCTCTATGAGAAGGTGCGTTCAGCAAAGCGATGCCTGTACCATTTTTGGGGTATTTTTGCTATAATGGAAGGTATAGGAATGCCTGTGATTGTGTTCACGTTTTTGAGAATAAATACATTGTTTTTATTTTTTTCTGGATCCAAGAGTTCACTTCCTGACTTGTGTCAGGGAGTAAATTACAAAACTGCTCTGGAAAAGCGCCGGGAGGGGGGAAAAAAAAGCACACAAAAACACAAAACGTTTGCGTTTTCGATTTTATGTGTGAATGAGACCTCAAGGATAACTGAAGTGAGAGGTTTTGTAAGGAGAAGTGAGTAGTGTTGGGCGAACATCTAGATGTTCGGGTTCGGGCCGAACAGGCCGAACATGGCCGCGATGTTCGGGTGTTCGACCCGAACTCCGAACATAATGGAAGTCAATGGGGACCCGAACTTTTGTGCTTTGTAAAGCCTCCTTACATGCTACATACCCCAAATTTACAGGGTATGTGCACCTTGGGAGTGGGTACAAGAGGAAAAAAAATTTAGCAAAAAGAGCTTATAGTTTTTGAGAAAATCGATTTTAAAGTTTCAAAGGGAAAACTGTCTTTTAAATGCGGGAAATGTCTGTTTTCTTTGCACAGGTAACATGCTTTTTGTCGGCATGCAGTCATAAATGTAATACATATAAGAGGTTCCAGGAAAAGGGACCGGTAACGCTAACCCAGCAGCAGCACACGTGATGGAACAGGAGGAGGGTGGCGCAGGAGGAGAAGGCCACGCTTTGAGACACAACAACCCAGGCCTTGCATGAGGACAAGAAGCGTGCAGATAGCAATTTGCATTTTGTCACCATGCAGTCATAAATGTAATACAGATGAGAGGTTCAATAAACAGGGACCGGAAACGCTAACCCATCACAGATGTTCATTGTTCATGTTACTTGGTTGGGGTCCGGGAGTGTTGCGTAGTCGTTCCCAATCCAGGATTGATTCATTTTAACTTGAGTCAGACGGTCTGCATTTTCTGTGGAGAGGCGGATACGCCGCCGATCTGTGACGATGCCTCCGGCAGCACTGAAACAGCGTTCCGACATAACGCTGGCTGCCGGGCAAGCCAGCACCTCTATTGCGTACATTGCCAGTTTGTGCCAGGTGTCTAGCTTCGATACCCAATAGTTGAAGGGTGCAGATGGATTGTTCAACACAGCTACGCCATCTGACATGTAGTCCTTGACCATCTTCTCCAGGCGATCGGTGTTGGAGGTGGATCTGCACGCTTGCTGTTCTGTGTGCTGCTGCATGGGTGTCAGAAAATTTTCCCACTCCAAGGACACTGCCGATACCATTCCCTTTTGGGCACTAGCTGCGGCTTGTGTTGTTTGCTGCCCTCCTGGTCGTCCTGGGTTTGCGGAAGTCAGTCTGTCGGCGTACAACTGGCTAGAGGAGGGGGAGGATGTCAATCTCCTCTCTAAAGTCTCCACAAGGGCCTGCTGGTATTCTTCCATTTTGACCTGTCTGGCTCTTTCTTCAAGCAGTTTTGGAACATTGTGTTTTTACCGTGAATGCAGAAGGGTATAAACCCAGTAATTGGTGTTGTCCAGAATGCGCACAATGGGCTTGATTCACAAAGCGGTGCAAAGTGTTTGCACGCCTGTGAAAAGCCCTTTATCACGCCTAAACTCAGTTTAGGCGTGATAAGAAGAAACTCGCGCGATCTCCCGCGCGCAAAGTTTTGCGCGCGTAGCGCACCGTGCTGCGCGCGCAGTGTGCCGTGCTTCGCGCGCAGCGTCCATTGAGCCCTATGGGACTTTGCGCGCGCAGCGCGGTGCGCTACGCGCGCAAAACTTTGCGCGAAGAGCAGCACAAATCGGTGATAACTCAGCTTTGCACCGCTTATCACGCCTAAAGTCTTTTAGGCGTGATAACTGAGTTATCACCGCTTTGTGAATCAAGCCCAATGTGTGGGTCGCGTTCAATGCAGTCCTAGGCCGAAGAGGTCATAGCCTAGGGTCACAAAACCTGTTTATTTGGGCAATTTCAATGGTGGCGAGTCTGACGTACATAAATCGCAGCAATGGCCGTTAGCAACGTCTGAATCTCACGAAATGTCTCATGCAGGTAGAAGACATATTGTTAGACTTGGGCTCCAAAGATGGGTTCCCTACATCTCTGCAAACCAGAGTTACAGGGCTCCAAATTTGGTAAAATCACCCATAGGCTTTCATTGGGCCTCCTATTTACAGTTCCAAAATCTCACATCTTTTCAAAGGGCAATTACTCAGCAGTGGCAAATTTTCTAGCATTGTAGGGACCCTTAGGGGGAACATGACTGGTGAGTTTCGGGCCCCTAGGCCAAAGAGGTCATAGCCTAGGGTCACAAAAACCTGTTTATTTGGGCTATTTCAATGGTAGTGATGGTGACGTACATAAATCGCAGCAATGGCCGTTAGCAAAGTCTGAATCTCACGAAATGTCTCATGCAGGTAGAAGACATATTGTTAGACTTGGATTCCAAAGATGGGGTCCCTACATCTCTGCAAACCAGAGTTACAGGGGTCCAAAATTGGTAAAATCCCCCATAGGATTGCATTGCCTCCCTATTTCACTTTCCAAAATCTCACATCTTTTCAAAGGGCAATGGCTCAGCAGTACCAAATTTTCTAGCATTGTAGGGACCCTTAGGGGGAACATGACTGGTGAGTTTCTGGCCCCTTGGCCGAAGAGGTCATAGCCTAGGGTCACAAAAACCTGTTTATTTGGGCTATTTCAATGGTAGTGATGGTGACGTACATAAATCGCAGCAATGGCCGTTAGCAACGTCTGAATCTCACGAAATGTCTCATGCAGGTAGAAGACATATTGTTAGACTTGGATTCCAAAGATGGGGTCCCTACATCTCTGCAAACCAGAGTTACAGGGGTCCAAAATTGGTAAAATCCCCCATAGGATTTCATTGCCTCCCTATTTCACTTTCCAAAATCTCACATCTTTTCAAAGGGCAATGGCTCAGCAGTACCAAATTTTCTAGCATTGTAGGGACCCTTAGGGGGATCATGACTGGTGAGTTTTGCCACTGCTGAGCCATTGCCCTTTGAAATGGTGTGAGATTTTGGAACGGTAAATAGGAGGCCCAATGAAAGCCTATAGGGGATTTTACCAATTTTGGACCCCTGTAACTCTGGTTTGCAGAGATGTAGGGACCCCATCTTTGGAATCCAAGTCTAACAATATGTCTTCTACCGGCATGAGACATTTCGTGAGATTCAGACTTTGCTAACGGCCATTGCTGCGATTTATGTACGTCACCATCACTACCATTGAAATAGCCCAAATAAACAGGTTTTTGTGACCCTAGGCTATGACCTCTTTGGCCTAGGGGCCCGAAACTCACCAGTCATGTTCCCCCTAAGGGTCCCTACAATGCTAGAAAATTTGCCACTGCTGAGTAATTGCCCTTTGAAAAGATGTGAGATTTTGGAACTGTAAATAGGAGGCCCAATGAAAGCCTATGGGTGATTTTACCAAATTTGGAGCCCTGTAACTCTGGTTTGCAGAGATGTAGGGAACCCATCTTTGGAGCCCAAGTCTAACAATATGTCTTCTACCTGCATGAGACATTTCGTGAGATTCAGACGTTGCTAACGGCCATTGCTGCGATTTATGTACGTCAGACTCGCCACCATTGAAATTGCCCAAATAAACAGGTTTTGTGACCCTAGGCTATGACCTCTTCGGCCTAGGACTGCATTGAACGCGACCCACGCATTGTGCGCATTTTGGACAACACCAATTACTGGGTTTATACCCTTCTGGATCCACAGTACAAACACAATGTTCCAAAACTGCTTGAACAAAGAGCCAGACAGGTCAAAATGGGCCCGAACCCGAACATCTAGATGTTCGCCCAACACTACACGTGACCCGTTCGGCCAATCACAGCACTAGCCGAACGTTCGGGTAACGTTCGGCCATGCGCTCTTAGTTCGGCCATATGGCCGAACAGTTTGGCCGAACACCATCAGGTGTTCGGCCGAACCCGAACATCACCCGAACAGGGTGATGTTCTGCAGAACCCGAACAGTGGCGAACACTGTTCGCCCAACACTAGAAGTGAGAAGTTTATTTCCTTTTAACTAGTTACCCACTAAGGGTTTTTTCCTTTTATGGACCAGTGCAATTTTCACATTTCAGCACACCACCCTTTCATTTGCCAATAACGTTATCACAACTAAATGATCTATATCTTGTGATTTTCGCCACCACTTAAAGGGACTCCGAGCTCAAGTTAAAAAGGAAAATAGTACTTACCCGGGGCTTTCTGCAGCCCAGTGCTGGTCAGGAGGTCCCACAACGGCATCCTGGCTCCTCTCCTAGGCCCCGCTCTGGAATGGCTGCCCGGCGGCAGCCCGGTGATGCTGGGCCGAGTGTCGGGCTCCTTCTTCCGCGTATGACGCGGCTGACGTCACCACGCCAGCCACCTCGCGTCATCACGCCGGCCGGCGTGACAGTACGGCACATGCGCGATTAAAGCGCGCATGCGCCGTACTGCCAGTTTGCAGTTTGCCAAAAGCCATGTGGGGGGACACAGCAACCATGTGGAAGAAGGTGCTCTGGTCAGATGAGACCAAAATGGAACTTTTTGGCCAAAATGCAAAATGCTATGTGTGGCGGAAAACTAACACTGAACATCACTCTGAATACACCATCCCCACTGTCAAATATGGTGGTGGCAGCAACATGCTCTGGGGGTGCTTCTCTTCAGCAGGGACAGGGAAGCTGGTCAGAGTTGATGGGAAGATGGATGGAGCCAAATACAGGGCAATCTTTGAAGAAAACCTCTTGGAGCAGCTGAGCAGCTTCCCTGTCCCTGCTGAAGAGAAGCACCCCCAGAGCATGATGCTGCCACCACTATATTTGACAGTCGGGATGGTGTGTTCTGAGTGATGTGCAGTGTTAGTTTTCTGCCACACATAGCATTTTGCATTTTGGCCAAAAAGTTACATTTTGGTCTCATCCCACCAGAGCATCTTCTTCCACATGTTTGCTGTGTCCCCCACATGGCTTGTGGCAAACTGCAAACAGGACTTCTTATGCTTTTCTGTTAACAATGGCTTTCTTCTTGTCACTCTTCCATAAGAGCCAACTTTTGCATGTTGGCGAACATTTGCGGAAGTTCGCATTTGCTGTTCACAAACAGAAAAATTGATGTTCATCTCTAGTTACCTCAGGCTTATAATATTTTAGATGATCAGGCCCATTATAAGGTAATGTGGAAGTTGATCTTTCACATTTACGTCTAAAAACATAAACTCGACTATTGACTACAGTTATTCTTTAGATACTTACAACAATACTTTCACATAGGTAAAATGGGGCATACAAGACCATGACACGTGAAACCAAAGCAATGATATCCCTGAATTCAAGACAAAATAAACAATATTATAACAACAAAAAATAAAAGAAATTAAACCATTAAACATGACAATGTGATGTATTTTTTCAATATGGGCCAGGATTTGCAGGTTAAGAAAACTGTATATTATCATTTTTAATTCATTAATAGTTACCTCTTTATAGACAGCAGTGGTGAATCTCCTGAGACCCGTGACACATTGGCCCAGAGCGTGCAAGTGGAGTCATTAAAAACACATCTGTGGTAATATTTTATACTGAAGTCTTTAGGATTTTTCTCTGGGATCCCAGTCTTTATCAGTAGCCTTGATTGCAGTTTGGCTTTCTTAAGGTGTGTACACACGTGCAACTTTACACCTGATTGTCATTTGGATCAGTCGTTTGAACAACTTGTCAGGCAAAAAAAACCAGGTCGTCTAAACGTCACGTACACACGTCCAAACAAAGCGGCCGACAAACTCATTTACATGTCGTCTGACACTGTCCAACTCTCGTCCAACTCACTTTGACTTATTAGTTGGTTAAACGACCGCTGGTCATTTGTACACATGTACGTACCTGACAGCCGTTTGAAGGACAGTTGGTCCAACTGATCCACCAAGCACATTGGGCAAACCGGCTGTTATCAGTCGCTCAATTGCTCGTTCACACGTCCAACTTGTCATTCAAACAACAAGTTGGACAACAAGTTGGGCAGAAAATCAGGACGTGTGTACGTACCTTTAATTATTGGCATCTTGCTTGCTGGAATAGTTACTGGAGGAGGTCAGTTCTCTTCCAGCTCTTCTCCTGTATTTATAGACTCATCGACTACACCATGTGGTGGGCTGATGCAGCAAAATCCATAAATAAAGGAGTCAGCCTGTTAGTTGAGCAGAAGAGTTAGCAGAGGACAGACCTCCTGCTGCAGACTTTTCAAAAAGATTTTCAAGCAAGCTGACAAGATGGTGATCAACTCTGCTTTCAACATAAGCTGAAGGCTGCTACCAACAAAAAGGAGCCGTACTGCAATCAAGGCTGGATATGAAGATGGTGGTGCTAGAAACACACCCATTCTGGTATACATGAACCCAAAATGAGTAAAACTAGTCAGGGTATGGTTAAGCTGGGGAAACAACTCAAATTGTTCTGGTATTAAGGAGACCGGTGGCAAGAAATTTGGGCATGCACTAGTGTTAGAAGTTTGTGGTGCCGCCGTAGGTGACTATTGATTTACCAGGCACCTGATAAATATCGGGAACTGCCTATGGTGGCACTTGAAAAACTGTGTTTGTTGCAACGATTGGCAGTGGGGGAGGGGGGATGCAGTTAAGGTTAGTTGCGCGGGATGGGTGGTTAAGGTTAGGTGCGGGAAGCTAAGGTTAGGAGCCGGGGGTGGATTAAGGCTAGGTGTAGGGAGTGAAATTTTTTTTTTTTTGCAAAAGGTACCAGCATGTAATGCATCTGACAATCTCAGTCTGAGGGGCAGCAAATGTGGACTGAGCAAAAATGTTTAAGCCAGGTTAGTAGCAAAGCTAAGCTTTTTAGTGCCTAATTACTTATTAAAATAACCCTTGCATAAAACAGGACATTATCATTAACAGTCATTGCTGGCATTGAGCATGAATTGCAAAGCTTTTTCACCTGTTTTCACCTTGCCTATTTTACTTTTTTTTAAAGGGAACCTGTACTGAGTAAAATTTAAAATAAACACATGAGGTAACTTCAAATGAACATTACATAGTTACCTTGCCATCAGTTCCTCTCAGAAGCTCACCATTTTCTTCTGACAATGATCCATTCCAGTTCTGACAATATTTTGTCAGATCTGAAATGTATCAGTTGCTGTCAGTTATAGCTGAGAGGACAACTGATGTGTCCATGTTTCCCTATGGCTCAAGTGACGATGTTACAGTTTAACTGTGTGCTGACCAGGAAGCTGTTATGGAGTAATGGCCATTTTCAAAATGGAGGACAGAGAATTTAATTGATCACAGTGGACGAACAGGATGCAGGAGAGGAGAAAGAGATTGATAAGTAGAGTACACGGGAAGTAAGTATGACTTGTGCATGTTTATTTTTACTTTTAATTTTTAGTTCTGGTTTTCTTTAAGTTCCCAAAGAGTAATTATATAATATAATTAAGGTAATAAAAGTAATATTGAAATTAAGTTAATCAGAAACAACTTACTTTGGAGTTATTATTTTATAAATGTGCTGAAAGGGTATTTTTATCAATTAGGTGATAAATAAGTACCGTCATTTATGAAGTTTTGTGAATAGAACCCATTGTGACACCTGAAGGTAATTTGTCTAAAGATTATTGAACTGATGGAGTTTCAAATTAAGTTGGCTGATTGGATGTGGGAAATCAATAGGATGGACTGGACAGCAAATATTGGTTGTTAATGGAAGAAATGCTCAGTTGCTGTTTATCTGAACTATGTGTTCGTTGCTAACAGATTAATTCAACCTGCATACAATTTGCATGGAAGCTGGAATTATTTGCATTTTATTTACCAACACTGCCTCTACTGAGCATCACCTACCTTGCACTCAGTGAAGTATGTGTACATTTTGTGGTTGTAATTATAGGGCTATCTGCCTCCTCCAGTAAAGATGGTTCCTAATATAGATTCGTACACTAACCTCAAATCAGATCTGCTTGATATAAACAATACGTGGGCCTCTACCATATGGCTAAGAACTATTATAATGAAAATGATTACATTGAAAACAATTTATATTATTTTACTCACCGATCCTTTGTATACATATAGCCAATGACATTTCTCATTGCAACAAGAGGAAAAGCAGTCACTAAGCCACCAAATACTAAAATTAAAGAAAAATAAATACAAGTCAGATTTAAAAAAAGCAATTTGTGTAAACAAAACAATATTTGAGATTATTGTAATACTAAGGAGACTGGAATCATGAAGTACATTTAATGAAATCTGAATTTGCCTTGGTGGGGTTGCTAATCTGGTTGCCTGATTTTTAAACTCTGTAACACTAGAAGCCTTATTTCTTCTATCCTATAAATTCCTATACCTAATGTGGTCTGGATTACGGCAGCCCTTTCTAGTTGCACTGTGGCCTGGTGCACACCAGAGGAGTTTTTCTGAGCGTTTTGAGTTTTTAAATCTGCTGCTAATGTTATCCTGAGCGTTTTGAGTTTTTAAATCTGCTGCTAATGTTATCCTATGTGTCTGTGCACACTGGAGCAATGAGGTTTTGTAAAAAACCCCATAGCATTACATTGGGAAGAGCTTTTAGAGGTTTCAAAAGCTCTTCCCAATGTAATGCTATGGGGTTTTT